>NC_091179.1:6769496-7019496 GCF_040958095.1 Procambarus clarkii
AATCTCAGGGATTGGAGCGGCGACGACGCGAAGGCTCCACGACACCTGAGGACCTGTGGAAGTTCCTGGATCGTCGAGGATCGACTCAGGAAGCGTGGGAACCTCACACCATCGAGGGACAGGCGTCGTGAGCCAGGAATGTAAGGTAGATCATTTTCCCTCCCATTACCCCTTGTGTGAGTAGGCTAGTTAGGCCACAATTGTTACTTATGTATGTGGCAACAGGACATTAATACTTTAGTAGTAGAATAGGCTGCAAGGCAGCTTGTGTCCAGGACTGTCAGAGGGGACAGTGTGTATGGATGGCAGGACAGTGTGTATGGATGGCAGGACAGTGAAGAAGAGGCGCCGACGTGGTGAAGAGGCCCTTCTGTGAGAGAGTGTGGGACTCCTGTCTTTCTGCCCAGTTGAAGGAGTGTTGGAGGTCGTGGAAGAAGAGGCTGACGATCTCCAGACTTATTATCCTTATTTCCATATTCATGTATTACTTGTGATCGTGTTTGTGTTCATGTAATTTGCATCAGTAAATTTACACATTTTATCACTGTGTTTAAGTGTGCCTCCATTTATAACATTTCTCTATGAGCATACACGAAGGTTATCATAGTACCTCCTAGGGAACACAACGTTCTCTATAGAAGTTCTTATTGCCTGGAGAGTGGTAAAGACAGCTCAGACTTACATAAAAGTGTACCCTTAGCCATCCGATCAGTATCAGTGCCTGAATGGTGGCAACTATTAACGTAGTGGCTATAGAGAGGCAAAGCCACACAGACCTTCCTGGGAGAATACCCTGGGCCAGCAGTCTAGTAGCAGATCTATGGGAGTAACAATCTTCTGGCTACAAACAATATATAATACACCCACTGAACTGCATTGCTGGGGTGCAGATATAATAACCCAGCTGGCGACCTTGTTAAGAAGAAGATAGAGAAGACAGGCGGGAAAGGAGTTCCTGCAACCTTTTTGTCTGGCAGGCAAGATTCAGGGAGGTTATTGTTATAAGGTCAGCCTGAGTCTTCCTTCACTCCTCCACGGGTCTAGGCCGGAACTGTTGACAACAGTTTCCCCGTGTTTGACTGAAGGGCTTCCAAGGTGAATCAGTGGCACCCCCTTTTTGTGGTGAAAGCAAAGACCTGCGGAGGTGGGCATTGTTGGTCCTCTCTTGTGTGACCAAGGAGACTCCGGTGAATCCCGGGAGTCGGAGGGGCTGAGTATTCGGCCTTTTGAGCCCCTAGCAGCCGAGTGCTAGTAGAGCCCCGGCCCACCACCCCCCCACGTGTCACCGTCAAGGCATTACCAGTATGTATCATAAGATCTGTAAACTTTTCTATTGGCCAAAACTTAAAAAAGATGTTGTCAGATATTGCCACAATTGTGTTGTGTGTCAAACTGTTGGTAAGCCTAATCAGACTGTGCCACAAGCACCATTATACCCTATTGTAGTGCCAGACGAGCCTTTTACTCATGTGGTACTGGATTGTGTCGGACCTTTACCCCGTACCAAATCCGGAAATATGTATATGTTTACAATTTTATGTATGACTACCAGGTTCCCTGAAGCATATGCATTACGTAACATTAGAGCTTCTACCATTATAAGGCAGTTGGAACGATTTTTCTCACTATTTGGTATGCCCCGTATAATTCAAACTGATAATGGAAGTAATTTTTGTTCCACCACCTAAAAACATTTTTGTAATTCATTTGGTATAAAGCACAATTTTTCCAGTTCTTACCATCCTCAGAGTCAAGGGGGAATCGAGCGTTTCCACCAAACTTTCAAGAAAATGTTGAAGGCAACTAGGGAAGATTCACCCAGACATTGGGATGATAATTTACCATTTGTTTTGTTTGCGGCTAGAGATGGACTGCACAGTGCCCTAGGCTGTTCTCCATTCGAGCTTGTATTCGGACATCAAGTGAGAGGACCTTTAAAATTGTTACATGAGAAAATGTTAGGAGATGTTACAGCCAGGCAGAGTGAGCGTTACCTGACGGATGTAAAGAGCAAGCTGTCCAGAACGAGGGAGTTAGCCTTACGACATCTAAGTGAACAACAACAGGTAATGAAGCAGAAACACGACCAGAGGTCAAGGCCAAACTCAGAGTTTTTGAGCCAGGAGATTTGGTATTGGTCTTGAAGCCTCGTATGGGTACGTCTATGTCTCATAAATTTGCAGGACCGTATCAAGTAGTAAAACGTCTTGGGGAAGTTACTTACAAAGTTTGCCATCCCAAGCAGAAACGTCAGACCATGAGTGTACATGTAAACCGGTTGAAGGCTTACTGTGGGCCTAGTATTGTGGCTTGTTGTGTTGCTGAGGAGGTAAATCCTGAAGAGTCCAGTGTTGCAGAGGAAGATGGTAATTTTTGTTTGTCTAATTCCAGCAGTTCTGGGGAAGAATTGTTGTGTCATATGCAGGATGAGCAGAGAGCAGAGTTCCAGGACCTATTGGAGATGTCTTCTAGCTTGTTTGGGGAGGTCCCCACTCAGACTTCTCTCATTACTCACGACATTAACCTGACAAATGTAACTCCAATTCGGCTACACCCTTATCAAGTGACACCCGAGAAACGTCATATCATCCAGGAGGAGGTTAATTATCTTCTTCGACATGGGTTCATTAGACCCAGTCAGAGTTCCTGGAGTTCACCATGTCTATTAGTACCAAAACCAGAAGATAAGTGGAGAATAGTAGTGGATTATTGAAAACTCAACTAGGTAACTGTAGTTGATGTATATCCTTTACCTTTATTGGAGGAATGCGTGGATACTATAGGTCATGCTAAATTTGTATCTAAATTGGACTTTTCTAAGGGATATCACCAGACACCTCTTACAGATTTTGCAAGTGAAGTGACAGCATTTATCACTCCTGATGGAGCTTACGAGTTTAATGTAATGCCTTTAGGATTAAGGAATGCTCCAGCCACTTTTCAGAAATTAATGAATTCTTTGTTGAAGCATGTGCCAGATTGTAGGGCATATTTGGATGGCATTGTGATTTTCAGTAAGAATTGGGTAGATCATATGTCTTGTTTAAAGAAATTGCTTAATGTGTTACATGCTAATTTGACTGTCAATGTTTATTATTTCTCTCGTAAGTTTGATAGGACACAAATTAATTACTCTGTAGTTGAGAAAGAAGCACTTTGTTTAATATTGGCAGTGAAGAAATTTGAGACATATTTATCAGGAAATCAAGTGGTAGTATATACAGATCATAATCCATTGACATTTATCAACTCTATGAAGTGTAAAAACCAAAGAATACTTAGATGGTCATTGATTCTGCAAGAATTCAATATTGTAATTCGTCATATTCCTGGGAGGCAAAATGTTATTGCTGATGCCTTATCCAGGGGATTTCCTGTTGCAGTGCCATAATATGTAGTGTTCTTTATTCATAAGATTTATGTAAATTTTGTAATTTTTTTACTGTGTGAAATTTCATTGCTTTGTACTTTGATTTTAGTTGAAGTATTTTCATGTTGTATTTTCATGTTATATTTCATGCAATCAAAAAATGAAATCAACCTTCAGTTAATTTCATTTTTTTCTTAGGGGACGGGAGGAATGTTACGAATCTTACTAGGATTCTAACATTACCCTTGGTGCTTATATACTTTATTATCTTGTTCTATAATTAATATAGCGTCCAGTTGTATGATATTAGACTATTGTATGTTATATATTATGTGCAAGTATTTTCATGTTGGTTTCTCCATGTGGGGGAATAACCATATTTGGATGTGGCCAGTGTGGGAACTTGATGTCAAGTGAGTGGTTATAGTTCAACCTTGATTAATTCTTATTAATGTTTGCCAGTAAATTATATTGAGTAATGTAACAATATTAAATACAATTAAGATTAATAATGATTTGAATATTAGTACTACATTTTGTTAGTAGAATTTCCACAATAGTTTATGTGGATGTTTAGTTGATATTGTGGTAGGACTCCTGCCCTGGGAACCAACGCTTGGTCAGAGGCGTGGCAGCTTTGGTCAAGAGGAGACATGTTTTTAAGTTAAGTCCATGGTTATTGTTATTTTAGCTAAATACTCGGTCAATTCTCTGGTTAGATGATTGTGTATTATCCCAATTAATAATTCATGTGCTGGTGATATTGCTCATTGCTCAATAAGGATTTTTATTTATATTATTGCATGCTAAAGAATATTTCTGGCTCTTATCTGTACCATTTAATTGTTATGTTTGTCACCCTTAGCGTAGATATATTGTTTTCCCAATTTATGCAGTGCTTCTCTCTTACCCCTAGACACCTGTTGGCAAGGCCGATATAATATATATTGATCACTGCGGGAAAAGAACCGTACTAAGTCTCAAGGGTTGTAACATCCTTCACTAGGAAGACAACCGCATGTTGTAGCCATTGTGACACATTAGAGCAAAGTTTTCCACCAATAGAAAATAACGCTGATAACAAAACAAAATCCTATTAGAGCAATGTGGAGAGGAGGATGCTGATTGTATAATGGAGGGACTCCTCAATGATACTATGATCAAGAGATGGTGGAGCTTTAAATTATAATTTAAAGAAATTTTAGGCTTGATTAAGCATCATAATTCAATCAAGTGCGTAAGAATTCCTTACGGACTTGGAATGTCCTGTGGTGAGGGATGGAATCAAGATGACAGGCATGAATGGGAGGTAAAATACTATCCCGCTCTGGCTCACTCTGGCTCCCAGGTGTTGAAAAAACATAGAAAATAACTCATAATAGTTGAAAACATGTAGAGCAAGAAGTAGTTATGTTAAGTTTGGAAGATGAATAAATAACTAAAAATATGTACCTACATTATGTTATGTCTGGCAGTCATTGAATAAAGTATTAAGAGAGGTGAATATTCTATTTTCATTATCCTACTATGATAGCAAGAGTCTGTTTTTTGTTTTTTTTTTGCTGAGCTAAGGAGGGGTGACAGCCCCACAGGGAGCTGACCGAGATTACAGGGAGTTGAATGGCACACACAGCGCTCAGCACTAAATGGTTCAGTCTTATTCTCAATGCTTACTGTTTACATTTTGGTTGATGTAGGTCTTAGAGCGAGCAAGCCTTGAACTCAGTGATAATGAACAAGCAAATTTAAAATTATATATTTAATATCAAGACTACGATTTCCCACGTTACGCTAATTACTTTAAAGATGTAAAAAAAACCTTAAAACTAGAAAATGATTACTACTACATTCAGTAAAACGCTTACTGACTTGACTGAGTGATGGTGAAAGCTATTTTATCAAGTCGGACTAAGAACTTTAAACTAAAAAACTATTCTATCCCCATAGTCTGATACAGTCTTCAGTCCACTGCTCCTGCTTTACCGACTTACTAAGAGAGAGAGAGAAGCTGAATGCTTTTTCATCAAGTCGGACTGAGAACTTTAAACTAAAACAACTATTCTATCTCCATTCCCTCATACAGTCTTCAGTCCACTGCTCCTGCTTTACTGAGAGAGAGAGAGAGAGCTGCTAATCAACAGGGGGGGGGGGTCCAGTGCATCCTATGCACCTATGTTTACAAAATATCACACCGCTCGCTCACGGCTCATTCAGGGTCCAAGGTGAAACACAGTCACTCAGGGCTCTGTGTTCAAGACATGGACTAATGACGTCCCTCTTATCGTATCTCTGATGTAGGCCGCTGTGAGTGAGAGTCAACTCTTGTTAAGAGTTAGGTGGGTGGTGGTGGTGTCACTGAGTTTACTGAGTAATGCTATTTAATTGATTTGTGGATGCTATTTAGATGCTGGCACTGATTTTATTTGATTTGATAGGCATGGAATTTGTATGTGGGGAATATGGCACACCTATGGGAGAGAGAACGGGGACTTTTAAACCTAGTCGCCCCAGGCAAAAACTTTTAAGAATGAATGAATGGCGCGTTTGAGGTGGAGTGGAGATCAGACCGCGGGTGTTTGCTGACGAGGTCTGCCATGTCAACCATTTGCTGAGACACGCTGTTTATGCTGGGTTGGAATGTATGTAAAACCTTTATATTAGGCTACCTAGATAACTTGATAGTGTAAACTTAAATGAAGATGTAAAAGATAATAAATCAATAGAGTCAGGCAGAGTGCCAGAGTTTTGGAAAGTTGCTAATGTGATACCAGTTTTTAAGAAAGGAGATAGATCACTTGCGTCTAACTATCGACCAATTAGCCTAACGTCTATTGTGGGAAAGTTACTCGAATCTATAATAGCAAATAAAATTCGTCTTCATCTTGAAAAACATAAATTAATAATTGAGTCGCAACATGGTTTTATAAATGGCCGTTCATGTTTAACAAATTTGTTATCTTTTTATTCTAGCATTGTTGAGGCAGTTGATAGTGGTAAGGATTGCGATGTTGTATACCTTGACTTTAGCAAAGCTTTTGATACAGTGCCACATGAAAGACTGATTAAAAAAATAGAGTCTCATGGTATTGGGGGTGCTATATTAAGCTGGATTAGGGCATGGCTATACCAAAGGAAACAGAGAGTTAGTATAAATGGAATCAAGTCAGAGTGGGAAAATGTTGTAAGTGGAGTGCCTCAAGGCTCTGTCCTGGGACCTCTGTTGTTTATAATATATATAAATGATTTAGATTCAGGTTTGAGTAGCAACATTTGCAAATTTGCCGATGATACGAAAATCGGTAGGGAAATTAATTCGGAGGAGGACTCACTATCACTTCAAGTTGATCTAGATAGGGTTTTGAAATGGTCAAAGGATTGGCAGATGCAGTTTAATGCTGATAAATGTAAAGTTCTGAGGTTAGGTAATGATGATAGAGTTACAAGATACGAGCTAGATGGTGTTGTGATTGCGAAGTCGGATTGCGAAAGGGATCTGGGAGTTATGATTAGTAAGAATTTAAAACAAAAGGATCAATGCATAAATGTTCGTAATAAGGCAAATCGGACACTTGGATTTATTAATCGCAGCGTTAGTAACAAGACACCTGGTGTGGTTCTCAAGCTATATCTTGCTCTAGTTAGGCCTCATTTAGATTATGCAGTTCAGTTTTGGTCGCCATATTATAGAATGGATATAAATTCACTTGAACGTGTCCAGCGTAGGATGACTAAGTTAATTCCCCAAATTAGAAATCTTTCATATGAAGAAAGATTAACAAAGCTTAAGTTGCATTCACTGGAAAGGCGAAGAGTTAGGGGTGACATGATAGAGGTTTACAAGTGGATGAATGGACATAACCGGGGGGATATTAATAGGGTATTAAAAGTATCAACACAGGACAGAACACGAAACAATGGATATAAATTGGATAAGTTTAGATTTAGGAAAGACTTGGGTAAATACTGGTTCAGTAACAGGGTTGTTGATTTGTGGAACCAATTGCCGCGTAACATTGTGGAGGTGGGGTCCCTCGATTGTTTCAAGCACGGGTTGGACAAGTATATGAGTGGGATTGGGTGGTTATAAATAGGAGCTGCCTCGTATGGGCCAATAGGCCTTCTGCAGTTACCTTTGTTCTTATGTTCTTATGTTCTTATGATGATATATGCTTAATAATATTATTGAATTCGTGATAAAAAATGTAGACGGACTAACCCAAAACTCTACTTGTTTTTAAATTCTATTCGGATTAAGAAATGGTTCTCACAAGATTTTTTAAGACAAACAAAATCAAGTCAGACTGAGAACTTTAAACTAAAAACCCTTTTAACTGAACTAGAACAATGTTTTCCTCATTCAGTAAACGCTTGCTTTTAACTGAACTAGAACAATGTTTTCCTCATTCAGTAAACGCTTGCCGACTTTGACTTAGTTTACTGAGTGATGCTGGCACTGATTTGATTTGATTTGATAGAAAGAAAATTGAAGACTGGTAGACACCTTTTAAGATGTAAAAAAAATTTCCCTCATTCAGAAAACGCTTACTGACTTTGTCTGAGTTTACTGAATGATACTGGCACTGATTTGATATGATAGAAATAAAATTGAAGACTGGTATACGATGAGGTTCGTTACTCAGACTCCAAGCACAATTAAAGATCTATATCTCAGACTATAGTCATTATTTGTTATGAATACAGAGACATGCGTGTAAGCTCCCACAACCTCGGAGAGGGCAAGTATACAGACCTGAGCGCTAGGTGTAGGGGGGAGGGGGGCTGGCCGGAGCGTGGTATGGTGGGAGGTATTGCCTCATTTAGCTTAGTTATGCGACAAACTTCACAGAGTTGACCTGCCCTCGAATGCTCGCTACCCACCCCAGGCTATGTGGTCGACCCACTGGGGTGCGACACGGAGTACCTCATACTTATGTGGTGGTGGTGGTGGTATGTGGTCCACTATGCTCTCCTCGTTAGAGGCGAGGCTGGAGGGGGAAGGAGAAGGGTGGGCTTGACTGGGTATGGTTGAGCCTAATGTTTTCATTCACTTCAGTTGTGCCTCGACCTTCAAAGAGGTGACCCGCTATGTGCCCATGGGCCCATGTGGTCATGTAGTGAGTATGTGCCGCAGCTCCTTACCATTCTGGAAGCAAGGTGGGGGGAGTGAGGGGATAGACCCCCCCCCCTACACTGTTTACTAAACTAATACGGATCATGCTCACCCCTCATTTGATGCTGAGACCTCCTACCGTGAACCCCCCCCCCCCCCCTCCAGTCTGACATGAAAACTAATCACCTGCGGATAAAGACATCATAGACCCTCATCGCAAGCAGAGAATTGGTAAAATATATCCACTTCACTACATAAAACAGACATTTTGTTAAAAAAAATAACACGAGAATGAGAGAGCCACACTATCAGTCAAAGCTACTAACTAGCTCCCCTTTCTACTTCCCTCCCCCTTAACCTTCTTCACATAACATATCCTAATCGTCCATCTTTAAATCCCGATCTTCTAGGCTGGTCCATCCATGGGAGGGGGTCCCTCTCCATGCCCTCAACATACCCTTCTCGATCCTACATACAATTATTGTTATTACTATTTATATATATAACTACTTACACTCTATGCTATCTACACTTTTATTTTCATATTACACACCTGCACATATGCTCAACATACCTACTGACACATACCCCTTTATCCTCTCTACAACCCCCCCCCCCCCTCCCACACACGGAGTCAGTGGAACACAGGATTCTACCTGAAGACTAGTGCCGCGCGGCCGGACGGCACGCGCCCACCCCCAGAACCCTTGAGGATTACAGCCACGTGCAACACCTGACCAGGGGGCCTAATTGGCTCACCTGCTCAGGTGTTGCGCACGGTTCTAATCCTCAACTTCACTACTTGCACCACTAAGTACACAGAACTCTCTGATCTCCCTGCACCACCAGTTACACAGAACTCTCTGATCTCCCTGCACCACCAGGTACACAGAACTCTCTGATCTCCCTGCACCACCAGGTACACAGACCTCTCTGATCTCCCTGCACCACCAGTTACACAGAACTCTCTGATCTCCCTGCACCACCAGGTACACAGAACTCTCTGATCTCCCTGCACTACCAGGTACACAGAACTCTCTGATCTCCCTGCACTACCAGGTACCAATCACACACAAACTGGAACTGCCAAGATCTTGCACCATTGCTCTAGGCATTTTTGAACAACAACAACACAACATGCATAGTGTTATGATCTCAGCCTACAGGAGAAACGAGTCTCCCTCCTTGAGAGTTATTCATCAAGCCTGACCTGATTAGAAGGTCTAGCAAATATTGAGGTGATAACACATATGTAAAATAGTTGCTTGGATATAAATAACAATTTAAGATTATGGGCAGTGAAGAAGAAAACAGATAAATGGCTGGCTAGGAGATGTGGACATTTTGCTGGAGGCGTGAGGCTCGCTTCTGGAGGGCTTTGACCTCACTTGAGGCCAGACATCGCAGGGGGAAAGCTGCGCTCCGTTGAGCTCCCGTCAGAAGGGAACCCCTAGTGATATATCTCGAAGAAAAGAGAAGTGTGCAGACGTACCAGCTGTGGAACTGAGCTGGGAACGTTGTTGTCTCAAGTCCTGGTCGAAGAGGAGAGTATTAAACCGCCCAGAGGCATTACCGGGGGCCGTGGCAGCGCCCTGACCAACCTTCGTCAGAGGGAGGAGCACACTCGACCAGACAATCTGCGGTAAGCACGATATACGCCAGTTCATAGTGATTGCTTGTAGTTGGTCGTGTGCCCAGCGACAGTAGCAATGTTTATTGATAAGTTAGACATGTTTTGGTGAGGCAGAAAGCCTGAAATAAGAGAGTGGAGAGGGAGGAACACGGAGCGACATCCATCCCCTCTAAGCGCTGGCAGGTGACTGAGAGCTCCCGACGGCGAAGGCCCCTCCCGGAGTGAGTGAGGCCCACCGGTCGAGGTGGAGTATGGACCTGCCCAAAAACGGGGGAGTCCACTCTCACTGGTTGATACCTGGTTGATGGGGTTCTGGGAGTTCTTCTACTCCCCAAGCCCGGCCCGAGGCCAGGCTCGACTTGTGAGAGTTTGGTCCACCAGGCTGTTGCTTGGAGCGGCCCGCAGGCTCACATACCCACCACAGCCCGGTTGGTCCGGCACTCCTTGGAGGAATAAATCTAGTTTCCTCTTGAAAATGTCCACGGTTGTTCCGGCAATATTTCTTATGCTTGCTGGGAGGACGTTGAACAACCGCGGGCCTCTGATGTTTATACAGTGTTCTTTGATTGTGCCTATGGCACCTCTGCTCTTCACTGGTTCTATTCTACATTTTCTTCCATGTCGTTCACTCCAGTACGTTGTTATTTTACTGTGTAGATTTGGTACTTGGCCTTCAGTATCTTCCAGGTGTATATTATTTGATATCTCTCTCGTCTTCTTTCTAGTGAGTACATTTGGAGGGCTTTGAGACGATTCCAATAATTTAGGTGCTTTATTGCGTCTATGCGTGCCGTATATGTTCTCTGTATTCCCTCTATTTCAGCAATCTCTCCTGCTCTGAAGGGGGAAGTGAGTACTGAGCAGTACTCAAGACGGGACAACACAAGTGACTTGAAGAGTACAACCATTGTGATGTGATCCCTGGATTTGAAAGTTCTCGTAATCCATCCTATCATTTTTCTGGCTGTCGCAATATTTGCTTGGTTATGCTCCTTAAACGTTAGGTCGTCAGACATTATTATTCCCAAATCCTTTACATGCTGTTTTCCTACTATGGGTACATTTGATTGTGTTTTGTACTCTGTATTATGTTTAAGGTCCTCATTTTTACCATACCTGAGTACCTGGAATTTATCACTGTTAAACATCATGTTATTTTCTGATGCCCAGTCGAAAACTTTATTAATATCAGCTTGAAGTTTTTCAATGTCCTCAGTAGAGGTAATTTTCATACTGATTTTTGTGTCATCTGCAAAGGATGATACGAAGCTGTGACTTGTATTTTTGTCTATATCTGATATGAGAATAAGGAAAAGCAGCGGTGCAAGGACTGTACCCTGAGTATGTATGTAGCTTCACTGTATGTAGAGGACAGATAGAGGTTTGAGGCAAACATATTGTGTGATTATTTTTGTTTATGTGTTAAAGGGGAAACATTTTATTGGAGTGTCGATGGGTTGCAGGTTTGTCTTTGGGGAAGAAGTTGTTGAGAACTTCGAAGCCAGCCCAGATGAAGTAATTGATGAGACTCCAAGGTAGTGGAGCAGAGGACCTCGAGCTGTGAGGAGAAGCAGTGAAGAGGAGTGTCACGTGCTTCTGTTGTGGTGAAGCACCATAATTGCTCGAGGAAACTTCGTGGTGTAGCAGCCAGGAGAGCTGTGGAGGACCCTTGCAGAAGGGTGAAGCACCGTAGTTGCTCAAGGAGAACCTCATGGTAGCAGCCTGGAGGAGCTGCAGAGGATCCTGGTAGTGAAGCCCGGAAGAACCTGAAGATATCAGGGTAGTGAACTTCCAGAGGTGGAAGGAAAGTTCTGGTGGATTAATTGTAGGGAGTTGATAGTGTTTGGTTGTCATTAGCGTGCAAGACGCAGTGAGAGGTGAGTGTTTGTTTGCATTCTTACGTCATGGAGTGTTTTATACTGAAGTTTAGAGTTACAGACGTAGGCTGGATTACCTACAGACGCATGCGTTCTAGGACTGATAGAGTGATCGATTGATCATTGTTGTGTATCAATGAACATTTATACTGATATATGTTATTGCATTCAAATGATGATTTTCTTTGTACACATTTATAGATACATATATATATTCTGTTGCTGATGGTGCAACAGTGTATGTAGACTTGATCAACTTGAGGAAGTTGATAGTATCAGGTGGTGAACCAGGAGATAGGATACCACTTGATAAGCTGATGATAGAGTTCTGATGGTGTTGGAGTGCAACCTGATTGTAATATTATAGAGTATAGGATTCATTATTATTATATGTGTGTAGGTATCGTGTATGTGCTTTGTCCAGTAAATCTATCCCAATTTGCTGGTGTTTGCCCTTGTCCTAGTGAGGCTTCCCAGGAGGTAGTAAAGAATGAGAGAGAGAGAGAGAAAGAACCAAGAACCACTGCTGTGGACAGGGTAGAAGGTAATACTAGTAAGTCATAGAGGATTGAGGAGATCATATCTCATAAGGAGAGAGTGGGGAGTCACAGTGGCTCGAGTGGGTGTGTGCACGTGACAACGAGGTTAAGTGTTGAAGCCGCATCCCCTAAACATGTGACGTTGAGCCCCTCTCCAAGAGCCAGAAGCGCCAAGGGTGATCTCCTAGTGAGATATAAGCACTCTACCGAGTTGTGGGTTGGGTTGTCCATAAAGGAGGAACACGACGACAACAACACCACCAACCCACAAGATTATAATAATAGACACACACACACACACATATACACACACACACCTACATATACACTGAGTATATGTAAGAGTAAGGGAAGACATGATAACCACCTACAAAATTCTAGGGGGGAATTGGCAAAGACAAAGTCTTTAGCACGAGAGGAAGAGGACAAGGGGACACGGGTGGAAACTTAGTACCCAGATAAGCCACAGAGACATTAGAAAGAACTTTTTCAGTGTCAGAGTAGTTAACAAATGGAATGCATTAGGCAGTGATGTGGTGGAGGCTGACTCCATACACAGTTTCAAATGTAGATATGATAGAGTTCAGTAGGCTCAAGAATCTGTACGTGTCGGAAAATCCGACACCATTTAATATAACATACAGACAGATAATAATTGTTGTATTGTATAAACAAGTTAACCATAGAAAACGTAACTTGTAGTGGAATTACCGTCTATAGAAAACGGGATATCATCACCACATACTATTATAAATTCTCCACCTATTATGGTGGGAATTATTCTTAAATACATTAGTCTTTGGACTTTACCATCATAAAAACATCTCATATAAATTAACTTAATTATCAGAATTAAAGTAGAGTAAATGTGACCCTTCTATCACTTTCTGTCATCTGGACAATGTAAGCCAGGCGTCAGGAGTGAGGAAGGAGGGGCAGCCATTGTTTATACTGAGACCAGAGAGGCTCAAGGGAGCAAATACAGCTCCTGTTAATTCTACTTGGACGAAGTGTTATGGAAACCAAAGGTGTACCATTATCACACGCTGTCAACAAATTCAAGTTAAGTGTTCTACCGAAACCCATTTATCTATCATTAGTGGCCATTAATGTCATTGGGTAGGGTTTGCCGGTTAGAACACGAGATAGCCTCAAACTAAAGGTAATTAAGCCAGGTCTTCATTGTTCCATGTACAGTGTTTCTCTGATATACCTGTCATATATAGGATTCTGGCTTTACAGCTAGCGCCCTTTTGACAGGTCAAGACGAGGAAGCATGCTTTGTGCATCAGTTACCAGGGTGATGGAAGCTACCTCAAAGAGGGAAAATGTGGTGTCTACATCCTGGTTATACCTGGTGGACTAAGGCCTGCTGTACAAATAAGATAAGGAACCTCTTCAATATGTGTAGTTAATACTGTAGTTTGATTGGCTGCATATATATAAATTTAATTAATATAAACCCCCCCTAATGTGTAGAGGATCGATTTGTGAGATTATGAGATTATTGCAGAAATACAGTCCACTTATCATTATACAAATTGCTATCGAAGTATATAAATTAACGTAAATATAAATTCATATAAATTAAATAAATATAAATCTCACAGGTCGGTTCCCACAGTACGCTAGGTGATTGACAGCTAAGAGGCGGGACCAAAGAGCAGAGCTCAACCCCCGAAAGCACAACTTAGTGAACTAGGTGAATACACACGCACATATACACGCACACACATGCACATATACACACACACACATGAACATATACACACACACATGCACATATACACACACACATGCACATATACACATACACGCACATATATACACTCACGCACTTATACACATGACCAGAGATTACAGGGGGCCTGATAGCTGAGTGGATAGCGCTCTGGACTCGTAATCCTAGAGCCCGGGTACGATCCGCGGTGATGGCAGAATCAAATGGGCAGAGTTTCTTTAACCCTGATGCCCCTATTACCTAGCAGTAAATAGGTACCTGGGAGTTAGACAACTGTTAAGGGCAGCTTTCTGTGTGTGTGTGTGTGTGTGTGTGTGTGTGTGTGTGTGTGTGTGTGTGTGTGTGTGTGTGTGTGTTTGTGTGTGTGTGTGTGTGTGTGTGTGTGTGTGTGTGTGTGTGTGTGTGTGTGTGTGTGTGTGTGTGTGTGTGTGTGTGTGTGTGTGTGTGTGTGTGTGTGTGTTTGTGTGTTTGTGTGTGTGTGTGTGTGTGTGTGTGTGTGTGTGTGTGTGTACTCACCTATTTGTGCATTTGTGCTGCGGGGGTTGAGCTCTGGCTCTTTGGTACCGCCTCTCAACTGTCAATCAACTGGTGTACAGATTCCTGAGCCTACTGGGCTCTGTCATATTTACATTTGAAACTGTGTGTGTGTGTGTGTGTGTGTGTGTGTGTGTGTGTGTGTGTGTGTGTGTGTGTGTGTGTGTGTGTGTGTGTGCGTGCGCGCGCGGGCACGGGCGCGTGTGCGTGTGTGTGTACTCACCTAATTGTGCTTGCGGGGGTTGAGCTCTGGCTCTTTGGTCCCGCCTCTCAACCGTCAATCAACTGGTGTACAGATTCCTGAGCCTATTGGGCTCTATCATATCTACATTTGAAACTGTGTATGGAGTCAGCCTCCACCACATCACTTCCTAATGCATTCCATTTACTAACTACTCTGACACTGAAAAAGTTCTTTCTAACGTCTCTGTGGCTCATTTGGGTACTCAGCTTCCACCTGTGTCCCCTTGTTCGCGTCCCACCAGTGTTGAATAGTTCATCCTTGTTTACCCGGTCGATTCCCCTGAGGATTTTGTAGGTTGTGATCATGTCCCCCCCTACTCTTCTGTTTTCCAGTGTCGTAAGGTGCATTTCCCGCAGCCTTTCCTCATAACTCATGCCTCTTAGTTCTGGGACTAGTCTAGTAGCATACCTTTGTACTTTTTCCAGCTTCGTCTTGTGCTTGACAAGGTACGAGCTCCATGCTGGGGCCGCATACTCCAGGATTGGTCTTACATATGTGGTGTACAAGATTCTGAATGATTCCTTACACAGGTTCCTGAACGCCGTTCTGATGTTAGCCAGCCTCGCATATGCCGCAGACGTTATTCTCTTTATGTGGGCTTCAGGAGACAGGTTTGGTGTGATATCAACTCCTAGATCTTTCTCTCTGTCTGTTTCATTAAGTACTTCATCTCCTATTCTGTAGCCTGTGCCTGGCCTCCTGTTTCCACTGCCTAGTTTCATTACTTTGCACTTACTCGGGTTGAACTTCAACAGCCATTTGTTGGACCATTCACTCAGTCTATCCAGGTCATCTTGTAGCCTCCTACTATCATCCTCTGTTTCAATCCTCCTCATAATTTTTGCATCGTCGGCAAACATTGAGAGGAACGAATCTATACCCTCTGGGAGATCATTTACATATACCAGAAACAGTATAGGTCCAAGGACTGACCCCTGCGGGACTCCACTTGTGACGTCTCGCCAATCTGAGACCTCACCCCTCACACAGACTCGTTGTCTCCTGTTGCTTAGGTACTCCTCTATCCACCGGAGTACCTTCCCTCTCACTCCAGCCTGCATCTCCAACTTTCGCACTAGCCTCTTGTGTGGCACTGTATCAAAGGCTTTCTGACAATCCAAAAATATGAAGTCTGCCCACCCTTCTCTTTCTTCCCTTATTTTTGTTGCCTGGTCGTAGAATTCAAGTAACCCTGTGAGGCAGGACCTGCCATCCCTGAACCCATGTTGATGCTGTGTTACAAAGTTCCTTCGCTCCAGATGCTCCACTAGTTTTTTCGCACAATCTTCTCCATCAGCTTGCATGGTATGCAGGTTAGGGACACTGGCCTGTAGTTCAGTGCCTCCTGTCTATCCCCTTTCTTGTATATCGGGACTACGTTAGCTGCTTTCCAAATATCTGGCAGTTCCCCTGCTGTGTGTGTGTGTGTGTGTGTGTGTGTGTGTGTGTGTGTGTGTGTGTGTGTGTGTGTGTGTGTGTGTGTGTGTGTGTGTGTGTGTGTGTGTGTGTGTAAATATCCTTCAAGCCTCTCCTGATTATAGGGTTATCTTGAACTCAAGATCACACAAGCTTTCATTCATGTTTCAATAAAAACAATCCCCACTACACACTAAGTGTCTGTTTGTCACAGACTTCCAGTAAGCCCTGGTATGGTTGACCATTGAACGAACAAGGCATACGAATGAGGCGTGTCAACTACGTGTCTCACGGACGCCTTCCCATATTGTTCTCTGAATGAATGATAGAACTGATGAGTTAGCCAAAACATTTGCTCATAAAGAGGGAATTGAGTACCATCTTGGACTGCCTTTGAGCAGCCTGAGGGCAGTATTATTCCGGGAACATCAACAAAATCTCGTTGACTTGAGGCAAAGTGAAATTCACACCAGTTCCTCCATCTATCATCATTCTATTATGCAGGAAGAACCGCACGTCTATGGGTCATCCAATAAGGTTAACAGACTTCAAGATGTTACCTTTGTTAGACTTAGGCTCGGCTACAAGTACCTATGGGAGTTTGTAAAATTTGCTGATGTAGATTAGACTAAATGAAAACTATGTCAGCAGAACTGATCGCATACTTTGCGTTATTATATAATGGTATGTGAAAAAATTGCAGAATTCAGAGATAACATCATCAATGAAGTCCAAGAAATGTTTAAGTACTTCATTCATAATGATGAACTGCCGGGAATCTTAGCCAAGTATCCAAAATTTGCATACTGTAGGTAATGCATGCACAAGACTGTAAAGCTGAGGCCCAGTTGGATGGGTGTGGAGCACATGACTATAAAGCTGTCGCCCAGTTAGGTGGGTGTGGAGCACATGACTGTAAAGCTGTCGCCCAGTTAGGTGGCCGCGGAGCACATGACTGTAAAGCTGCCGCCCAGTTGGGTGGGTGTGGAACAAGACTAGTAACTGTGTGACTCATCATAGATGTTAAGTGCCTTATGACATTAACAATTGTGTAACTAGCTTCAAAAGATTGTCACTTGTTTAGCTAAACGAATTATGGGGTTTAGTTTCTGAACCCATTGTGTGCCTCTGTAACCCTTTCTACCACCGCAAACAGGTTGGGTATGGGGTGCATTATAAAGAATGAAACCATCAAGCAAGAAAAACTGTTTTCAACCTGACAATATTTAGCCCTTAACTATATTCTGGATCATCCAGGATATATATTGAACCTATGTGGGGCTCTATCTTAGTCAGTCAGGTCGTGTGCTCCCGCGCATCTCACTCCCCTCAGCATATCCACGATGGACTCCTCGGACTATGGTTGTAAGCGTCTCATTTCGCATTACGACAGCCCGGACCCCGCCCCGAAGAGACGAAAAATAGACGCCGGCTGGTGGGAGGGCAACTGGGAGGACGCGGCCAGCTACGTGCGCAACTTGGTGGACATGTGGGACAACCTTTGGTGGTACAACGAGGGATAAACACCAGGGAAGGACTGGCAGTATATGGAGATTTGAGTTTTAACTGCTTACCTTTTTGTTTTTGTTTTTATAATTACTTGTAAGTGTTTTTGTGTAATAAATTAAAATAAAGAGGATGTGTGTAATTCACCTAGTTGTTCTTGTGGGGGTTGAGCTCTGCTCTTCGGCCAAAGTTTCAACTGTCAATCAATCAACTGATTTTTTTCTTACACACACACACACACACACACACTCGCGCACGCACACACACTCGCACACTCGCGCACGCACACACACACACACACACACACACACACACACACACACACACACACACACACACACACACACACACACACGCACACACACACACACACACACACGCACGCACACACACACACACACACACGCACGCACGCACACACACACACACAGCAAAGTAAAAGGGCATGGAGAAACTATAGGAATAACAGGACACTGGAGAGCAGAGAAAGATACCAGAATGCCAGGAATGAATATGTCAGGATGAGAAGAGAGGCAGAAAGACAATACGAAAATGACATCGCAAGCAAGGCAAAGACTCAGCCTAAATTGTTGCATAGCCACATTAGGAGAAAAACAACAGTAAAGGAACAGGTTATGAGATTAAGGATAGGGGCGGAAGGATTCACTACAAATGACAAGGAAGTGTGTGAGGAATTGAATAAGAAATTCCAGGAGGTCTTCACCTTAGAACAAGGAGAAATTCCAGAGCTAAGTGAGGGAATAGCTAACCAGGAACCACTGGAAGAGTTTGAGATTACCAGTGGGGAAGTAAGGAAGTGTTTACTAGAGTTGGACGTGACGAAGGCTATAGGCCCAGATGGAATCTCCCCTTGGGTTCTAAAGGAAGGAGCAAGAGAACTGAGCCTACCACTCTCCATAGTGTATAACAAATCACTGGCAACAGGGGAACTGCCAGATATTTGGAAAGCAGCTAACGTAGTCCCGATATACAAGAAAGGGGATAGACAGGAGGCACTGAACTACAGGCCAGTGTCCCTAACCTGCATACCATGCAAGCTGATGGAGAAGATTGTGCGAAAAAAACTAGTGGAGCATCTGGAGCGAAGGAACTTTGTAACACAGCATCAACATGGGTTCAGGGATGGCAGGTCCTGCCTCACAGGGTTACTTGAATTCTACGACCAGGCAACAAAAATAAGGCAAGAAAGAGAAGGGTGGGCAGACTGCATATTTTTGGATTGTCAGAAAGCCTTTGATACAGTACCACACAAGAGGCTAGTGCGAAAGTTGGAGATGCAGGCTGGAGTGAGAGGGAAGGTACTCCGGTGGATAGAGGAATACCTAAGCAACAGGAGACAACGAGTCTGTGTGAGGGGTGAGGCCTCAGATTGGCGAGACGTCACAAGTGGAGTCCCGCAGGGGTCAGTCCTTGGACCTATACTGTTTCTGGTATATGTAAATGATCTCCCAGAGGGTATAGATTCGTTCCTCTCAATGTTTGCCGACGATGCAAAAATTATGAGGAGGATTGAAACAGAGGATGATAGTAGGAGGCTACAAGATGACCTGGATAGACTGAGTGAATGGTCCAACAAATGGCTGTTGAAGTTCAACCCGAGTAAATGCAAAGTAATGAAACTAGGCAGTGGAAACAGGAGGCCAGGCACAGGATACAGAATAGGAGATGAAGTACTTAATGAAACAGACAGAGAGAAAGATCTAGGAGTTGATATCACACCAAACCTGTCTCCTGAAGCCCACATAAAGAGAATAACGTCTGCGGCATATGCGAGGCTGGCTAACATCAGAACGGCGTTCAGGAACCTGTGTAAGGAATCATTCAGAATCTTGTACACCACATATGTAAGACCAATCCTGGAGTATGCGGCCCCAGCATGGAGCCCGTACCTTGTCAAGCACAAGACGAAGCTGGAAAAAGTCCAAAGGTATGCTACTAGACTAGTCCCAGAACTAAGAGGCATGAGTTATGAGGAAAGGCTGCGGGAAATGCACCTCACGACACTGGAAGACAGAAGAGTAAGGGGGGACATGATCACAACCTACAAAATCCTCAGGGGAATCGACCGGGTAAACAAGGATGAACTATTCAACACTGGTGGGACGCGAACAAGGGGACACAGGTGGAAGCTGAGTACCCAAATGAGCCACAGAGACGTTAGAAAGAACTTTTTCAGTGTCAGAGTAGTTAGTAAATGGAATGCATTAGGAAGTGATGTGGTGGAGGCTGACTCCATACACAGTTTCAAATGTAGATATGATAGAGCCCAATAGGCTCAGGAATCTGTACACCAGTTGATTGACGGTTGAGAGGCGGGACCAAAGAGCCAGAGCTCAACCCCCGCAAGCACAATTAGGTGAGTACAATTAGGTGAGTACACACACACGCACGCACAAGGTTATTTAACACAAGGGGCACACGCACAAGGGGACACAGGTGGAAACTGAGCGCCCAAATGAGCCACAGAGATATTAGAAAGACCTTTTTTAGTGTTAGAGTGGTTGACAAATGGAATGCATTAGGAAGTGATGTGGTGGAGGCTGACTCCATACACAGTTTCAAGTGTAGATATGATAGAGCCCAAAAGGCTCAGGAATCTGTACACCTGTTGATTGACGGTTGAGAGGCGGGACCAAAGAGCCAGAGCTCAACCCCCGCAAGCACAACTAGGTGAGTACAACTAGGTGAGTACACACACACACACACACATACACACACACACACACACACACACACACACACACACACACACACACACACACACACACACACACACACACACACACACACACACACACACACTGTACCAAAGAGCCAAAGCTCAACCCCCGCAAGCACAATTAGGTGAGTACTGTTGTGTGTGTGTGTGTGTGTGACAAGCTGGACAAAGGTTCACACACAAGCTGTGTGTGACAAGCTAGACAAGCTGAAGGAATGGTCGAACAAATGGTTGTTAGAGTTTAACCCAACCAAATGTAATGTAATGAAGATAGGTGTAGGGAGCAGGAGGCCAGATACAAGGTATCATCTGGGAGAGGAAATTCTTCAGGAGTCAGAGAAGGAAAAAGACTTGGGGGTTGATATCACGCCAGACCTGTCTCCTGCAGCACATATCAAGCGGATAACATCAGCAGCATATGCCAGGCTGGCCAACATACGAACGGCATTCAGAAACTTGTGTAAAGAATCATTCAGAACTTTGTATACCACATATGTCAGGCCAATCCTGGAGTATGCAGCCCCAGCATGGAGTCCATATCTAGTCAAGGATAAGACTAAACTGGAAAAGGTTCAAAGGTTTGCCACCAGACTAGTACCCGAGCTGAGAGGTATGAGCTACGAGGAGAGACTACGGGAATTAAACCTCACTTCGCTGGAAGACAGAAGAGTTAGGGGGGACATGATCACCACATTCAAGATTCTGAAGGGGATTGATAGGGTAGATAAAGACAGTCTATTTAACACAAGGGGAACACGCACAAGGGGACACAGGTGGAAACTGAGTGCCCAAATGAGCCACAGAGATATTAGAAAGAACTTTTTTAGTGTCAGAGTGGTTGACAAATGGAATACATTAGGGGGTGATGTGGTGGAGGCTCACTCCATACACAGTTTCAAGTGTAGATATGACAGAGCCCGATAGGCTCAGGAATCTGTACACCTGTTGATTGACGGTTGAGAGGCGGGACCAAAGAGCCAGAGCTCAACCCCCGCAAACACAACTAGGTGAGTACAACTAGGTGAGTACACACACACACACACACACGCACACGCACACACACTCATCTTACCTCACACCTTTCGACACTGGAAGACAGAGGAGTAAGGGTAGACATGATTACTACATACAAAATCCTCAGGAGAATCGACAGGGTAGACAAGGATAAACTGTTCAACATTGGTGGAAGCGAACAAGGGGACACAGGTGGAAAGTAAGTACCCACATGAGCCACGGGGACGTAAGAAGAAACTTTTTCAGTGTCAGAGTAGTTAACAGGTGGAATGCATTAGAAAGTGATGTGGTGGAGGCTGACTCCATACACAGTTTCAAATGTAAATATGATAGAGCCCAGTAGGCTCAGGAATCTGTACACCAGTTGATTGACAGTTGAGAGGCGGCACCAAAGAGCCAAACCTCAACCTCCGTAAGCACAAATAGGTGAGTACACACCCAGGAAGCAGCCTGTAACAGCTGTCTAACTTCCATGTACCTAATTTACTGTAAGGTAACAAGGAATCAGGGTGAAAGGAACTCTGCCCATCTGTTTCCGCCATTGCCGGAATTCGAACCCCGGACCACAAGATTACTTATCCAGCGTGCTGTATGCTCAGCCACCAGTGCCTTCTCGCGCACACACACACACGCACACATATACACCCACACACTGTACTTACCTATTTGTGCCTGCAGGATCGAGCACTGACTCATGGATCCCGCCTTTCTAGCCATCAGTTGTTTACAGCCATGACTCCTGCCCCATTTCCCTATCAAACCTAGTTTTAAAATTATGAATAGAGTTTGCTTCCACAACTTGCTCCTTAAGTGCATTCCATTTTTCCGCTACTCTCGTGCTAAAAGAAAACTTCCAAAGATCTCTAATACTCATCTGAATTTCCAGCTTCCACCCAGTCCCCTCGTTCTGTTACCATTATGTGTGAACATTTCATCTATTTCCACTTTGTCAGTTACCTTGAGTATTTTATACGTTCGTATCATATCCCCCTCTCCCTTTTTTTCTAGTGTTGTAAGGTTCAGTTCCTTCAGGCGCTCTTCACATCCCATCCCTCGTAACGCTGGGACGAGCTTCGTCGCAAACTTCTGAACCTTTTCCAGTTTCCTTATGTGTTTCTTCAAGTGGGGGAATCCATGATGGTGCGGCATACTCTATGACTGATCTCACAAAGGCAGTGTAAAGCGCCCTAAATGCCTCCTCACTTAGGTGTCTGAATGATGTTCTAACTTTTGCCAGTGTAGAGTATGCTGCTGTCGTTATCCTATTTATATGTGCCTCAGGAGTTAGATTAGGTGTGTCATTTCATGTCATTTACGTAAACTAGAAACAGAATTGGTCCCAGCACCGATCCTTGAGGTACTCCACTCGTTACTGTTCGCCAGTCCGACTACTCGCCCCGTACCATTATTCTCTGGCTCCTTCCTGTTATGTAGTTCCTTACCCATGCTAGGGCCTTTCTGCTTACTCCTGCCTGACTCTCAAGTTTGAGTAGCAGTCTCGTGTGCGGTATTGTATCAAAGGCCTTTTGACAGTCTAGAAATATACAATCTGCCCAACCTTCTGTCCTGCCTTATCCTTGTTATTTTATCATACAATTTCAAAAGGTTTGTTAGGCATGATTTTCCTGTCCAGAACCCATGTTGATGTTTGTTTACATACCTAATGCTCTCCAGGTGTGCAACAAGTTTTAGCCTAATTATTCTTTCCAGGGATGCATTTCAATGATACGTGTCTGTAGTTAAGTGCCTCCTAATCTGCTTTCTTGAAATCGGTACATAAGCCTTCTTCCAGTGTGTGTGTGTGTGTGTGTGTGTGTGTGTGTGTGTGTGTGTGTGTGTGTGTACTCACCTAGTTGTACTCACCTAGTTGTGTGTGTGTGTGAGAGTGTGTGTGTGTGTGTGTGTGTGTGTGTGTGTGTGTGTGTGTGTGTGTGTGTGTGTGTGTGTGTGTGTGTGTGTGTGTGTGTGTGTGTTGTGTGTGTTTTCACCTAGTTGTTCTCAGCTAGCTGTGCTTGCGGGGGTTGAGCTCTGCTCTTTCGGCCCACCTCTCATCTGTTAATCAACTGTTACTAACTACTAACTTTTTTCCACACACGCCAAAGAAAGCAGCCCGTAACAGCTGTCTAACTTCCAGGTAACTATTTACTGCTAGGTAACAGTAACAGGGCGAAAGAAACTCTGCCCATCTGTTTCAGCTGGCGCCGGGAATCGATTCCCGAACCACAGGAATACGTATCCAGCGTGCTGTATGCTCAGCCACCTGCGCCCTCTCACATACACACACCCTGTGTGTGTGTGTGTTTGTGTGTGTGTGTGTGTGAGAGAGAGAGAGAGAGAGAGAGAGAGAGAGAGAGAGAGAGAGAGAGAGAGAGAGAGAGAGAGAGAGAGAGAGAGAGAGAGAGAGAGAGAGAGAGAGAGAGAGAGAGAGAGAGAGAGAGAGAGAGAGAGAGAGAGAGAGAGAGAGAGAGAGAGAGAGAGAGAGCTTCGGTTGGAACCATGAGGAGAGTATGGTGTAGATGATTACAGTGAGTATGGTGTAGATGATTACAGTGAGTATGGTGTAGATGATTACAATGACATTGGTTGTGTGTAGTGTATAATTACAGTGATGATGGTCGTGTGTAGTGTAGACGGTTACAGTGATGGTCGTGTGTAGTGTAGATGGTTACAGTGATGATGGTCGTGTGTAGTGTAGATGGTTACAGTGATGGTCGTGTGTAGTGTAGATGGTTACAGTGATGATGGTCGTGTGTAGTGTAGATGGTTACAGTGATGGTCGTGTGTAGTGTAGATGGTTACAGTGATGATGGTCGTGTGTAGTGTAGTTGGTTACAGTGAAGGTCGTGTGTAGTGTAGATGGTTACAGTGATGATGGTCGTGTGTAGTGTAGATGGTTACAGTGATGGTCGTGTGTAGTGTAGGTGGTTACAGTGATGATGGTCGTGTGTAGTGTAGATGGTACAGTGATGGTCGTGTGTAGTGTAGGTGGTTACAGTGATGATGGTCGTGTGTAGTGTAGATGGTTACAGTGATGGTCGTGTGTAGTGTAGGTGGTTACAGTGATGATGGTCGTGTGTAGCGTAGATGGTTACAGTGATGGTCGTGTGTAGTGTAGGTTGTTACAGTGATGAAGGTCGTGTGTGTCTCGCCGCTGCAACCATTGTAATAATAATATTGACTCTAGAAGATACTGATTAATACTGAGTAACACTTCCTACTGGTTGCACTTGTAACACTTTATTGAGGTAAAACCTGGTAATACTAGTTATTGAAACACTGGTAATTTAGACGCAATGTAATTTGAACTGAAATATGGTGCACGACGGATGGTTTCACCCCGGGACCAAAGGTAACTTCCCAAGGAAATGCTACACAGAGAACTTGTAATTAAACCACTGCCACCATCTTGCCTGTCACACAGTTATATCAAGCAATGAGGCAAGAAGCATTGCTTGGCTTTTGAGAGTCCATTTCTAACTGTCATTAATTACTGACTGGTTGGTAACCAAACTGAACTCAGAGGAATAGGAGGTTCCATTAACTGACACAGAATGGAAAGTTTAACATGAGTTTATTGAGAACAAAATATGATGTTCACCAAACTATAAGTCCCTACTCTAAACTCTGGCAATTGTTTAGATATTACAGATGGAAAATATCAAAGATCACACACATTACCTTTTGGGTCCTGCTCTACGACCTGGGTGAATTCACTCTGTTTCCTGAGGCCTGTTTGATGACCTGCAGCCCACTCCAGCACTCTTTCTTTCCTAACTATCATCCAGGGGTATGTACACAAGCTTTCGTCACATCCCGAATCAAGGGAGGGGAGTCGTTTGCACTGATGTTGGAAAGTTTGGTGTGGTCCTGTTCCTAGCTGATTCAGCCTGCACAGAAAAAAGTGTTTAGCTCACCTAACTAATTCGTCAGCACTTCAAGGAGTGAGCTCCTCATGGTGTGCAAAAACACTCAAGATGTGCCTTAAGTTTGTTTGCCAAGACTATCAGGATTATTCGCAAATATGAACAAGCTGACTATCTTGAGGTTATCTTGAGATGATTTTGGGGCTTAGCGTCCCCGCGGCCCGGTCCTCGACCAGGCCTTCTTTTTGTTACCCCCCCCCCCCTCCCCTCTCCCCCAGGAAGCAGCCCATAGAAGTTGTCTAAATCCCAGGTTCATATTTACTGCTAGGTAACAAGAGGAATCAGGGTGAAAGAAACATTTTGCCCATTTGTCTCCGCCTCCACCGGTGATTGAACCCGGAAGCTCAGGACTCCAAATCCGAAGCACTGTCCAACCGGCTGTCAGGTGCCCCTAGACTAGGGTGTAGCCAGAAAGTATTTCAATTACCTCTAGCTGAATCTAAGGTCACATGGCTGACCTTACCAAGGAGGTTCAAAGGGTGAGTCATGGATGTACTTTCTCTGGGCGCTACACGCACATGACTGTAAAGCTGCCACCCAGTTGGGTGGGTGTGGAGCACATGGCTGTAAAGCTGCAGCCCATTTCGGTGGGTGTGGAACACATGACTAAAACTGCCACCCAGTTGGGTGGGTGTGGAGCACATGACTGTAAAGCTGCCGCCCAGTTAGGTGGGTGTGGAGCATATGAATGTAAAGGTGCCACCCAGTTGGGTGGGTTTGGAGAACAAGATTGTAAAGCTGCCTTCAAGTTGGGTGGGTGTGTAACACATGACGGTAAAGCTGCCGCCCAGTTGGGTGGGTGTGGAGCACATGACTCTAAACCTGCCACCTAGTTGGGTGGGTGTGGAGCACATGACTGTTAAGCTGCCGCCCAGTTGGGTGGGTGTGGAACATATGACTGTTAAGCTGCCGCCCAGTTGGGTGGGTGTGGAACAAGACTAGTTACTGTGTGACTCACCATAGATGTTAAGTGCCTTGTATAGTGACTGTTGTGAGTCTCTTGTTGAATCACTTGTGATATAAAAAGATTATCGGTGTGTATATGTATTTGTGTAAATGATTGTATATAATATGTATACGTATATATGGCATTAACAATTGTGTAACTAGCTTCAAATGATTGTCACTTGCTTAGCTAAATGAACTATGGGGTTCAGTTTCTGAACCCATTATGTGCCTCTATAACCCTTCCCGCAACCGCCCACGGGTTGGGTATGGGGTGCATAATAAAAAAGAAATTGAATTTCTACAGGAGTTGATGTAAGTTTTAAACATCTCTCATAAAATACAATCACCTGCCGTGACCAGGATTCGAACCTGGGTTATTGCGGCCACAACGCAATGTACTAACCACTATACGATCACGGCCACCGTGGGTGTGCATGTAGAGATGGGTGGTTGGTTGTAATTGACGAGAGTAGACCTCTCTCTCTCTCTTTCTCCCTCCCTCCCCCCCTCCTCTCCTACATACCTTTAGTATGTGTATCCTGGTCTCTGCACAAAGTTCTTACCAAAAAAATAAATGAACAAACCAACGTAAACTATCTAACCCAACTTATCCATATACAGAAAACGTGGATATGTGAATCCCGCTACTGTTCATTGAAATTCGTCCGTTAGGGGACCACAAGACACAAAGCGAGACGTGCAAGGTGAGAGGCCGGGTTGCATAAACAACATGAGGTCAACGTAAGGACTATCCTCAGGAATATGACAACAGAATTATTCATAACTCCATACATACCGTGCCTGTAAGGTCGCCCTCGCCTCCTATAACTCTGAGATGTTGGGGTTCACTGTATGTTTGGGTATTATGGATGGCTGGAGGGAAGATGAGGGAGAGAGAGAGATGGAGAAATGGAAGGAGAGAAAGCCAAACAGATAGTCAAGTAATCAACCACACACTGCTAGGCCTCGAGAAAGGTGAATGTCGTTTCTACCTTCATGAGCACACTTATGGACTGTCAGCTCCAACAACGTCATTAAATAGGTATGACAACATGTCTTTCCAAGCACCTGACATTGTACAGACAACAACGTCACGTTAAACAAGGTGTAATCTCTACCCCACAACCACATTATTGCCAGAGATATTCTCATCATCGTCAGAGATATTCTCATCATTTTCATCCTCACGCTCACATTCCCAGAACACAATGCAACACACAATATATATATATATATATATATATATATATATATATATATATATATATATATATATATATATATATATATATATATTTATATATATATATATATATATATATATATATAGATATATATATATATATATATATATATATATATATATATATATATATATATATATATATATATTTATATATATATATATATATATATATATATATATATATATTTATATATATATATATATATATATATATATATAGATATATATATATATATATATATATATATATATATATATATATATATATATAACTGAAAACTCACACCCCAGAAGTGACTCGAACCCATACTCCCACAACTGGTATGTACAGGGACGCCTTAATCCGCTTGACCATCACGACCGGACATAAGGAAGTGATAGCCGAGGCTATATGAACCACTTCCCCGCCGGCACTCGGATGGTAATCTTGGGCATAGCATTTTATCAAATCACCTCATTCTTTGGGGCACACGTGAGGAACACAAATGCAAACAAGCCTGAATGGTCCCCAGGACTATATACAACTGAAAACTCACACCCCAGAAGTGACTCGAACCCATACTCCCACAACTGGTATGTACAGGGACGCCTTAATCCGCTTGACCATCACGACCGGACATAAGGAAGTGATAGCCGAGGCTATATGAACCACTTCCCCGCCGGCACTCGGATGGTAATCTTGGGCATAGCATTTTATCAAATCACCTCATTCTTTGGGGCACACGTGAGGAACACAAATGCAAACAAGCCTGAATGGTCCCCAGGACTATATACAACTGAAAACTCACACCCCAGAAGTGACTCGAACCCATACTCCCACAACTGGTATGTACAGGGACGCCTTAATCCGCTTGACCATCACGACCGGACATAAGGAAGTGATAGCCGAGGCTATATGAACCACTTCCCCGCCGGCACTCGGATGGTAATCTTGGGCATAGCATTTTATCAAATCACCTCATTCTTTGGGGCACACGTGAGGAACACAAATGCAAACAAGCCTGAATGGTCCCCAAGACTATATACAACTGAAAACTCACACCCCAGAAGTGACTCGAACCCATACTCCCACAACTGGTATGTACAGGGACGCCTTAATCCGCTTGACCATCACGACCGGACATAAGGAAGTGATAGCCGAGGCTATATGAACCACTTCCCCGCCGGCACTCGGATGGTAATCTTGGGCATAGCATTTTATCAAATCACCTCATTCTTTGGGGCACACGTGAGGAACACAAATGCAAACAAGCCTGAATGGTCCCCAGGACTATATACAACTGAAAACTCACACCCCAGAAGTGACTCGAACCCATACTCCCACAACTGGTATGTACAGGGACGCCTTAATCCGCTTGACCATCACGACCGGACATAAGGAAGTGATAGCCGAGGCTATATGAACCACTTCCCCGCCGGCACTCGGATGGTAATCTTGGGCATAGCATTTTATCAAATCACCTCATTCTTTGGGGCACACGTGAGGAACACAAATGCAAACAAGCCTGAATGGTCCCCAGGACTATATACAACTGAAAACTCACACCCCAGAAGTGACTCGAACCCATACTCCCACAACTGGTATGTACAGGGACGCCTTAATCCGCTTGACCATCACGACCGGACATAAGGAAGTGATAGCCGAGGCTATATGAACCACTTCCCCGCCGGCACTCGGATGGTAATCTTGGGCATAGCATTTTATCAAATCACCTCATTCTTTGGGGCACACGTGAGGAACACAAATGCAAACAAGCCTGAATGGTCCCCAGGACTATATACAACTGAAAACTCACACCCCAGAAGTGACTCGAACCCATACTCCCACAACTGGTATGTACAGGGACGCCTTAATCCGCTTGACCATCACGACCGGACATAAGGAATGCTATGCCCAAGATTACCATCCGAGTGCCGGCGGGGAAGTGGTTCATATAGCCTCGGCTATAACTTCCTTATGTCCGGTCGTGATGGTCAAGCGGATTAAGGCGTCCCTGTACATACCAGTTGTGGGAGTATGGGTTCGAGTCACTTCTGGGGTGTGAGTTTTCAGTTGTATATAGTCCTGGGGACCATTCAGGCTTGTTTGCATTTGTGTTCCTCACGTGTGCCCCAAAGAATGAGGTGATTTGATAAAATGCTATGCCCAAGATTACCATCCGAGTGCCGGCGGGGAAGTGGTTCATATAGCCTCGGCTATCACTTCCTTATGTCCGGTCGTGATGGTCAAGCGGATTAAGGCGTCCCTGTACATACCAGATGTGGGAGTATGGGTTCGAGTCACTTCTGGGGTGTGAGTTTTCAGTTGTATATAGTCCTGGGGACCATTCAGGCTTGTTTGCATTTGTGTTCCTCACGTGTGCCCCAAAGAATGAGGTGATTTGATAAAATGCTATGCCCAAGATTACCATCCGAGTGCCGGCGGGGAAGTGGTTCATATAGCCTCGGCTATCACTTCCTTATGTCCGGTCGTGATGGTCAAGCGGATTAAGGCGTCCCTGTACATACCAGTTGTGGGAGTATGGGTTCGAGTCACTTCTGGGGTGTGAGTTTTCAGTTGTATATAGTCCTGGGGACCATTCAGGCTTGTTTGCATTTGTGTTCCTCACGTGTGCCCCAAAGAATGAGGTGATTTGATAAAATGCTATGCCCAAGATTACCATCCGAGTGCCGGCGGGGAAGTGGTTCATATAGCCTCGGCTATCACTTCCTTATGTCCGGTCGTGATGGTCAAGCGGATTAAGGCGTCCCTGTACATACCAGTTGTGGGAGTATGGGTTCGAGTCACTTCTGGGGTGTGAGTTTTCAGTTGTATATAGTCCTGGGGACCATTCAGGCTTGTTTGCATTTGTGTTCCTCACGTGTGCCCCAAAGAATGAGGTGATTTGATAAAATGCTATGCCCAAGATTACCATCCGAGTGCCGGCGGGGAAGTGGTTCATATAGCCTCGGCTATCACTTCCTTATGTCCGGTCGTGATGGTCAAGCGGATTAAGGCGTCCCTGTACATACCAGTTGTGGGAGTATGGGTTCGAGTCACTTCTGGGGTGTGAGTTTTCAGTTGTATATAGTCCTGGGGACCATTCAGGCTTGTTTGCATTTGTGTTCCTCACGTGTGCCCCAAAGAATGAGGTGATTTGATAAAATGCTATGCCCAAGATTACCATCCGAGTGCCGGCGGGGAAGTGGTTCATATAGCCTCGGCTATCACTTCCTTATGTCCGGTCGTGATGGTCAAGCGGATTAAGGCGTCCCTGTACATACCAGTTGTGGGAGTATGGGTTCGAGTCACTTCTGGGGTGTGAGTTTTCAGTTGTATATAGTCCTGGGGACCATTCAGGCTTGTTTGCATATATATATATATATATATATATATATATATATATATATTTATATATATATATATATATATTTATATATATATATATATATATATATATATATATATTTATATATATATATATATATATATATATATATATATATATATATATATATATATATATATATATTGGTGTATACTGGCAGCAGGTTTTCTTTCAAACATGTTTCATTGAATATGACCGCATATTCTGTATTTATTATTTTCTGGTTTAGGGCTTCTATCCCTCTAACTATTTTTTTAGCATCAGGGCTTAATAGAAATAGGAGTTCTCCAAAACTCATTTTCGTACTTTTAAGGTGAAGAAAAGAAGTGATTTACTATAGAGTGTATTACACTTATTTGTATAATTTGCACGACGTTTCGAACCTCCATGGTTCATTCTCAAGTGAACAAATCTTACAATACTAGTTGATTTTATACCCGCATTAGGTCAGGTGATAATACAATGAAGGTGAAAACATGGGGGGATACATTAGGGATAAACTTTCATCAGTCCACAAGGAGACATGTATTTACAAATAGACGGAGTAGCAATGGGCTCCCCCTTAGGAGTTTTATTTGCTAATTTTTATATGGGAACCATCGAAGATAGGGGTCTTCAGTAGCAGACAAAAACCAACTGTATACTGCCGTTATGTAGATGACATATTCGTAATAGTAAAAGACTCAGATGAACTAATTGACCTAAAAAGACACCTAGAGAGAGAGTCAGTACTCCGATTTACACATGAAAATAGTGAAAATAACAGTCTGCCATTCTTGGATGTACTAATAACAAAAACAGGAACCTCTTTAAGCACCAACGTATATACCAAGCCCACCAACATAGGATTATGCCTGAACGGTAGAAGTGAGTGCCCCCAAAGATACAAAGCCAGTGTTCTCAATGCTTATATTCGTCGAGCGCTTACCCACTGCTCTGAATGGAGCAACGTGAGTAGAGAGTTTGAAAGAGTAACTCAGGTATTGGTGAACAATGGATATAGCAACGCGGAAATAAACGCTGCTATAAGAAGACACTTGGACCGTTGGTATAATTCAGAACCTAGAACAGAAACCACAACACCCCCAATAAAATTATATTACAAATCAACCATGCACAGTGAACATATAAAAGAGGAAAGAATAATGAAAGAAATAATCCGTAAAGGAGTAAAAAGCACTACTCCTAACCAAAACATAAACCTGATAATATTCTACAAAACCAAGAAGACTTCCGAACTCCTTATCAAAAACAGTCCGAAGCCGACGGAGAACCCTCTACAGTAGTCAAGCGTTGTATACATGTACACTTGCCCCCACGAAGGATGTAACCTTCAATGTAAGTACATAGGTATGACGTCGACCAAGCTGACGAGGCGTTTGACATGCCATCTTCAATCTGGTGCCCCTAGGAATCACATGAGACAAGCCCATGACATTACTCTAACAAGAGAAATGTTGAACAAGAATACTTGCATAATAGACAAAACCCAAGATTCAAGAAGATTACAAATTCTTGAGGCAATTCACATAAGAATAGAGCGACCTACCATGAACACCCAAATCACGGAACTATTTACTCTACCCACCATGAGAGTAAGGACAAGACAAGAACATATCGATGCCAACACAGAAGACAATGTCCAACATAACAAGCCAATTACACTGGATTAATCTTTGTGTTTAGATAGGAGATGCCTCGTATGGGCCAATAAGCCTTCTGCAGCCCCTATGTTTATCCCTTATGTATCCCCCCGTGTTTTCACCTTCATTGTATTATCACCTGACCTAATGCGGGTATAAAATCAACTAGTATTGTAAGATCTGTTCACTTGAGAATGAACCATGGAGGTTCGAAACGTCGTGCAAATTATACAAATAAGTGTAATACACTCTATAGTAAATCACTTCTTTTCTTCACCTTAAAAGTACGAAAATGAGTTTTGGAGAACTCCTATTTCTATTAAGCCCTGATGCTAAGAAAATATATATATATATATATATATATATATATATATATATATATATATATATATATATATATATATATATATATATATATATATATATAACTGAAAACTCACACCCCGGAAGTGACTCGAACCCATACTCCCACAACTGGTATGTACAGGGACGCCTTAATCCGCTTGACCATCACGACCGGACAATAAGGAAGTGATAGCCGAGGCTATATGAACCACTTCCCCGCCGGCACTCGGATGGTAATCTTGGGCATAGCATTTTATCAAATCACCTCATTCTTTGGGGCACACGTGAGGAACACAAATGCAAACAAGCCTGAATGGTCCCCAGGACTATATACAACTGAAAACTCACACCCCGGAAGTGACTCGAACCCATACTCCCACAACTGGTATGTACAGGGACGCCTTAATCCGCTTGACCATCACGACCGGACAATAAGGAAGTGATAGCCGAGGCTATATGAACCACTTCCCCGCCGGCACTCGGATGGTAATCTTGGGCATAGCATTTTATCAAATCACCTCATTCTTTGGGGCACACGTGAGGAACACAAATGCAAACAAGCCTGAATGGTCCCCAGGACTATATACAACTGAAAACTCACACCCCGGAAGTGACTCGAACCCATACTCCCACAACTGGTATGTACAGGGACGCCTTAATCCGCTTGACCATCACGACCGGACAATAAGGAAGTGATAGCCGAGGCTATATGAACCACTTCCCCGCCGGCACTCGGCTATCACTTCCTTATTGTCCGGTCGTGATGGTCAAGCGGATTAAGGCGTCCCTGTACATACCAGTTGTGGGAGTATGGGTTCGAGTCACTTCCGGGGTGTGAGTTTTCAGTTGTATATAGTCCTGGGGACCATTCAGGCTTGTTTGCATTTGTGTTCCTCACGTGTGCCCCAAAGAATGAGGTGATTTGATAAAATGCTATATATATATATATATATATATATATATATAACCTAACCTATAAAGATAACCTATAAAGATAGGTTAGGTTAGGTAGGGTCATATATCTACGTTAATTTTAACTCCAATAAAAAAAAATTGACCTCATACATAATGAAATGGATAGCTTTATCTTTTCATAAGAAAAAAAATTGATAAAATATATTTATTCATGAAAACTTGGCTTATTAGGCAAATCGGGCCTTGCATAGTAGGCTGAGAAGGGCGTTCTGGCTACTAGGTACGACATATATATATATATATATATATATATATATGTCGACAATATATATATATATATATTGGTGTATACTGGCAGCAGGTTTTCTCTCAAACATGTTTCATTGAATATGACCGCATATTCTGTATTTATTATTTTCTGGTTTAGGGCTTCTCTCCCTCTAACTATTTTCTTAGCATCAGGGCTTAATTGAAATAGGAGTTCTCCAAAACTCATTTTCGTACTTTTAAGGCGAAGAAAAGAAGTGATTTACTATAGAGTGTATTACACTTATTTGTATAATTTGCACGACGTTTCGAACCTCCATGGTTCATTCTCAATTGAACAGATCTTACAATACTAGTTGATTTTATACCCGCATTAGGTCAGGTGATAATACAATGAAGGTGAAAACATGGGGGGATACATAAGGGATAAACATAGGGGCTGCAGAAGGCTTATTGGCCCATACGAGGCATCTCCTATCTAAACACAAAGATTAATCCAGTGTAATTGGCGTGTTATGTTGGACATTGTCTTCTGTGTTGGCATCGATATGTTCTTGTCTTGTCCTTACTCTCATGGTGGGTAGAGTAAATAGTTCCGTGATTTGGGTGTTCATGGTAGGTCGCTCTATTCTTATGTGAATTGCCTCAAGAATTTGTAATCTTCTTGAATCTTGGGTTTTGTCTATTATGCAAGTATTCTTGTTCAACATTTCTCTTGTTAGAGTAATGTCATGGGCTTGTCTCATGTGATTCCTAGGGGCACCAGATTGAAGATGGCATGTCAAACGCCTCGTCAGCTTGGTCGACGTCATACCTATGTACTTTGATTGAAGATTACATCCTTCGGTGGGGGCAAGTGTACATGTATACAACGCTTGACTACTGTAGAGGGTTCTCCGTCGGCTTCGGGCTGTTTTTGATAAGGAGTTCGAAAGTCTTCTTGGTTTTGTAGAATATTATCAGGTTTATGTTTTGGTTAGGAGTAATGCTTTTTACTCCTTTACGGATTATTTCTTTCATTATTCTTTCCTCTTTTATATGTTCACTGTGCATGGTTGATTTGTAATATAATTTTATTGGAGGTATTGTGGTTTCTGTTCTGGGTTCAGGATTATACCCACGGTCCAAGTGTCTTCTTATAGCAGCGTTTATTTCCGCGTTGCTATATCTGTTGTTCACCAATACCTGAGTTACTCTTTCAAACTCTCTACTCACGTTGCTCCATTCAGAGCAGTGGGTAAGCGCTCGACGAATATAAGCATTGAGAACACTGGCTTTGTATCTTTGGGGGCACTCACTTCTACCGTTCAGGCATAATCCTATGTTGGTGGGCTTAGTATATACGTTGGTGCTTAAAGAGGTTCCTTTTTTGTTATTAGTACATCCAAGAATGGCAGACTGTTATTTTCACTATTTTCATGTGTGAATCGGTGTACTGACTCTCTCTCTCTAGATGGCTTTTTACATCAATTAGTTCATCTGAGTCTTTTACTATTACGAATATGTCATCTTCATAACGGCAATATACAGTTGGTTTTTGTCTGCTCCTGAAAACTGTCTTCGATGGTTCCCATATAAAAATTAGCAAATAAGACTCCTAAGGGGGAGCCCATTGCTACTCCGTCAATTTGTAAATACATGTCTCCTTGTGGACTGATGAAAGGGGCTTCCTTTGTACATGCTTCGAGAAGACTCTTCAAGTGTGGCTCAGGTATGTCTAATTTGGGGGTGCTCTCGTCTCTGTATACTCTGTCCAGTATCATTCCTATGGTTGTGTCGACAGGGACGTTGGTAAAAAGGGATTCAACGTCCAGGGAAGCAATGATTCCATCGGGCTGAGTAGATTTGATTAATTCTAGGAAATATGCTGGTGATTGTAGACTATACTTACTTGGAGTATATGGAGTTAGGAGTTCATTGAGTCTCTTTGCTAGGTGATAGGTTGGAGTTGGTATTTGGCTGATTATAGGGCGTAGTGGGTTACCTGGTTTGTGTGTCTTAACATTGCCATAGGCATATCCTAAGCCATAGTCGCCTTCAAGTTTATTGAAATGCACACTACCTCTCTTTGCGTTGATTGCTGTAATTGTTTTGTTTACTTTCCGCTTAAGGTCTTCCACAGGGTTCCTCGTGATTCGTTGAAATTTGGTGTCATCACTAAGGATGTCGATAATTTTGTTCATGTATTCTTGGGTAGGAATCAATACATATGCTGCTATCTTGTCGGCTTTTCTTATTGTTACGTCTTTCAGATTTTTTAGTTGTTTTGTTGCTTCTTTGAGTCGTGAGTTTAAGATTGTAGATGAATATGTCACTCGTTTTTTCCCCGCTTCTGCTAGTAGTTCAGCCTGAAGTGTGTCAGTGGTGATGACTTTTTTGTTGTCTTCTAGCTTGTGGACGTCGTCCAGAAGCATTTCGATTTCCAGGCGTTTTTGATGCATCTTTGGTTTAGATAAGAATTGACAATTTAGACCAAGATTTAAGAGGTCTCGTTGGTCCTGCGTAAGATCATAAGAAGTCAGGTTAATGTAGCCATCTTTATGGCGAGGGATCTTTAACTGTCCACCGTTTAGGGCTGTTAACTTACGGAGTGTCTTTGTTTTCACACGAGTTTTATGTTGTTTCAGGTTAAATAGTTCACTGTTGATGGTTTGCTTGAGTTGGATAGGGATGTCGTACTGGGTCCATTTGTTTAACAGATGCTCAGCCTGCTCTGTAAGGGTTTGGAGGGCTTCCTTCTTCTTGTTTAGTTGATGCCGTATGAGCTCTTGCCTATACCTATAGGTAAACTCTGAATTGCGGACTGCTGGGTCATGTGGGTTTATATTGGTGTATACTGGCAGCAGGTTTTCTTTCAAACATGTCTCATTGAATATGACCGCATATTCTGTATTTACTATCTTCTGATTTAGGGCATTTTTGTAATTTGCACAACGTTTCGAGCCTCCATGGTTCATTCTCAAGTGAAAAGAATTTTCAGGTTTTCAGAAAAGAATTTATCGGCATAGACGACATTGGTCTCATTTAAAGCATTCTGCTTTGTGTCTGGAGAGTTTCTCATGAGTAGGTTGGCCATTTTTTTGGTTTCATAGTAAATCGTCAATTGTATCTTCTGCCTTCAAATTCCCACTTGGGGACTGTAAGCCTCAAAGAACTCAGTATATAGGCAAGATCACAACATCTCTTTAAAGCCGATTAACGATGCATAAGCAACAGGGCTCCTTTAAGGACCATATAATCTCTTCACACAACCAGACCATCACCAGAGAAGTCTTAACAGAAAACACAGAAATCATCGATAGATACAGCGATAGCAGGCGACTTGATATCTGCGAGGCACTACACATCAAGAAGTCAATACCAGCAACCAACAGCCAATTAATGCACAACTATATTCTACCCACTTCAAGACTCCACAACAATATAGAAGCATCAAGAAATATGGGCCAATAGGCCCTTTGCAGTTACTTCCATTCTTCCCTTTAATTTACCCAATATTATACCCATTGTTTCGTGTTCTGTCTTGTGTTGAAAGTTTGTTTTCACCTCATCCAGAACTGTTGTAACGTATCACCTCACCTAAATGCAGGTATATAAGATGAAAGCCAGTTTAAGTTATAGCATAGTAGAACTCTGTTTAGTGTTTGCAGGTTACAGTTGTGTGTGTGTAAACTAAAGTGTTTGAAAATGTAATAAGTTATTACGAAACGCTTTCAAGTGTCGCGTCAGACTAGAAATAAAAATTAATTTTGGAGAATTGGTTTTTCAATTACCATCGACAGTGAAAAGAAACATAAGAAAATTCGTGTTAGAATTATTAATCTTACTTTTTCGGTCATATTTAAAATATATATATATATATATATATATATATATATATATATATATATATATATATATATATATATATATATATATATATGTATATATATATATATAAACATATATATATATATATATATATATATTTCATTGAATATGTCCGCATATTCTGTATTTATTATTTTCTGGTTTAGGGCTTCTATCCCTCTAACTATTTTCTTAGCATCAGGGCTTAATTGAAACGTTATCCCTACAGACAAATAGAAACGTTATCCCTACAGACAAAAATCAGAGGATACAACTGACGATTTACTATAAAACCAGAAAAACGGCCAGCCTACTCATGAGAAACTCTCCAGACACAAAACAGAACGCTTTAAAAGAGACTAACGTCGTCTATGCCTTCAAATGCCCTCTTGGGGACTGTAAGCTCCAAAAAACCCAGTATATAGGCAAAACAACAACATCTCTTTCTAGGCGTTTAACGATGCATAAGCAACAGGGCTCCATTAAGGAACATATAATCTCTTCCCACAACCAAACCATCGCCAGAGAAATCCTAGTAAACAACACAGAAATCATCGATAGATACAGCGATAGCAGGTGGCTTGACGTTTGCGAGGCACTACACATCAAGAAGTCAACACCAGCAATCAACAGCCAATTAATGCACAACTATATTCTACCCACCTCAAGACTCCGCTCCAATATAGAAGCATCAAGAAATATGGACCAATAGGCTTTCTGCAAACACTTCTATTCAATACCCATTGTTTCGTGTTCTGTCTTGTGTTGATGAAATTAATACCCTATTAATGCCACCTCTTGTTCTGTCTTGTGTTGATGAAATTAATACCCTATTAATGCCACCTCACCCCATCCACCTCACTCAAATGTAGATATAAAATCGGAGATGCGTAAGTTCTATTCAGTTGTGTATTTGTAAACTAAAGTCTTTGAAAATTTAATAAGTTTTACGAAACGCGCTCGTGTCGCGTCAGACTAGAAATAAAAATGAATTTTGGAATATTGATTTTTTATTTACCTCCAACAGTGAAAACAAATGTACGAAAGATTGAGAAAATTCGTGTTAGAATTATTAATCTTACTTTTTCGGTCATATTTAATAATATATGTCTACAGGAAAGACTGCTACCAATATATATATATATATATATATATATATATATATATATATATATATATATATATATATATATATATATATATATATATATATATATATATGTCGTACCTAGTAACCAGAACGCACTTCTCAGCCTACTATGCAAGGCCCGATTTGCATAATAAGCCAAGTTTTCCTGTATTGATATATTTTCTCTAATTTTTTTCTGATGAAATGATAAAGGTACCCATTTCATTATGTATGAGGTCAATTTTTTTTAATTGGAGTTAAAATTAACGTCGATATATGACCGAACCTAACCAACCCTACCTAACCTAACCTAACCTATCTTGTTAGGTTAGGTTAGGTAGCGAAAAAGTTGGGTTAGGTTAGGTTAGGTAGTCGAAAAACAATTAATTCATGAAAACATGACTTATTAGGCTTCTCGGGCCTTGCATAGTAGGCTGAGAAGTGCGTTCTGGCTACTAGGTACGACATATATATATATATATATATATATATATATATATATATATATATATATATATATATATATATATATATATATATATATATATATGTACCTAGTAGCCACAATGCACTTCTCGGCCTACTATGCAAGACCCAATTTGCCTAATAAGTCAAGTTTTTTTTAATTAATATCTTTTTCAAATTTATAAAATAAAATTTTATGAAATCATAAAGCTATTCATTTCATGATGTATGAGTTAATTTTGTTTAATTTGACTTAAAACTAATGTAGATATATGACCGAATCTAACCAAGCCTACCTAACTTAACCTACCCTATTCTAACCTAACCTAAACCAACATAACTATGTCAATAATTTATGTTTTTAATATAATATAATAATAATAATCCAAATAAACCAACTGGAAATTTGTTTTTGAAAATAAAGAAAATTACTCGGCCTATTAGGCAAATCGGGCTTTGCATAGTAGGTTGAGAAGTGCTTCATGCTGGGGCCTCATACTCCAGGATTGGTGTTACATATGTGATATACACAGTTCTGAAGGAATCCGTACACAAGTTTATGAATGCAGTTCTAATGTTAGCCAGCCTTGCATACACCGCTGATATTATTAATTTGATGTAGGCTTCAGGAGACAGGTTTGGCATGATTTCACCTCCTAGATCTTTCTCTCTGTCCATTTCATGTAGGACTTCATCTCTCATTTGGTATCATGTGTCTGGCCTCATATTTCCTCCGTCTAATTTCATTACCTTACGTTGACTTAGGTTGTACTTTAGAACTCATTTGTTGGACCATTCCATCAGTTTATCTAGGTCAAATTGTACCCATTTCATTGTACCCAAGGTACCCATTTCATTATGTATGAGGTCAATTTTTTTTAATTGGAGTTAAAATTAACGTCGATATATGACCGAACCTAACCAACCCTACCTAACCTAACCTAACCTATCTTGTTAGGTTAGGTTAGGTAGCGAAAAAGTTGGGTTAGGTTAGGTTAGGTAGGTTAGGTAGTCGAAAAACAATTAATTCATGAAAACATGACTTATTAGGCTTCTCGGGCCTTGCATAGTAGGCTGAGAAGTGCGTTCTGGCTACTAGGTACGACATATATATATATATATATATATATATATATATATATATATATATATATATATATATATATATATATATATATATATATATATATATATATATATATATATATATATATATATATATATATATGTACCTAGTAGCCACAATGCACTTCTCGGCCTACTATGCAAGACCCAATTTGCCTAATAAGTCAAGTTTTTTTTAATTAATATCTTTTTCAAATTTATAAAATAAAATTTTATGAAATAATAAAGCTATTCATTTCATGATGTATGAGTTAATTTTGTTTAATTTGACTTAAAACTAATGTAGATATATGACCGAATCTAACCAAGCCTACCTAACTTAACCTACCCTATTCTAACCTAACCTAAACCAACATAACTATGTCAATAATTTATGTTTTTAATATAATATAATAATAATAATCCAAATAAACCAACTGGAAATTTGTTTTTGAAAATAAAGAAAATTACTCGGCCTATTAGGCAAATCGGGCTTTGCATAGTAGGTTGAGAAGTGCTTCATGCTGGGGCCTCATACTCCAGGATTGGTGTTACATATGTGATATACACAGTTCTGAAGGAATCCGTACACAAGTTTATGAATGCAGTTCTAATGTTAGCCAGCCTTGCATACACCGCTGATATTATTAATTTGATGTAGGCTTCAGGAGACAGGTTTGGCATGATTTCACCTCCTAGATCTTTCTCTCTGTCCATTTCATGTAGGACTTCATCTCTCATTTGGTATCATGTGTCTGGCCTCATATTTCCTCCGTCTAATTTCATTACCTTACGTTGACTTAGGTTGTACTTTAGAACTCATTTGTTGGACCATTCCATCAGTTTATCTAGGTCAAATTGTAGCTTCATGTGGGGTAACCCTAGCAGGCATTATTTGCTTTTTAGTGAATATTTATTTTGTAATATTTATTTGATTATTTTTTTAGTTTACTGCAATTTTCAGTTATGATTATAAGTGGGTTGTTCAACCTGCCAGGTTTTAGCCGGCTACACATAGTTGGGTTGGATATGTACAACTTATGCCACAATTAGTGGTTTATAATAAGCTATTCACAGTTACCTTTTATTCATATAAATTATACCAGATATGGTGGTAAATAAACTACATTGGTTAGTACTACTCTATCTTATAATTATATTAGTATACAACTTAAAGGGAGCCTCAACTGTGTGGTTGATATGGCCTGATAGACAGTTCCTTCATCAAATTAGGGTGTGGCACATGTAGTCTAGCTGTGCCATGTAATGCTGGCTGACACTGTGAGGCAGCTGCTAGGGAACTCAAAACAAGGAAAAATCACAGGTTATAGGTGGCCAGTTGGTCTATTATCTCCATATCACAAGTTAACCTATAAAAGAATGGGCTTTAATAATGGCTCCATTAACATATAAAGTACAGGTGTGACATGAATTAAATGGGGGTGTGTTGCTGAGTAAAACACTATTCACTTTGTTGGTGGTTAAACCCCACTTCATAACTGCCAAAACCTATCTAAACAGTTAATGGCCAAGAACGATTATATTATTACCGGTTATAAATAATCGGTAAGACGAATACTCAGCTGTCTCAGTTTTGTAGAGGTTCCTGTGGCAGGACTACGATAGAATAACCTATCGTGTGTGAAGCATGTTGCAAAATCTCTGGGAGCACTATGTCTCATGTGTCGTGATTTTGCATTTTTTCCGAGACAATGACACCGCCTTCCCAAGGCGGTGTTCCAATAATATTTGATTCCAATACTCTGTCAATATTCTAGGTTTATTTAACAATAGCAAGGGAGCCTGTGGTTTTATGGTATAATTATCTAAGAACCAGTCATAGTGAATACTATTTTAATAAGTTTAAACACTAGACTGTGGTTTAAGGAATAACTGTGGAGTTTAAATATACATGATGTGTAAATATGGGTTTGCTGTGATGATGTCCCAGAATCTCCAATTTTCCTTAGCTTTGTTAATGGCTAACTATACTATGTTAACATGTGTGTCGGATTTCAGACATAATTCCGGGGGCGAGAAATATGGGTCGAAGTTCAAGGGTTAGGACTGCGACCATTTTATTCCTCGACCTCTGAATTATAAAGTTGCTTTAATTTGAGCTTGCACTGTCGTGCAGCAGTCCTTTCTGGACGTATGTCCCGTACTGGCGCTTCGGGGGATAGAAGTCTTTGAATGTCTTCCTTTCCTGCCAGTTCTAAAGGAACTAATTTTTCTAATGTTTTGAGAGTTGTGTTGGCTTGGTACTTTACTTTCACCATTCTCAAGATGTCCTGGCGGTCTGGATAATTGGCCTATAGGCCACTCTCAGCGTGGCCCATCACTGTCCATAAGAACTATGTCACCAAGATTCAAGGTAATTTTGTTGTAGGAACTGTTGGCCCCGTAATGATACTCCCTCAGAGCAGTTTGGTATTCTCGAGTCCATACATCATTCAACCGACTTATCACTCGTGAGATATGTTTGAAACGTTGTACCAAGTCACTCTCTCTGACATAAGAAGGATCTTCAGATTCCTCGTCCGTCAGGGACACGAGAGGTCTTAGAAGTCCCCCATAAATCCGATGGGCTGGACTCAATGGTTCACGATTTGAAACATCATCCGAGAGGTAGTAGTATGACCCTTGACCTCTTGGTATGGTTCCTCTGCTTTTGTAGTAATCAAAATATACAAATATCCGGCTTTGACTACTACAAATGTCTAGGGTAAATAATTCAACTGCTTAAATCAGCAAAGCAATATAATTTAAGTAAGGGTAACAAAGAAATATACAAACATATAAATGAAATACAGGCAGCCAGAAATATTATTGCACCAGAATGAAATACCACAATAGCATTATATATATGTGGGAAAATCCTGGCAGCATAATTCCTTTTTATTCTGTGATTATTAAGTATTTCTGTTTATTTTAATTGACCTTAATAAGATAATTGTTATCTGATTAATTTTCATAGTTAGTTCTTAGTAATAAGTTAGCTAATTAAGCAAGTAAATAATAAAGTTAGTAAGTAATTAAGTGAGTGGACTGTATGTACTGATTCAGCTGCCTGAATTCATCTCACTCAATTTGGGGGGACAATTTGCAGCTTTGACCACTTTGAGATGGCTCCTTCTTAAACCACAAATTGTTTACCTTATAAATCTAAATTATAAATCATTATTATTACTAAATTATTAGACCACTTATGGTGGTCTAATCTACTACTATTATGGCAATGATTAATTAATAATTATGAGCACTACTTTTGCAGTATTGTACAAAAAGAGGGCTTAGCTGTTCCTGTTGAAGGGGCCTGCTAAGGCTGTGTAATTGTAGCATCAAAGATGGGTGTGGTCTTGTGCCTCTGAGTGCCAGGTAATGGTGGCTGTCTGAGGCTACAAAGCTTGGTGTACTGCTAGGTAATAATTATATGTAAGGTCCAACTGTCTGCTCAGCTTTTTGTTACTCCAAATCACAATTACCTGTTTGGGATGTAAGGAAGGTTCCCTAAACATATAATTACAGGAATGACATGAAATATGAGTGTTAAGCTGTGTAAGCGTACGTGTTGGTGTGTTTTCTCCATACATAATTACTGCCTACCTATTTATGAATAAATTGAGCACAAATTAAACGTAAATACTTGGTAAGACGGATACTGTTGTTGCTGTGGTTGCTGAGAGGCTGTGTTGCTGGTTACACGCTTGTTGACACGTAATCTGGGTGTCTGACAAGTTAAATCAGCTTCTATGGCGACTCTCTACAGCGTGTGTCCTGATGTTATTGTTTCAGTTTGTAAGTGATGCCGCTCCCTCCTTGTTCCAATGTTTTGGTGGTTCTACTTCTAGATTTAATTTTACAGTAACAAGGGAGTCAAGCTATATTTTGGTGTTAGTAATTATATTCAGTCTTAGTGAACACTTTTTTATTTAATTTAAACACTAGACTGTTGTTTAAACAGAATTAGGGTAATGTAAATACGTGGCATCGATGATGTCATGGAATCACCCATTCTCTTTCTTTAAGGGGATACTTAAAGGGGATAACCATGTGTGTCAGATTTCTGACATAATTCCGGGGGGGGGGGGGAAGAACACGGGTCGAAGTCCCAGCAAGCACTGCGATCACTTTATTCTTCTCCTACAGAATTATAGTGCTGCTTTAATTTGAGTTGACATTGTTGTGTTGCAGTCCTTTGGGTATTTATGTCCCGTACTGGCGTATCGGGTGCTGGAAGTCGTTGAACGTTTTCTTTTCCTGCCAGTTCTTTAAGGAACTAATTTCTCTAATGTTTTGAGAGTAGTGTTGCCTCGGCATTTTACTTTCACTATTCTCAAGATGCCCTGGCTGTCTGGATGAACAGAGACTATTTGGCCTATAGGCCACTCTGAGTGAGGCCCATCGCTATCCACCAGAACTATGTCAGCAGGGTTCAAGTTAATTCTGTTGTAGGGGTTGTTTGCCCCATAATGATACTCCCTCAGAGCTGTAAGGTATTCTCAAGTCCATACGTCATTCCACCTACTTATCACCCTTGATAGATGTTTGAAACGTTGAACCAAATCACTCTCTCGGACATACAAAAGGTCCTCTGGTTCCTCGTCCGTAAGGGACACAAGGGTGTTGAGAGGGCTCCCATGCATCAGATGAGCTGGACTTAATGGTTCATGCTGCAAAACATCATCAGAGAGGTAGGTAAGTGGTCAGATATTAACTCATGCTTCTATCTCTATGACTACGGTTTCGAGCTCCTGTAGGTTAATCTTTTGGTGGTGTAGGGTTTTTGTAGAGAACATTTCACCATACCAATCATGCCTTCATAGAAGCCTCCGAGCCATGGTGCTCTGGGAGGTATGAATTTCCAGTGGCACTGCCGTTGATTTAGGGCCGTGTTTACCTTTGGGTGTGTCCAGATTTTCCTCAGACTTGCTTCTCCTGCCACTAAGTTGGACCCATTGTCTGAGATCATTAACTTAGGACAGGATCTACGTGAAGCAAACCTGCGGAAAGCCTGTAAGAATGCTTCGGCATTCATATTGGGAGTCCCTTCTAGATGGACTGCTCTTGTTGTGGCACAAGTAAAAAGACAGATATAGGCTTTTACTGGTTTCCTGTCCTTGGTGCCTTTTAGTGATAGTGCTCCTGTGAAGTAAGTAAGTAAGTAATTATCAAAAGAAGGCACCAAACCGGGAAGGCTATGTAGCACCATCAAATGTGCAGAATAATCAGAGGGCGCTAAATATCACCAAAGATGCCAATACGGGAACAAAAACGCATAAGGCGAACGATATCAAAAGTATCCGAGTCACCAAGAATTCTATTGAGGGACAGGTGACCGCGAGGAGCGGTCGGAAAGCAAGTCACACGTTCGTCCTGGAAGTCAGGACATTCAAGAAGGACATGCACGACCGTAAGAGGGACAATGCAACTAGGACAATAAGGAGCAGGGCGGCGCTCCATCAAGTGACCATGGGTTAAGCGAGTATGGCCAATACGCAACCTCGCCAGAGCCGTTTCCCAACGCCGGTTACGATGGTAGGAGGACGGCCACGAGGAAACACAACATTTAAGAGTACGTAGTTTGTTACCAGTAACAGACGACCAAGAAGCCTGCCAACGGGTAAGGACGGAGGAATGGACAACCGGGTAAAAGTCGGAATATGGAATACCTTTACGAGAGATGGGACAAGAGCGGACAGCTTCCTTGGCGGCAGCATCCGCACGCTCATTTAAAGACACACCAATATGGCTGGGAACCCAACAAAACTCAACCGACTTAAATTTACTGTAAACAAGAAACAGCCAATGCTGGATCTCGACAACTACTGGATGAACCGGATTAAAGGACCCGAGAGCCATGAGGGCACTACAAGAGTCAACAACAACTACAAAGGAAGACTGACAACGAGAAAGCAGGAGATGAAGAGCATAGAGAATAGCATAAAGCTCCGCTGTAAAGATGCTAGTCTCCGGAGTTAAGCGGCACATATAAGTGCGATCAGGAAAAACAACAGAGTAGCCAACACCATCCGCAGACTTAGACCCATCAGTGAAGACAGAAACGGAGCGGGAGTGAGAAGAAAAGTGCTCGAGGAAAAGGCGTTTTAGAACCGTAGGAGGGGTAAAAGCTTTAGTGATACAGGTCAAGGATGTACAAAACCGCGGAAGAGGGACTCTCCACGGGGGCAAAGAAGGAACAACACTAGGAGAAACATTAGAAATACAAACGGAAAGAGAATCCTGTAGGCGAGATAACCGGACAGAAAGAGGGAGGTGGTGAAGAGGAACAGGAACCGCAGGAGGGGTAAAAGTTAAAGCACGACAGACGCGAGAGGAAGGATGTTGCAAGGACCGCGCAAGATAGCGAAGACAGTAGCGATCACGGCGGTCCTGGAGAGACAGGAAGCCAGTGTCAACATACAAGCTAAGGATGGGAGTCGAACGAAAGGCACCAGAACTGAGGCGCAACCCAGTATGGTGCAAAGCATCAACACGGCGAAGAGTAGAAGGAGAAGCAGACAAGTAAGCAGGGCAACCATAATCGAGCTTAGACAGGACGAGAGAGGAATGTAAAGCAAGGAGAGTGCGCCTATCTGCCCCCCCAAGAAGTATGGGACAAGACCCGAAGGAGGGTAAGGGCCTTAGAGCACTCAACACGGAGGTAAGAGATATGGGGAGACCAAGACAAACGAGTGCCAAGGAATAACCCCAAAAGCTTTGCGGAATCTTTGTATTCAAGGGGATGACCATAAAGTGACAAAGAGGGACGAAGAACGACCCGTTTCCACGTAAAAGTCATGGCACAAGTCTTAGAAGTAGAGAACTTGAAGCCATGATCGGTGGCCCAAGATGACACGGCATCAATTGCAAGTTGAAGCCGGCGCTGAAGGAGAGGCGAATCATCACCCTGACAGCAAAGGGTAAGATCATCGACATAGAGAGCGGAGAAGACACCAGAAGGAAGAGAGGAAAGAAGACCATTGAGGGCAACCAGAAAAAGAGTAGTGCTCAGAACACTACCCTGGGTCACACCTTCGTATTGCTGAAAAGAGGCAGAGAGAGAGCGGTACCAAGGCGCACCCGAAAGAAACGACGAGAGAGGGAGATGACCACGAAGGCCAAAAGAATGAAGTTGAGATAGAATATGATATCGCCAAGTGGTGTCATAAGCCTTTTCCAGGTCAAAAAGGACGGCAACAACGGAGGTCTTCGCAGCAAAAGTAGTACGAATATAGACCTCCAAGTTCACCAGGACATCTGTCGTGCTGCGGTACTTGCGGAAACCAAATTGAGAAGGGGAGAGGAGGTGATGGTGTTCCAGGAACCACATCAGACGAACGTTAACCATACATTCAAAGAGTTTGCAGACACAACTTGTGAGAGCAATAGGGCGAAAGTCCTAAGGGGAAGTACCCAGAGACCCCGGTTTGCAAACAGGGAGGACAACGGCATCGAGCCAGTCCTCAGGGACTGACGACGACACCCAGATCCGATTATACAGACTCAGTAAATACTGAGACGTGCACGGAGGGAGATGGCGAAGCATCTCATAATGAATACCATCGGAGCCCGCCGCCGTAGAACCGCAGAGAGCCAGGGCAGAACGAAGTTCAGAGAGAGAGAGAAGGGATCATTATAGGGTTGCTGAAGATGAGTGCAGAAATCTAAAGGACGAGACTCAAGGACAGGTTTAGGAAGAAGGAAAGATTGGGGAAGATGAAGACAAGGGCTAACAGAAGAAAAGTGGGAACCCAGTTCGGAAGCGACCTGCAACGGGTCCGCCACAAGAGTATCATGGAGGTGAAGGACTGGTGAAACATCGGGAACGAACTTACCCGCTATCTTGCGGATACACTTCCAGATCTGGGTCAGAGGGGTTTCGGACGTAATATTTGAGACATAAGATGCCCAACATTCACGTTTAGCCGTATGGATGGCCCTACGGGCCACCTCACTCGCTTTCTGAAAGAAAAGAAAAGAATCGGTCGTCTGCCTACGGCGGTGCCTCTTCCAGGCTGCACGCTTACAGCGGACAGCCCTAGCACAGTTCGCATTCCACCAGGGAACGCACTTCCGTGGACCCCGAGAGGAAGAGCGAGGAATAGAGCGGAGGGCAGCGTTGAAGACAGTGTCATGAAAAAGGAGGAGAGCGCGAGAGAGAGGCAGAAGGGAGAGGTCAGAAAGAGCAGCACTGAGGGTAAATAGGATCCAGTCCGCCTTAGCAAACTGCCACCTAGGGAAAGAGAGGGAAGGGCGAAAAGAGAAAAAGGAAACAAGGATGGGGAAATGATCACTTCCATGGAGGTCATCAAGAATCTGCCACGTGAAATCTAAGTAAAGAGAAGAAGAGCAGAGAGAAAGATCAAGACAAGAAAGGGTGTGAGTCCGAGAGTCCAAATGAGTGGGCTCACCAGAATTCAGAAGAGACAGGGAAGAGTGCTCCTGTGAAATCTACTCCTGTAGTCTCAAAGGGACGAATATGTACAAATCGTTCCTTCGGAAGTGGAGGAGGGCCTGGATAAGGACACACTCTGGCATCATATCTCCGGCAAATAACACAGGATTTAATTATTGATTTCACTGTTTGCCTACATTGGGGTAGCCAATACTGTTGTCTTAAGTCCGTGAGAGTATCTAATACCCCACCATGCAGAGTGCTGTATTTGTGTATGTGTAACAATTAATTTGCTTACTATTTGGTGACGATGGAGCAATATTGGATTTTTTGCTTCCAGATCTATGTCAGCATGCTGTAAACGGCCTCCGCATCTGATTATGTTATAATTGTCGGTGTCTAACCAGAGACCCAGATCACTTTGTAGGTTCTTAGGAACATTGTCAAATTCTGTCATGATTGTGTCTATCTGAGCTCTTTTGACCCTGTACCTTAGGGCACTAGGAAATTTATGCTTGATTCCTATTTTCTTTAGAAAATCAAACACTACTTGGGTGACACCTATTAGTTTGTTCAGTTCAGAGTACCGAGTAGGATCAATTACCAAAGTCCGAGGTAGTTCTGGGTTCTCAGTGGGAACAGTGACATTGGTTACAATGACTTATGGCTTTTGTTCAGGCCACTGGTCGCTGATTAGCCACTGAGGTCCATTGAACCACATCTCTGCCTTTGTTAATTGCTGTAAAGTCAGGCCTCGGGAGAGATAGTCAGCTGGATTCTTTTTGGTGGGTACACATCTTAGTTTATACCCTGCTGACAACTCTCGTATTTCCTTAATGCGGTTACTCACGTAAGGATTCTTACTATTATTGTTTTTAACCCCTGTAACACTGCCTCATTATCTGACCATACCACTGTTTCTTCAAAGTGGATGTTGCTTAACGAGGTAATGCCCCCTTAAGGCCTTGATCAGATAATGAGCCAATCTTACACCTAGCAGTAAGGCTGTTAATTCCAGTTGTGGCAATGATCTTTTCTTTAAAGGTGCCACACTGGCCTTTAATGTTTGCAAATTGGCTTGCCCATTTGAGACCAGGTAAGCTACTGTGCCATAAGCCTTTCCTGAGGCATCACAAAATACATGTAGCTTAATTGGTTCATTTTCATTTACTACTGTGTTCCGAGGGAACTTGACAGACTCTAGGATACTTAAATCTTTCACTAGCTCTTGCCATTTTTCTTGTAAGGTAGGTGTTAGAAGATCATCCCAGTCAATCTTTTGTTGCCAACATTCCTGCATTATCAACTTTCCATTAATTAAGAGTGGACTTAATAGTCCTAATGGATCAAAGGGTTTGCTGACTTGTGAGAGTAATTTTCTCATTGTTAAGTTAGTGGTATCGGGCTCCACCGACTTCATTGTCAACTGATCTGTTGTCGTGTTCCATTCGACGCCTAGTACTTTTGTCCTTTCGGGTACCTGGTAGTCAGGAAATTCAGTTGCGATCGGTTGATTTAATTTGGCATTGTTGGAGACCCACGACTGGAGAGGCATATTGGCTCCCATTAATTCTCAATTGACCTCATGGTATATGTTCAACAGTTTACTCTCACTGTTGGTTGTTCCTTGAAAATTATCCACATACAAGTTTTTACTAATTTCTGTTTTGTTTGGGCTATTGGACTTCTTCAAGTGCATATCTAAAGTAGCTTGAAGCAGAAAAGGTGAAGAAGTGGCCCCAAGCAAAACATTCGGAAACCTGTAAGTGATTAATTCACTGTTTGGATAGTTAGGATCCTTGATCCATAGGAACTTTCTGTAGTTCCGGTCTTCTTCTTGGAGACCTACCCAAAGGAAAGCCTTACTGATGTCAGCCATATATGTATAAGTCCCAATACGGAACTTTAACAGCACATCGTATAGCCTTTGTGTCAGGCTAGGGCTAGTTTGAAGACAGTCAATTAACGAAATACTACTCTGCCTTGTCTTAGCGCTGCAATTAAATACTATCCGTAGTGGGGTAGTAGCAGAATTTTACTGTACAGGGTGGTGTGGCAGGTAGTGCCCTTCCTTTGGGTTATGATTAGTGACAACTTCGATAAATTTGTCATCGAGTTGCTTCTGTATTATTTCATGATACAACTTTAAGTTCTCAGGTTGTCTTTGTAAGCGCAACACCTGTGATCTTAATTGGTTTTGTGCCATAAAATAGTTCACGGCTAGCTGAGGGTGATTCAGCTTCCATGATAACCTGACCCAGTATTGATTATCTCTGTAGATAACCGAGTCCAGGTATTGTTTGTAAGTCCAGTCATCATCTGGGCTAGGTTGTTCAGGGACAATGCCGAGAGTTGCCAAGTCCCATAGTTTATGTACAGGGGGATCAAGCTCATCCTCGGACATGTCTCTGAGTTGCAGAGGAGACTGTTCTCCTAGTCATGCAACCATTACTGGGTTGGCATGTTGGTGGTCTACAGGTGCGTGTTGTTTCAGCCATAATACTGGGCCTGTTAGCAAATAGCCACCTGCAGATGGTAACAAGTGCATTCCTTGTTTTTCTTCCTTTCCTTTGATAAACTTATGGTGGACATCTGATCCACTAAGGATTCCAATATTGGAAAGGTGGTCTGATGTGATTTTATCAGCCAAATGGATTCTCTTTTCTTTCAGGAATTTGGCTGGTGTCCCTAGACCATATACATACAGGTCTGTTGGGAATCTATCTATTACCAGAGCTTGTATCTTTCGGACATATCCTCCTAAACGTACTTTGGGTTGTACTACCTTGAAGACTCGGGCACCTGTGTTAGTCAGGAATTTTGCTATGTCTATTCGTGTCTCTCTTACAGGTGTAAGTTTCAGAGCATCTACCAACCCCTTTGATATAAAACTCATTTGGTATCCTTGGTCAAATAATCCATGTACGGTGGCTTTGGACTCTCCATTTATAATGATCAATTGAGCAGTGGGTAGAGTTGATTTATGATCAGACCTTGTTGACAAGACACTTATGTCAGGTAACACAGTACAAAGCTGTTCTGAAGTGGTAGTTCCTTCCTCCTCCTGTGGTTTGGCAATCTTTGTACTTGAGTCCCCACAAAGTGCTGTATGGTGTTGACCCTTATGGCACCTATTGCAGGTGCGTATTTGAGTTGTACAGGTGTCGGGATTGTGTGCTCTTATACACTTGGTACATTTACGTAACTCCTTGAGTCGTTTTATGCGTGTAGCACGATCGGGGTAAACTTTACAATAGTATATGGAATGTGGTTGTTCACAGAACACACATGGTTTCCAGACGTTAACAGCATCTTGGGGAGTCACTGATTTGGGTGACACGTTAACTGTAGGTTTGGAGCGACCAACTGCATATGTGCCCATACTGCCTTGTTTCCACTTTGGGGAGGGGGAAATTCTTTTAAATTTGTTTGGAGTACTGTTTGTACTCTGTTGTTTACTATTAGTGGTAGACAGATGATTAGATGTCCCTTTTCCATCTGGGTTATCTCTTTGTCTCTCTATTACGGAATGCAAACCTTCGCTTATCTCCTTTACAGTCAGAGAAGACTTGTTATATAAGACAAACAACTTATCCAGTACGTCACTGGGTAATTTGCATTTCATATGGACTTGGATTATCCAATCAGATTCGTCCAGGTTCACTTTATTTTTAAGTGCCTTGAGCAAGGACTCAAGCTCCAATCTAAATGTTTGGAGTGAGTCAGCTGTACTATTTGGAGGGTTAATGTCCAACAGCTTATGGGTTAGAAGTCTGATAGTCCATGCAAATATGTAAATTTTGTTGTCTTTACTACATTGGCATTAGAATGCACAGAATCAACAAATCTGTTCCAGAAGTTGTCCCAACTCTCGTCCTCTGTACCAGAGAAAGTAGGGAGACTGAGTGATGGCAATTTGACTTCTGGTTGTGTCTGGTTTTGGGAAGCTGTGGCTGCAGTATTTGTATTGGCCTTATGTGTGGTTATTAAATCGTCAAAGTGTTGTAAATTTGCATTGGTACAGGCCTCGGAACAATAAGAGTGCTTGTTGTAAGTTCTGTTTGCTATGAGCCGAGATTGAAAAAGTTAGGCTAGAAAAATGTATATCAGTGTCTTCCTGTTATAATTAATGTATATGTAAATATTGTGTAAAATATTGCACTAATGTTATATATATATATATATAGATATCCTAATCAGGATCTTGAATCCGGTTCGTTGAGGACCATAAATTATGTGGGAATATCCTGGCAGCTTAATTCCTTTTTATTCTGTATTCTGTTATTCTATTATTCCTTTTTATCTCTGTATGCATAAGGAGTAAATATACACTCATTGGCAACCTTCTCATCCATGGTGGGGCCATAAGGAGGTCCCAGCCCTCTGTCACCTCGTGTGTCCGATTGAGTGCGGACTGTGTCGACGCGCGCTCCATTATCATTCCTGGAATAGCGCATTGTTGCATCTACTGCACAAACTCTTATAAAGAGATAGTGCCAGAAGATAAGAGCAGCAAATCTGGCACTCGGTCGCCGTCTTTATCAGTAAAAGAAAGCCGCTTTAGCGCGAATAAGAGTAATATCCAGTGAGAGATGGTGGCGCACCGACACCTCCTCAACCTTCCTCACACACCACCTCAACCTTCTTCACACCCTCCTCAACCTTCCTCACACACCTCCTCAACCTTCCTCACACACCTTCCTCAACCCTCCTAGACCCTCCTCACACACCTTCCTAGACCTCCCTCCCTACAACAAGCCGAGACAGGCTCCTGAGGAAGGTGATCCAGCAAGTGCCTACTAGCGCCCAATGCAGTGCCACCTTGAGGACCCACAATTCGGACCAATTTCAATAGGTTAGTGTGTTTTAGTGTTATAATTTGATATTTGGTAATAATTGTAATATGTATGTGCAGGATATATATATATATATATATATATATATATATATATATATATATATATATATATATATATATATATATATATATAATAATAATAATAATAATAATTTTTTGTTTTCTACAATTTTTTTCAATTTTGTATTTCGTTTGTTATCTGGGGATTTGCATGGAACTTGCACACCTTGCTCAACGGATGCGTATCTGCAAGGGTGCCAATTATGAACGAAATCGATAGACGTCAAGCTCAGCTACAGGTGGCCAAACTTTGATCTTATTTTACTCAGGTAAGTAATTTACAACTTCAAGGTACGTCATAGCTTTCATTTATTAATCAATTTACATGCAAATTACACATTATATGTAGAGTTTGTGCTTCTACAAACCGATGAAAACATTTTAGTCAAAAGTCCATTTGTTGATTTAAAAAAAAATTATAAACATCATATATTGCATATTTTTGGAAGGGTAACTTTGAATAATTACATTATTGCACTAAACACTTTTTTGATAAAACTGCTATCATCAATCCTTTATTATATGCTAATTTTAATATCTGAGTGTTATAGAAATGATTTTAGTTGACACATGTGTTCCCTGACATGGTTTGCAAATGTTGAAAATTCGTTGCATAATACGTTGTGTATTTGTTTTCTCCTTTTCTGTTTAAGGTGTGATGATGAAACTTGGACCAGTTGCAGCCCTTTCTATAACCATTTCATAAATAAATTTATAAACAAGTTGAACAACTTTTACTTTACCGTAATTAGCCACCTGAAGGTGGCCATCCTCTATGTGATTCAGAAACCTTGGCAGGATTTTCCTATCTGTCCTCTTCGGGCAAAGGAGACATTGGAGGCGGACATAAATGTCTTGCAGGAACTGTTGGTCATCTCTTGAAGTTGGACAAGCACGATGGGATGGTGAAATCTAGGCAGGTTTGTCCTGTCTGTCCTCCTCGTGCAAAGGAGACATTGGGGGCGGTACATAAATGTCTTGCTTGAACTGTAGGTTATCACGTGAAAGTGGACAAGCACGTTGGGATCGTGAAATCTTGACAGGGTTTTCCTGCCTGTCCTCCTCGTGCAAAGGAGACATTGGAGGCGGTACATAAATGTCTTGCAGGAAGTGTTGGTTATCACGTGAAGTTGGACAAGCACGATGGGATGGTGAAATCTTGACAGGGTTTTCCTGTCTGTCCTCCTCGTGCAAAGGAGACATTGGAGGCAATACATAAATGTCTTGCAGGAACTGTAAGTCATCTCGTAAAGTTGGAGAAGCACGATGGGATTTTGAAATCTTGGCAGGTTTGTCCTGGATCTCCTCCTCGTGCAAAGGAGATATTGGAGGCGATACATAGAGGTCTTGCAGGAACTGTAGACCATAACCTGAAGGTATCCAACCACGATGGGATGGTGAAACCTTGACAGGTGTTTCCTGTCTCTCCTTCTCGTGCAAAGGAAACATTGGAGGCTGTACATAAATGTCTTGCAGGAACTGCAGGTCAACACTTGAAGGAGGCCACGCCCGATGAGATGCAGAAACGTTGGTAGGTTTTTCCTGTCTGAACTCGTGCAAAGGAGACATTGGAGGCGGTACATAAATGTCGTGCAGGAACTGTAGGTAGTCACGTGAAGTCGGACAAGCACGTTGGGATGGTGAAATCTTGGCAGATTTTTCCTGTCTGTTCTCCTCGTGCAAAGGAGACATTGGTGGCGGTACATAAATGTCTTGCAGGAACTGTTGGCCATCACCTGAAGGTGTCCAACAACGATGGGATGGCAGGTTTTTCCTGTCTCTCCTTCTCGTGCAAAGGAGATAGTGGAGGCGGTACATGAATGTCTTGCAGGAACTATAGGTAACCACGTGAAGTTGGACAAGCACGTTGGGATGGTGAAATCTTGACAGGGTTTTCCTTGTCTGTCCTCCTTGTGCAAAGGAGACATTGGTGGCGGTACATAAATGTCTGGCAAGAACTGTAGGTCATCACCTGAAAGTATCCAACCTCGATGGGATGGCGAAATCTTGGCAGGTTTTTCTTGTCTGTCCTCCTCGTGCAAAGAAAAAAGAGGTACATAAATGTCTTGAAGGAACTGTAGGTAATCAAGTGAAGTAGGACTAGCATGTTGGGATGGTGAAATCTTGGCAGGTTTTTCCTGTCTCTCCTCCTCGTGAAAAGGAGACATTGGAGGCGGTGCAGAAATGTCTTGCAGGAACTGCAGGTAATCACTTGAAGTTGGACAAACATGATGGGACGGTGAAATATTGGCAAGGTTTTTCTGTCTAAACTCCTCATGCAAAGGAGACATTGGAGGTGGTATATAGAGGTCTTGCAGGAACTGTAGGTCATCATTCCCTGAATTTAACTGAACATGCTGGCTTTGCTGTGGCAACATATTATTTGAAGGATATAGGAGCACGGTGGCCAGCGGGGAAGTGTGCCTCTTTTGCAAATTTTTTACATTTGTAAAGTTCATGAGGCAATCAACAGCTTTCCGTCCCTTCCGTTCCAAGCTCTCGTAACACATCTCGACATCGCCCTCATTCACAGATGAGATAAGAGGTTGGTTATACAGCCCTTGCTGAAACAACATATTGTTCACTGAAGAAGGAACATACAGGCTTTGAACGGGTAGCATATTAAATGAAGAAGTCGGTGTTTTAAAGTTCATGAGACGATCTAGTGCACTCCTTCCAATCCGTTCAAGCTTCTCGTACTTCAGAATGCAACGTTCGTTATCTTTACAATTCAGATTCTTCTCTTGACAAATGTCGACATCTCTTAAAGCGTCGAGTTTGGAGTGGGAGAAGTTGAACCTCATCTTCTGTTCCTTGTGAACACGCGACTTCTTTGCAGCGCCACAACCTCGAATAATTGAACCGCTGTTGTGCTTCACTTTAGCTTCCATCCTTACGAGACTCAGACAGGAGACTGGATGGTGAAACTTGAAAACGTTCATAGATGGAAGAACGGGGCGAGGCTGCAGAAATCTTGAGCAAGGATCCAGGGATGAGGTGAAGAGGGGAGATGAAACATCGGTGGCCCAACCACCGCGGATTTAAACTTGATCAGATGGAAGTTGAATTGAGTAGGGTGTCATTTGCAGTACACACAGGGGCTGGGAACGCAAGCAGCTGGCAGTGGAGGTTTGATGTTAAGTCAGTTCGTTAGTAGTCTTCTTCCTTGTTGATTTCACTAAACTTTGATCGTTGGTCTTCTTTTTGGGCTTGTCGGTCTTGGTGGTCACGTTTCGTGTTGATGCTTGGAGGTGATCTTTCCTTGGGGGTGATGGTGTTCCAACAGATACGTCTTCATCCGATTCATCAGATGAGTGAAGAGCAGGGGTGTTGACACGCTGGGGTAGAGTTCTTGAAGGTTGAGTTCTTGAAGGTTGATGTCTTGAAGGTTGAGTTCTTGGAGGTTGAGTAGCAGTGGTAGGTACTGCAGCAGAAGGGGCTGCATAGTAGGTACCCTCTATAGGGTCACACCAAGGGTCGATTGCAGCGGAATTCGTCACTGAGACGGGTGAAGGGACAGCAGCAGCTGGAGAAGCGTGTGGAGCAGGAGCCGACAGTATGTCTGAAAGCGTGGCCGCGTTCACAGTGATGTCATGGTTAGTAACTGGAACTGTTGCAGAAGTGGGGGTCACAGGAGGCAGAGTCTTGTGAGCTGTGGGTACCCGAACAGGATCTGAAGTCTGCATTGCAGTGGCGGAATCGTCGTCGTCGGATGTAGAGTCGGCATCCTCTACAGGGTCAGTTGTTGTTGGAAATTTCCAACACTAATACAATACTATTGTATTATTATAAACTAGTATTAAAATATACTAATTACTGTAGTTACTATAATTTACTAACAGTAGTGTTTACATGAACTAATTATTATATCTGTATAAGAATGCTGGAATTTTTACGAAACCAAGCGCCAGTATTGCGTCAGATTCTACCTAGTTAAACACATTTATATCCAGTGTGTTAGAGAATTGAATGTGATTCTCTAAAATCATCAGTATTCCGTGTGATAATTATTTACGGATAACATAACTCCCAAATAATTCCAAATCGAGAGTTTTCAGTTACAATTGTTATCAAGTAATAATTTTACCGTCACGCGTGAATGCCGTGGAGAAAACTAAAATCTTCTCCATTTCTTGTTTACTACTGTAAGACGAGAAAGTAATAATATTTAACTCCCTAGAATTACAACCCAGTCTTTATTAAAGCATTTCAGCCACAATTGCGTGAAATAATATTATTCGTGATAAATAATTTCTGTGGCGAATGCGGGACGCTAGTGGGTGAGGGGGAGAAGCCATTGTTGTTGGTGTTCACGAGACGCCTGAGTGCGGCGTTAAGTCTCGTGTTGCGGAATTAAGCAACAAGGTCTTGGTGTCAGAGTCTGGTACACGTGACGTTGAAGTTATCAGCAAGAATTACCCTGGTACTCAACATAGAACTAGTTAATGTTGTTCTATGTGATCTGCAGTGACCGGCCAACTAATAACGAGTCGACATTCAAGCCAAGCTATCAACCACGTGTACGCCATTGCGAGAGTTGGAGCTTGGGACGCGGTTTCGGCAAGCTTCAACATAATCTGTACCCCTTAGCTAAGTATATAATTCCCTTTTGATGCATCTTTAGAGATTGTATCTGTCGGGGCAGCTTGTCGTTAGATCGAGCGACCTTAACAAAACCCATGTTAGTACCATAACTAATTTGTTTTTCCATTTTCTTGAATATAGATATTTCAGTAGCCTAGTTCAATGCTACGTAATATCCCTTAAATTACAGCTCGCATGTGAAGAGTCCACGAGCTGTTACCTTACTCCGTGTTATTCATCTCCCAGTGTTTCTACGAGGAATTCCGGAGATCCCGAGGATGAGTCGTAAATGATGTCATTGAAATCGTCTTAAAGCTAAGACCTTTCGTATTCATTTATTTACTTTAAAATTCATTACTTCTATATTCTAATATTTAATTGGATGCTGATCATGTACACTGGAGATAATACGTGTTTATTAGAATGATTAATTTCTGATGTTAATGATCTTTATAATTACTGGTGATAATCTTCTATAGATTTCTTTAATTTGGTCATAAGATTAGTTATTACACAATGAACTGGTGCACGAACCACACTAGTTCCTAGACGTATATGAAGTTCTAGCAATAACCCCCTAATGTAGGTGTTTGAGGCTTTGATTCAAGTTAATTATCTATACAGCCCATTAATTAGTTAAGTGATTATACTTCCTAATATTTAACCATAGACACTGATTCTTCCTGGAGTCTCTAATGATCACTTTTTATTAGTTTCCCTCTTTTCTTAAAAGCGGGTGGTCCTTTGTAATTACTTTCATTAATTTAATAATTAAATAAATAGAGTCAAGTCCCAAATGTCCCACAGTTGTTGGAGTTGAACCTGGAGCGTTGAAGACTTCTTCAGGAATAATGAAGGTAGGGAGACCATTCGCCTTGTAAAGAATTTTCAAAAGCCTCACAAATTCTCGGGGGTTATTGCCAGCAGTCATTCTGGCTGTTGATATCAAAGCTTTTACTGTGCTCTGCTCAATCAGCTTTGTCTTTGGTTGGGCGGGTTGGGATGGAGGCGGCGGTGTCAGGCTCGTTGAGTGGCTGGGTGACTGGGAACTAGTCTAGTAGAGACAATACCAGGATGGTGTGCAGTGGCGATAGTTCCTCCTCCCTGAAGCTTCGGGAAGGTGGCTGCTTGGAAGTTGAATGTAGAGGCTGAGGTGGTAGTTGTAGAAATCTTGTCAGGTTTTTCCTGTCTCTCCTTATCGTGCAAAGGAGACATTGGTGGCGGTACACAGAGGTCTTGAAGGAACTGTAGGTCATCACTTGAAGGTAGCCAAGCCCGATGAGATGCAGAAACCTTGGCCGGATTTTCCTGTCTGTCGCCATCGTGCAAAGGAGATATTGGAGGCGGTACATAAATGTCTTGCATGAACTGTAGGTAATCACGTGAAGTTGGACAAGCACGTTGGGATGGTGAAACCTTGGCAGGTGTTTCCTGTCTCTCCTTCTCGTGCAAAGGAGACATTGAAGGCGGTACATAAATGTCTTGCAGGAACTGCAGGTCAACACTTGAAGGTGGCCACGCCCGAAGAGATGCAGAAACGTTGGCAGGTTTTTCCTGTCTCTCCTCCTCGTGCAAAGGAGACATTGGAGAAGGCGGTACAGAAATGTCTTGCAGGAACTGTTGGCTATCACCTGAAGGTGTCCAACCACGATGGGATGGCAGGTTTTTCCTGTCTCTCCTTCTCGTGCAAAGGAGATAGTGGAGGCGGTATATGAATGTCTTGCAGGAACTATAGGTAACCACGTGAAGTTGGACAAGCACGTTGGGATGGTGAAATCTTGAAAGGGTTTTCCTTGTCTGTCCTCCTTGTGCAAAGGAGACATTGGTGGCGGTACATAAATGTCTTGCAGGAACTGTAGGTCATCACCTGAAAGTATCCAACCTCGATGGGATGGTGAAATCTTGGCAGGTTTTTCTTGTCTGTCTTCCTCGTGCAAAGGAGACATTGGAGGCGGTACATAAATGTCTTGCAGGAACTGTAGGTAATCACGTGAAGTTGGACAAGCACGATGGGATGGAGAAATCTTGGCAGTTTTTCCTGTCTGTCCTCGTGCAAAGGAGACATTGGAGGCGGTACAGAAATGTCTTGCAGGAACTGTAGATAATCACGTGAAGTTGGACAAGCATGATGGGATGGTGAAATATTGGCAGGGTTTTCCTGTCTGAACTCCTCGTGCAAAGGAGACATTGGAGGTGTTATATAGAGGTCTTGCAGGAACTGTAGGCCATCACCGGAAGGTGTCCAACCACGATGGGATGGCAGGTTTTTCCTGTCTCTCCTTCTCGTGCAAAGGAGACATTGGAGGCGGTACATAAATGTCTTGCAGAACTGCAGGTCAACACTTAAAGTTGGCCACGCCCGATGAGATGCAGAAACGTTGGCAGGTTTTTCCAGACTCTCCTCGTGCAAAGGAGACAGTAGAGGAGGCGGTACAGAAATGTCTTGCAGGAACTGTAGGTAATCACGTGAAGTGTGACAATCACGATTGGATGGTGAAATCTTGGCAGGTTTTTCCTGTCTGAACTCGTGCAAAGGAGACATTGGAGGCGGTACATAAATGTCTTGCAGGAACTGTAGGTTGTCACGTGAAGTTGGACAAGCACGTTGGGATGGTGAAATCTTGGCAGGTTTTTCCTGTCTGTCCTCCTCGTGCAAAGTAGACATTGGTGGCGGTACATAAATGTCTTGCAGGAGCTCCAGGTCATCACTTGAAGCTGGCCAACCCCGGTGTGATTCAAAAACCTTGGCTGGATTTTCCTGTTTGTCGTCTTCGGGCAAAGGAGACATTGGAGGCGGGATATATATGTCTTGCAGGAACTGTAAGTCATCTCTTGAAGTTGGAGAAGCACGATGCGATTTTTAAATCTTTGCAGGATTGTCCTGTCTGTCTTCATCGTGCAGAGGAGACATTGGAGGCGATACATAGAGGTCTTGCAGGAACTGTAGGTCATCACTTGAAGGTGGCCAACCCCGATGAGATGGTGAAACCTTGGCAGGTTTTTCCTGTCTGTCCTTCTCGTGCAAAGGAGACATTGGTGGCGGTGCAGAAATGTCTTGCAGGAACTGTAGGTAATCACGTGAAATTGGACAAGCACGATGGGATGGTGAAATCTTGGCAGGTTTGTCCTCCCCGTGCAAAGGAGACATTGGTGGCGATACATAGAGGTCTTGCAGGAACTGTAGGCCATCATCTGAAGGTATCCAACCACGATGGGATGGTGAAACCTTGGCAGGTTTTTGCTGTCTCTCCTTCTCGTGCAAAGGAGACATTGGCGGCAGTACATAGAGGTCTTTCAGGAACTGTAGGTCATCACTTTGGGATGGTGAAATCTTGGCAGTTTTTTCATGTCTGTCCTCCTAGTGCAAAGGACACATTGGAGGCGGTACAGAAATGTCTTGTAGGAACTGTAGGTAATCACGTGAAATTGGACAAGCACGATGGGATGGTGAAATCTTGGCAGGTTTGTCCTCTCTGTCCTCCCCGTGCAAAGGAGACATTGGTGGCGATACATAGAGGTCTTGCAGGAACTGTAGGCCATCACCTGAAGGTATCCAACCACGATGGGATGGTAAAATCTTGGCAGGTTTTTCCTGTCTCTCCTCTACGTGCAAAGGAGACATTGGTGGCTGTACATTGGTGTCTTGCAGGAACTGTAGGTAATCACGTGATGTTGGACAATCACGTTGAGATGGTGAAATCTTGGCAGGTTTTTCCTGTCTGCTCTCCTCGTGCAAAGGAGACATTGGAGGCAGGACATAAATATCTTGCAGGAACTGTAGGTCATTTCTTGAAGTTGGACAAGAACGATGGGATGGTGAAATCTTGGCAGGCTTTTCCTGTCTGTTCTCCTCGTGCAAAGGAGATATTGGAGGATGTACATAAATGTCTTCCAGGAACTGTAAGTCATCTCTTAAAGTTGGAGAAGCACAATGGGATTTTGAAATCTTGACAGGTTTGTCCTGTCTGTCCTCAACGTGCAAAGGAGACATTGGAGGCGATACATAAATGTCTTGCAGGAGTTCTAGGTCATCACTTGAAGGTGGAAAACCCCGATGTGATTCAGAAACCTTGGCAGGATTTTCCTGTCTGTCCTCTTCGGGCAAAGGAGACATTGGAGGCGGGACATATATGTCTTGCAGGAACTGTAAGTCATCTCTTGAAGTTGGAGAAGCACGATGCGATTTTGAAATCTTTGCAGGATTGTCCTGTCTTCCTCGTGCAGAGGAGACATTGGAGGCGATACATAGAGGTCTTCCAGGAACTGTAGGTCATCACTTGAAGGTGGCCAAGCCCGATGAGATGGTGAAACCTTGGCATGTTTTTCCTGTCTGTCCTTCTCGTGCAAAGGAGACATTGGTGGCGGTACATAAATGTCTTGCAGGAGCTGTAGGTCATCACTTGAAGGTGGCCAACCTCGATGTGATTCAGAAACCTTGGCAGGTTCTTCCTGTCTGTCCTCCTCTTGCAAAGGAGACATTGGAGGCGGAACATAAATGTCTTGCAGGAACTGTAGGTCATCTCTTGAAGTTGGACAAGCACGATGGGATTTTGAAATCTTGGCAGGTTTGTCCTGTCTCTCCTCCTCGTGCAAAGGAGATATTGGAGGCGATACATAGAGGTCTTCCAGGAACTGTAGGCCATCACCTGAAGGTATCCAACCACGATGGGATGGTGAAACCTTGGCAGGTTTTTCCTGTCTCTCCTTCTCGTGCAAAGGAGACATTGGCGGCGGTACATAGAGGTCTTTCAGGAACTGTAGGTCATAACTTTGGGATGGTGAAATCTTGGCAGTTTTTTCCTGTCTGTCCTCCTCGTGCAAAGGAGACAATGGAGGCGGTACAGAAATGTCTTGCAGGAACTGTAGGTAATCACGTGAAATTGGACAAGCACGATGGGATGGTGAAATCTTGGCAGGTTTGTCCTGTCTGCTCTCCTCGTGCAAAGGAGACATTGGTGGCGGTACATAAATGTCTTGCAGGAGCTGTAGGTCATCACTTCAAGGTGGCCAACCTCGATGTGATTCAGAAACCTTGGCAGGTTTTTCCTGTCTGTCCTCCTCTTGCAAAGTAGACATTGGTGGCGGTACAGAAATGTCTTGCCGGAACTGTAGGTAATCACGTGAAATTGAACAAGCACGAAGGGATGGTGAAATCTTGGCAGGTTTGTCTGGTGGCGATACATAGAGGTCTTGCAGGAACTGTAGGCCATCACCTGAAGGTATCCAACCACGATGGTATGGTAAAATCTTGGCAGGTTTTTCCTGTCTCTCCTCCACGTGCAAAGGAGACATTGGTGGCTGTACATATATATCTTGCAGGAACTGTAGGTAATCACGTGAAGTTGGACAAGCACGTTGGGATAGTGAAATCTTGGCAGGTTTTTCCTGTCTGCTCTCCTCGTGCAAAGGAGACATTGGTGGCGGTACATAAATGTCTTGCAGGAACTGTAGGTCATCACTTGAAGGTGGCCAACCTCGATGTGATTTAGAAACCTTGGCAGGTTTTTCCTGTCTGCTCTCCTCTTGCAAAGGAGACATTGGAGGCAGAACAAAAATGTCTTGCAGGAACTGTAGGTCATCTCTTGAAGTTGGACAAGCAGGATGGGATTTTGAAATCTTGGCAGGTTTGTCCTGTCTCTCCTCATGCAAAGGAGATATTGGAGGCGATACATAGAGGTCTTGCAGGAACTGTAGGCCATCAACTGAAGGTATCCAACCACGATGGGATGGTGAAACCTTGGCAGGTTTTTCCTGTCTCTCCTTCTCGTGCAAAGGAGACATTGGCGGCGGTACATAGAGGTCTTTCAGGAACTGTAGGTCATAACTTTGGGATGGTGAAATCTTGGCAGTTCTTACCTGTCTGTCCTCCTCGTGCAAAGGAGACATTGGAGGCGGTACAGAAATGTCTTGCAGGAACTGTAGGTCATTTCTTGAAGTTGGACAAGCACGTTGGGATGGTGAAATCTTGGCAGGTTTATCCTGTCTCTCCTTCTCGTGCAAAGGAGACATTGGAGGCGGAACATAAATGTCTTGCAGGAACTGTAGGTCATCTCTTGAAGTTGGACAAGCACGATGGGATTTTGAAATCTTGGCAGATTTGTCCTGTCTCTCCTCCTCGTGCAAAGGAGATATTGGAGGCGATACATAGAGGTCTTGCAGGAACTGTAGGTCATCACTTTGGGATGGTAAAATCTTGGCAGTTTTTTCATGTCTGTCCTCCTCGTGCAAAGGAGACATTGGAGGCGGTACAGAAATGTCTTTTAGGAACTGTAGGTAATCACGTGAAATTGGACAAGCACGATGGGATGGTGAAATCTTGGCAGGTTTGTCCTGTCTATCCTCCTCGTGCAAAGGAGACATTGGTGGCGATATATAAAGGTCTTGCAGGAACTGTAGGCCATCACCTGAAGGTATCCAACCACGATGGGATGGTAAAATCTTAGCAGGTTTTTCCTGTCTCTCCTCCACGTGCAAAGGAGACATTGGTGGCTGTACATATATGTCTTGCAGGAACTGTAGATAATCGCGTGAAGTTGGACAAGCACGTTGGGATGGTGAAATCTTGACAGGTTTTTCCTGTCTGCTCTCCTCGTGCAAAGGAGACATTGGTGGCGGTACATAAATGTCTTGCAGGAGCTGTAGGTCATCACTTGATGTTGGCCAACCTCGATGTGATTCAGAAACCTTGGCAGGATTTTCCTGTCTGTCCTCTTTGGGCAAAGGAGACATTGGAGGCAGGACATATATGTCTTTCAGGAACTGTAAATCATTTTTTGAAGGTGGACAAGCACGTTGGGATGGTGAAATCTTGGCAGATTTTTCCTGTCTCTCCTCCTCATGCAAAGGAGACATTGGTGGCAGTACATATATGTCTTGCAGGAACTGTATGTCATGTCGTGAATTTGGACAATCACGATGGGATAGTGAAATCTTGGCAGGTTTTTCCTGTCTGTCCTCGTGCAATGGAGACATTGGAGGCGGTACATAAATGTCTTGCAGGAACTGTATGTCATCTCGTGAAGTTGGACAAGCACGATGGGATGGTGAAATCTTGGCAGGTTGGTCCTGTCTGTCCTCCTCGACCACAGGAGACATTGGAGGCGGTACATAAATGTCTTGCAGGAACTGTAGGTCATCACCTGAAAGTATCCAACGTCGATAGGATGGTGAAATCCTGGCAGGTTTTTCCTGTCTGTCCTCCTCGTGCAAAGGAGACATTGGAGGCGGTACATAAATGTCTTGCAGGAACTGTACGTCATCTCGAGAAATTGGACAAGCACGATGGGATGGTGAAATCTTGGCAGATTTGTCCTGTCTGTCCTCATCGTGCAAAGGAGACATTGGTGGCGATACATAGAACTCTTGCAGGAACTGTAGGCCATCACCTGAAGGTATCCAACCAAGATGGGATGGTAAAATCTTGGCAGGTTTTTCCTGTCTCTCCTTCTCGTGCAAAGGAGACATTGGCGGCAGCACATAGAGGTCTTTCAGGAACTGTAGGTCATCACTTTGGGATGGTGAAATCTTGGCAGTTTTTTCATGTCTGTCCTCCTCGTGCAATGGAGACATTGGAGGCGGTACAGAAATGTCTTGTAGGAACTGTAGGTAATCACGTGAAATTGGACAAGCACGATGGGATGGTAAAATCTTGGCAGGTTTGTCCTCTCTGTCCTCCCCGTGCATAGGAGACATTGGTGGCGATACATAGAGGTCTTGCAGGAACTGTAGGTCATCACCTGAATGTATCCAACCTCGATGGGATGGTGAAATCTTGGCAGGTTTTTCCTGTCTGTCCTTCTCGTGCAAAGGAGACATTGGAGGCGGAACATAAATGTCTTGCAGGAACTGTAAGTCATCTCTTGAAGTTGGACAAGCACGATGGGATTTTGAAATCTTGGCAGGTTTGTCCTGTCTCTCCTCCTCATGCAAAGGAGATATAGGAGGCGATACATAGAGGTCTTGAAGGAACTGTAGGCCATCACCTGAAGGTATCCAACCACGATGGGATGGTGAAACCTTGGCAGGTTTTTCCTGTCTCTCTTTCTCGTGCAAAGGAGACATTGGCTGCAGTACATAGAGGTCTTTCAGGATTGTAGGTCATCACTTTGGGATGGTGAAATCTTGGCAGTTTTTTCATGTCTGTCCTCCTCGTGCAAAGGAGACATTGGAGGCGGTACAAAAATGTCTTGTAGGAACTGTAGGTAATCACGTGAAATTGGACAAGCACGATGGGATGGTGAAATCTTGGCAGGTTTGTCCTCTCTGTCCTCCCCGTGCAAAGGAGACATTGGTGGCGATACATAGAGGTCTTGCAGGAACTGTAGTCCATCACCTGAAAGTATCCAACCACGATGGGATGGTAAAATCTTTGCAGGTTTTTCCTGTCTCTCCTCCACGTGCAAAGGAGACATTGGTGGCTGTACATTGGTGTCCTGCAGGAACTGTAGGTAATCACGTGAAGTTGGACAAGCACGTTGGGATGGTGAAATCTTGGCAGGTTTTTCCAGTCTGCTCTCCTCGTGCAAAGGAGACATTGGAGGATGTACATAAATGTCTTGCAGGAACTGTAAGTCATCTCTTAAAGTTGGAGAAGCACAATGGGATTTTGAAATCTTGACAGGTTTGTCCTGTCTGTCCTCATCGTGCAAAGGAGACATTGGAGGCGATACATAAATGTCTTGCAGGAGTTCTAGGTCATCACTTGAAGGTGGAAAACCCCGATGTGATTCAGAAACATTGGACGGATTTTCCTGTCTGTCCTCTTCGGGCAAAGGAGACATTGGAGGCGGGACATATATGTCTTGCAGGAACTGTAAGTCATCTCTTGCAGTTGGAGAAGCACGATGCGATTTTGAAATCTTTGCAGGATTGTCCTGTCTGTCTTCCTCGTGCAGAGGAGACATTGGAGGCGATACATAGAGGTCTTGCAGGAACTGTAGGTCATCCCTTGAAGGTAGCCAAGCCCGATGAGATGGTGAAACCTTGGCAGGTTTTTCCTGTCTGTCCTTCTCGTGCAAAGGAGACATTGGTGGCGGTACAGAAATGTCTTGCAGGAACTGTAGGTAATCACGTGAAAATGGACAAGCACGATGGGATGGTGAAATCTTGGCAGGATTTTCCTGTCTGCTCTCCTCGTGCAAAGGAGACATTGGTGGCGGTACATAAATGTCTTGCAAGAGCTGTAGGTCATCACTTGAAGGTGGCCAACCTCGATGTGATTTAGAAACCTTGGCAGGTTTTTCCTGTCTGCACTCCTCTTGCAAAGGAGACATTGGAGGCGGAACATAAATGACTTGCAGGAACTGTAGGTCATCTCTTGAAGTTGGACAAGCACGATGGGATTTTGAAATCTTGGCAGGTTTGTCCTGTTTCTCCTCCTCGTGCAAAGGAGATATTGGAGGCGATACATAGAGGTCTTGCAGGAAATGTAGGCCATCACCTGAAGGTATCCAACCACGATGGGATGGTAAAATCTTGGCAGGGTTTTCCTGTCTCTCCTCCACGTGCAAAGGAGACATTGGTGGCTGTACATTTATGTCTTGCAGGAACTGTAGGTAATCACGTGAAGTTGGACAAGCACGTTGGGATGGTGAAATCTTGGCAGGTTTTTCCTGTCTGCTCTCCTCGTGCAAAGGAGACATTGGAGGCGGTACAGAAATGTCTTGCAGGAACTGTAGGTAATCACGTGAAATTGGACAAGCACGATGGGATGGTGAAATCTTGGCAGGTTTGTCCTGTCTGTCCTCCCCGTGCAAAGGAGACATTGGTGGCGATACATAGAGGTCTTGCAGGAACTGAAGGCCATCACCTGAAGGTATCCAACCACGATGGGATGGTAAAATCTTGGCAGGGTTTTCCTGTTTCTCCTCCACGTGCAAAGGAGACATTGGTGGCTGTACATTTATGTCTTGCAGGAACTGTAGGTAATCACGTGAAGTTGGACAAGCACGTTGGGATGGTGAAATCTTGGCAGGTTTTTCCTGTCTGCTCTCCTCGTGCAAAGGAGACATTGGAGGCGGTACAGAAATGTCTTGCAGGAACTGTAGGTAATCACGCTAAATTGGACAAGCACGATGGGATGGTGAAATCTTGGCAGGTTTGTCCTGTCTGTCCTCCCCGTGCAAAGGAGACATTGGTGGCGATACATAGAGGTCTTGCAGGAACTGAAGGCCATCACCTGAAGGTATCCAACCACGATGGGATGGTAAAATCTTGGCAGGGTTTTCCTGTTTCTCCTCCACGTGCAAAGGAGACATTGGTGGCTGTACATTTATGTCTTGCAGGAACTGTAGGTAATCACGTGAAGTTGGACAAGCACGTTGGGATGGTGAAATCTTGGCAGGTTTCTCCTGTCTCTCCTTCTCGTGGAAAGGAGACATTGGAGGCGGAACATAAATGTCTTGAAGGAACTGTAGGTCATCTCTTGAAGTTGGACAATCACTATGGGATTTTGAAATCTTGGCAGATTTGTCCTGTCTCTCCTCCTCGTGCAAAGGAGATATTGGAGGCGATACATAGAGGTCTTGCAGGAACTGTAGGTAATCACGTGAAGTTGGACAAGCACGTTGGGATGGTGAAATCATGGCAGGTTTCTCCTGTCTGTCCTCCTCGTGCAAAGGAGACATTGGAGGCGGTACAGAAATGTCTTGCAGGAACTGTAGGTCATCTCTTGAAGTTGGACAAGCACGATGGGATGGTGAAATCTTGGCAGGTTTGTCCTGTCTGTCCTCCCCGTGCAAAGGAGACATTGGAGGCGATTCATAAATGTCTTGCAGGAGTTCTTGGTCATCACTTGAAGGTGGAAAACCCCGATGTGATTCAGAAACATTGGACGGATTTTCCTGTCTGTCCTCTTCGGGCAAAGGAGACATTGGAGGCGGGACATATATGTCTTGCAGGAACTGTAAGTCAACTCTTGCAGTTGGAGAAGCACGATGTGATTTTGAAATCTTTGCAGGATTGTCCTGTCTGTCTTCCTCGTGCAGAGGAGACATTGGAGGCGATACATAGAGGTCTTGCAGGAACTGTAGGTCATCTCTTGAAGGTAGCCAAGCCCGATGAGATGGTGAAACCTTGGCAAGTTTTTCCTGTCTGTCCTTCTCGTGCAAAGGAGACATTGGTGGCGGTACAGAAATGTCTTGCAGGAACTGTAGGTAATCACGTGAAATTGGACAAGCACGATGGGATGGTGAAATCTTGGCAGGTTTTTCCTGTCTGCTCTCCTCGTGCAAAGGAGATATTAGTGGCGGTACATAAATGTCTTGCAGGAGCTGTAGGTCATCACTTGAAGGTGGCCAACCTCGATGTGATTTAGAAACCTTGGCAGGTTTTTCCTGTCTGCTCTCCTCTTGCAAAGGAGACATTGGAGGCGGAACATAAATGTCTTGCAGGAACTGTAGGTCATCTCTTGAAGTTGGACAATCACGATGGGATTTTGAAATCTTGGCAGGTTTGTCCTGTTTCTCCTCCTCGTGCAAAGGAGATATTGGAGGCGATACATAGAGGTCTTGCAGGAACTGTAGGCCATCACCTGAAGGTATCCAACCACGATAGGATGGTAAAATCTTGGCAGGGTTTTCCTGTCTCTCCTCCACGTGCAAAGGAGACATTGGTGGTTGTACATTTATGTCTTGCAGGAACTGTAGGTAATCACGTGAAGTTGGACAAGCACGTTGGGATGGTGAAATCTTGGCAGGTTTTTCCTGTCTGCTCTCCTCGTGCAAAGGAGACATTGGAGGCGGTACAGAAATGTCTTGCAGGAACTGTAGGTAATCACGTGAAATTGGACAAGCACGATGGGATGGTGAAATCTTGGCAGGTTTGTCCTGTCTGTCCTCCCCGTGCAAAGGAGACATTGGTGGCGATACATAGAGGTCTTGCAGGAACTGAAGGCTATCACCTGAAGGTATCCAACCACGATGGGATGGTAAAATCTTGGCAGGGTTTTCCTGTTTCTCCTCCACGTGCAAAGGAGACATTGGTGGTTGTACATTTATGTCTTGCAGGAACTGTAGGTAATCACGTGAAGTTGGACAAGCACGTTGGGATGGTGAAATCTTGGCAGGTTTCTCCTGTCTCTCCTTCTCGTGCAAAGGAGACATTGAAGGCGGAACATAAATGTCTTGAAGGAACTGTAGGTCATCTCTTGAAGTTGGACAAGCACGATGGGATTTTGAAATCTTGGCAGATTTGTCCTGTCTCTCCTCCTCGTGCAAAGGAGATATTGGAGGCGATACATAGAGGTCTTGCAGGAACTGTAGGTCATCACTTTGGGATGGTAAAATCTTGGCAGTTTTTTCTTGTCTGTCCTCCTCGTGCAAAGGAGACATTGGAGGCGGTACAGAAATGTCTTGCAGGAACTGTAGGTAATCACGTGAAGTTGTGCAAGCATGATGGGATGGGGAAATCTTGGCAGGATTGTACTGTCTGTCTTTCTCGGGCAAAGGAGACATTGGAGGTGGTATATAGAGGTCTTGCAGGAACTGTAGGTCATCATTCCCTGAATTTAACTGAACATGCTGGCTTTGCTGTGGCAACATATTATTTGAAGGATATAGGAGCACGGAGGCCAGCGGGGAAGTGTGCCTCTTTTGTAAATTTTTTACATTTGTAAAGTTCATGAGGCGATCAACAGCTTTCCGTCCCTTCCGTTCCAAGCTCTCGTAACACATCTCGACATCGCCCTCATTCACAGATGAGATAAGAGGTCGGTTATACAGCCCTTGCTGCAACAACATATTGTTCACTGAAGAAGGAACATACAGGCTTTGAACGGGTAGCATATTAAATGAAGAAGACGGTGTTTTAAAGTTCATGAGACGATCTAGTGCACTCCTTCCAATCCGTTCAAGCTTCTCGTACTTCAGAATGCAACGTTCGTTATCTTTCCAATTCAGATTCTTCTCGTGACAAATGTCGACATCTCTTAAAGCGTCGAGTTTGGAGTGGGAGACGTTCAACCTCATCTTCCGTTCCTTGTGAACACGCGACTTGTTTGCAGCGCCACAACCTCGAATAATTGAACCGCTGTTGTGCTTCACTTTAGCTTCCATCCTTACGAGACTCAGACAGGAGACTGGATGGTTGGCATCGAGCTGGGATCATTTTATACAGAGACTTACCACCTCACCAGAAGGAATCCACTGTCACCTCACTCTGAAGCTCGATTCATAAGAATATACAAATGACGATAACTGTAGAAGGCCTATTGTCCCAAACAAGGCAGCTCCTATTTATATTCACTCAATATCTTTCATATATATGCCTAACCTATGCTTGAAAGTATCAAGGGATCCTACTTTTATTATGTTACGTGGTAATTGGTTCCACAAATCAGCAATCCTGTTACCGAACCAGTATTTACCAAAATCTTAATTAATCGAATCTAATCCACTTTATAACTATTGTTTCGTGTTCTGTTTAGTGTTGATGCTTTTAGTACCCTTTTAACATCCCTTATGTTATATATATTTATTCACATGTACACCTCTATCATGTCACCTCCTAATTCTTTCCTTTTCTAGAGAATATAATTATAGCTTAGGAACATAAGAATAAAGCCAACAGCAGAAAGCCTATTGGCCCATACGGGGCAGCTCCTATTTATAACCAATCTCTTTTGGTATATACATTCATTCACTTATACACCTCTATAATGTCACCTCATTATTACCCGCCTTTCTAAAGAATATAATTAAAGCTTAAGAACATAAGAATAAAGGTAGCCGCATAGGTCTTATTGGACCTGCCCACACGAGGCAGTTCTTATTTATAAGCACCCAATATCATTCATATATATATATATATATATATATATATTTAAACTATAATATATAATTAGACATATATATATATGTCTAAACTATGCTTGAAACAATCAAGGGATTCTTCTTCTAATATGTTACGCGGTAATTAGTTGCACGACTCAACAACCCTGTTACCGAACCAGTATTTACCCAGGTCTTTCCTAAATCTAACCTTTTCCAATTTATACTCGTTATTTCGAGTTTTCTGTCTCTTGTGGTAATACTTTTAGTACCGTATTAATATTCCTTTTGTTATGCCCATTCATCCACTTATACACCGTTATCATGTCACCCCCTAGTTCTTCGCCTTTCTAGAGAATGTAATTTAACTATTGTCAATCTTGCTTCATATGACATTTCTAATTTTGAGGATTATCTTTGTCATCATACGCTGGACGCGTTCTATTAATTTTTTATACATTCTACAGTACAACGACCAAAACTGAACTGCATAATCTAAATGGCACCTAACCAGATCAAGATAAAGCTGACGAACAACACCAGGTGTCTTATTAGTAACGTTTCGATTAATAAATTCCAGTGTCCTATTTGCCTTAATACTAACATTTATGCGTTGTTGTTTTTTTGGTTTCAATTCTTACTAATTATAACTCCTAGATCCCTTTCGATTCTAAACATAACTTATTTAAAAATATTCTAAGCAAATCAAAGAAATGTAGTATCATACAAATTTAACAGATCGAATACCAATGACCCGAAATGGATAACAAAACATCTGAAGAGCCTTATAGGTAGAAAGAGATCATGATATAAGTAGATTAAGAATAGGGACGTCACTTAACAAGAATTCATTCATATGGTTAAAATATAAACAAAAAAAAAAAGAGATAAGGAGGGTAATCAGAATCTATGAACTTCGCATAGCAGGGAGGGCAAAGGCAAATCTTAAAGGATTTTCAGTTATATCTAACAAAGATTAAAGAAGGAATAGGTCCATTAAATACAGAGATAGGTCAGATATTGGATTATGACGAAGGGGTGAGTAGTATTTTTATTAAATATTTTAAGGAGTTGGGCAACAAAATAATAATACACTTAGGGTATACTACACGAACAGCAGGAGTATAAGAAACAAAATAAACGATTTAAATGCTCTTGTATCACAGAAAAAAGATATTATTGCAATAACCGAAACGTGGATGATTGTAGAGAATAGAGAACTATTTGCTAAATATCAAATAAATGGATTTAAACTATTTCACACAAATACAGATATTAGACGATGAAGTGTTTGTCAGGGTGCTTAAAGAATGCAAAGGAAATTTCCGAGCCACTGTCTACCATATTTAATAAATCAATAGAGTCAAACAGAGTGCCAGAGTCATGGAAGGTTGCTAATGTGGTACTAATTTTTAAGAAAGGAGATAGATCACTTGCGTCAAACTATCGGCCAATTAGCCTAAAGTCTATTGTGGAAAGTTACTTAAATCGATTATTGCAAACACAATTCGTCTTCATGATCTCCTGGTATCTGCTGGATCTCATGGTATCGTTCCTTTTTTACTTGGTGGGGTTGTATTTGTAAGCCGAAGCAGTAGAAAATCATTTGCCCAGTTTAAAATCCAGTGTTTGTATTATGATTCTTAATATTTTTTTTATTTTGGGATATTTTAATATATATCATTATTTAAACATATATATTAAATTATCTTGTATTCAACCAATGGAATATAGTTGTTAAAACTTATCTGACTGAGTTTTATAATCAGAGAGATAGTTTTTGTATCTTTGCGATTGCCATCTTTATGGTTTCCATGACCAATGTGCTAATAATTCTGTGTTGACAAAGGGTCCCAACTTATCCATCCAAGAAAGTTAAAAAATGTGAAACTTTGTGAACCCATCATTTCTATTTTTAATGTGTACCATTTATATGAATAACAGAGATCATAGGTAGGAAAAAATGAAATGTCATTTTTATGAACAAATTTGTTAAAAAATAATTGGGTTTTCCAAAACTATACAACGAAATTTTACAATAACAGATTATATACAATATATGACACTAAAATAAGAATAACATGTTTGGTCAGGAATGTCATCCAAATATGCTAGTTCTACACGGACATGCAGGACTTACAGTACCAGCAAATCACCAGTCACTAAACGGGACGGAACACATTCTCCAAATGAACTTTTCTCAAGATAAATCTGACTGAAGAATGTTTGTTAAGTGAGGAGTTGAGGTTGTTCGCGCTCATTGATTGAGAAGTGGTCATGCCGATGATTGACTAGTTCCTTCCTGATGAAAATGTATTTCAGTGATTTTTCGTTACATGGATCTTTCTTGGTGACAAAATATTCCACATGTCGGTTGGCTGAAGGTTGCTGGGGCGACTTATCTGGTACAGGAATCCGGCGTTGAATGCCATAGTATAAAGTGGAGAAGGGAGGCTTGAACAGCAGGTCATCATTCCCGGAAGAAGACGGCATACATGGGCCAAGTGAAAACATCTCAGGGAAACACTTCTCAGGAATTAACTGGCTGTCTTCCTCTTGTACGGGGCAGAAGGGTGGCGTTGCACAGAGATCTTCAAAGAACTGCAGAACATCAATCCCTGTAGGAGATCTATCACTATTGCTTGTTGAACACTGGGCAGGAATTACCTGTCTATTGTCATCGTGTACAGGAGAGATGGGTGGGGGTGCACAGATATCTTCAATGAACTGCATATTATCAATTCGAACAGGAGACTTTACACTTTGGCCAGTAGAACATCTGGTAGGAATTTCTTGTATGTCATCCTCGTACAATGTAAAGATAGGTGGCGAGGCACAGAGATCTTCCAGAAACTGTATGCAATCAAACCATGTAGGAGACCCTACACTCTGACCAGTTAAACACTTTGCAGGAAATGCCTGTTCGTATTCCTCGTGCAAAGGAGACATTGCATGGGGTACATAAAAGGTTTGCCGGAGCTGCATGTCATCACATGATTTGCAGTATTTCTCTCTGTCGTCTTCGTGCAAAGGAGACATTGGAGGCGGAACATGAAGGTCTTCCAGGAATTGTCGGCGATCACCTGAAGGTAGCCAACTGCGATGAGATGGAGAAACCTTGGCATGATTTTCCTGTCTGTCCTCCTCGTGCAAAGGAGACATTGGTGGCGGTACATAAATGTCTTGCAGGAACTGTAGGTCATCACCTGATAGTATCCAACCTCAATAGGATGGTGAAATCCTGGCAGGTTTTTCCTGTCTGTCCTCCTCGTGCAAAGGAGACATTGGAGGCGGTACATAAATATCTTGCAGGAACTGTACGTCATCTCGAGAAATTGGACAAGCACGATGGGATGGTAAAATCTTAGCAGGTTTCTCCTCCACGTGCAAAGGAGACATTGGTGGCTGTACATATATGTCTTGCAGGAACTGTAGGTAATCGCGTGAAGTTGGACAAGCACGTTGGGATGGTGAAATCTTGACAGGTTTTTCCTGTCTGCTCTCCTCGTGCAAAGGAGACATTGGTGGCGGTACATAAATGTCTTGCAGGAGCTGTAGGTCATCACTTGAAGGTGGCCAACCTCGATGTGATTCAGAAACCTTGGCAGGATTTTCCTGTCTGTCCTCTTTGGGCAAAGGAGACATTGGAGGCGGGACATATATGTCTTGCAGGAACTGTAAGTCATTTCTAGAAGGTGGACAAGCACGTTGGGATGGTGAAATCTTGGCAGGTTTTTCCTGTCTTTCCTCCTCATGCAAAGGAGACATTGGTGGCGGTACATATAAGTCTTGCAGGAACTGTATGTCATGTCGTGAAGTTGGACAATCACGATGGGATGGTGAAATCTTGGCAAGTTTTTCCTGTCTGTCCTCGTGCAATGGAGACATTGGAGGCGGTACATAAATGTCTTGCAGGAACTGTATGTCATGTCGTGAAGTTGGACAAGCACGATGGGATGGTGAAATCTTGGCAGGTTTGTCCTGTCTGTCCTCCTCGTCCATAGGAGACATTGGAGGCGGTACATAAATGTCTTGCAGGAACTGTATGTCATGTCGTGAAGTTGGACAAGCACGATGGGATGGTGAAATCTTGGCAGGTTTGTCCTGTCTGTCCTCCTCGTCCATAGGAGACATTGGAGGCGGTACATAAATGTCTTGCAGGAACTGTATGTCATGTCGTGAAGTTGGACAAGCACGATGGGATGGTGAAATCTTGGCAGGTTTGTCCTGTCTGTCCTCCTCGTCCACAGGAGACATTGGAGGCGGTACATAAATGTCTTGCAGGAACTGTAGGTCATCACCTGAAAGTATCCAACGTCGATAGGATGGTGAAATCCTGGCAGGTTTTTCCTGTCTGTCCTCCTCGTGCAAAGGAGACATTGGAGCCGGTACATAAATGTCTTGCAGGAACTGTACGTCATCTCGAGAAATTGGACAAGCACGATGGGATGGTGAAATCTTTGCAGGTTTGTCCTCTCTGTCCTCCCCGTGCAAAGGAGACATTGGTGGCGATACATAGAGGTCTTGCAGGAACTGTAGGCCATCACCTGAAGGTATCCAACCACGATGGGATGGTAAAATCTTGGCAGGTTTTTCCTGTCTCTCCTCTACGTGCAAAGGAGACATTGGTGGCTGTACATTGGTGTCTTGCAGGAACTGTAGGTAATCGAGTGATGTTGGACAATCACGTTGGCATGGTGAAATCTTGGCAGGTTTTTCCTGTCTGCTCTCCTCGTGCAAAGGAGACATTGGAGGCAGGACATAAATGTCTTGCAGGAACTGTAGGTCATTTCTTGAAGTTGGAGAAGAACGATGGGATGGTGAAATCTTGGCAGGTTTTTCCTGTCTGTTCTCCTCGTGTAAAGGAGATATTAGAGGATGTACATAAATGTCTTCCAGGAACTGTAAGTCATCTCTTAAAGTTGGAGAAGCACAATGGGATTTTGAAATTTTGACAGGTTTGTCCTGTCTGTCCTCATCGTGCAAAGGAGACTTTGGAGGCGATACATAAATATCTTGCAGGAGTTCTAGGTCATCACTTGAAGGTGGAAAACCCCGATGTGATTCAGAAACCTTGGAAGGATTTTCCTGTCTGTCTTCCTCGTGTAGAGGAGACATTGGAGGCGATACATAGAGGTCTTGCAGGAACTGTAGGTCATCACTTGAAGGTGGCCAACCCCGATGAGATGGTGAAACCTTGGCATGTTTTTCCTGTCTGTCCTTCTCAAGCAAAGGAGACATTGGTGGCGGTACATAAATGTCTTGCAGGAGCTGTAGGTCATCACTTGAAGGTGGCCAACCTCGATGTGATTCAGAAACCTTGGCAGGTTCTTCCTGTCTGTCCTCCTCTTGCAAAGGAGACATTGGAGGCGGAACATAAATGTCTTGCAGGAACTGTAGGTCATCTCTTGAAGTTGGACAAGCACGATGGGATTTTGAAATCTTGGCAGATTTGTCCTGTCTCTCCTCCTCGTGCAAAGGAGATATACAGATATATGATATATAGATATGGAGGCGATACATAGAGGTCTTGCAGGAACTGTAGGTCATCACTTTGGGTTGGTAAAATCTTGGCAGTTTTTTCATGTCTGTCCTCGTCGTGCAAAGGAGACATTGGAGGCAGTACAGAAATGTCTTTTAGGAGCTGTAGGTAATCACGTGAAATTGGACAAGCACGATGGGATGGTGAAATCTTGGCAGGATTGTCCTCCCCGTGCAAAGGAGACATTGGAGGCGGTACAGAAATGTCTTGCAGGAACTGTAAGTAATCACGTGTCTTTGTGCAAGCATGATGGGATGGGGAAATCTTGGCAGGATTGTACTGTCTGTCTTCCTCGGGCAAAGGAGACATTGGAGGTGGTATATTGAGGTCTTGCAGGAACTGTAGGTCATCATTCCCTGAATTTAACTGAACATGCTGGCTTTGCTGTGGCAACATATTATTTGAAGGATATAGGAGCACGGAGGCCAGCGGGGAAGTGTGCCTCTTTTGTAAATTTGTTACATTTGTAAAGTTCATGAGGCGATCAACAGCTTTCCGTCCCTTCCGTTCGATGCTCTCGTAACACATCTCGACATCGCCCTCATTCACAGATGAGATAAGAGGGCGGTTATACAGCCCTTGCTGCAACAACATATTGTTCACTGAAGAAGGAACATACAGGCTTTGAACGGGTAGCATATTAAATGAAGAAGACGGTGTTTTAAAGTTCATGAGACGATCTAGTGCACTCCTTCCAATCCGTTCAAGCTTCTCGTACTTCAGAATGCAACGTTCGTTATCTTTCCAATTCAGATTCTTCTCGTGACAAATGTCGACATCTCTTAAAGCGTCGAGTTTGTAGTGGGAGAAGTTGAACCTCATCTTCCGTTCCTTGTGAACACGCGACTTGTTTGCAGCGCCACAACCTCGAATAATTGAACCGCTGTTGTGCTTCACTTTAGCTTCCATCCTTACGAGACTCAGACAGGAGACTGAATGGTTGGCATCGAGCTGGGATCATTTTATACAGAGACTTACCACCTCATCAGAAGGAATCCACTGTTACCTCACTCTGAAGCTCGATTCATAAGAATATACAAATGACGATAACTGTAGAAGGCCTATTATCCCAAACAAGGCAGCTCCTATTTATATTCACTCAATATATTTCATATATATGCCTAACCTATGCTTGAAAGTATCAAGGGATCCTACTTTTATTATGTTTCGCGGTAATTGGTTCCACAAATCAGCATTCTTGTTACCGAACCAGTATTTACCAAAATCTTAATTAATCGAAACTAATCCACTTTATAACTATTGTTTCGTGTTCTGTTTAGTGTTGATGCTTTTAGTACCCTTTTAATATCCCTTATGTTATATATATTTATTCACTTGTACACCTCTATCATGTCACCTCCTAATTCTTTCCTTTTCTAGAGAATATAATTATAGCTTAGGAACATAAGAATAAAGCCAACAGCAGAAAGCCTATTGGCCCATACGAGGCAGCTCCTATTTATAACCAATCTCTTTTGGTATATACATTCATTCACTTATACACCTCTATAATCTCACCCCATTATTACCCGCCTTTCTAAAGAATATAATTAAAGCTTAGGAACATAAGAATAAAGCCAACAGCAGAAAGCTTATTGGCCCATACGATGCAGCTCCTATTTATAACCAACCTATCTAGAACGATAGGATGGTGAAATGCAGAAATGTAGGTAACTGCAGAATGCACCTCCGCAATGTTACGCGATTATTGGCTCCACAAATCAATCACCCTGTTACCGAATCAGGTTTTACCCAGGTGTTTCCTAAATCTGAACATAAGAATAAAGGTAGCCGCATAGGTCTTATTGGACCTGCCCACACGAGGCAGTTCTTATTTATAAGCACCCAATATCATTCATATATATATATATATATATATATATATATATATATATATATATATATATATATATATATATATTTAAACTATAATATATAATTAGACATATATATATATATATGTCTAAACTATGCTTGAAACAATCAAGGGATTCTTCTTCTAATATGTTACGCGGTAATTAGTTGCACGACTCAACAACCCTGTTACCGAACCAGTATTTACCCAGGTCTTTCCTAAATCTAACCTTATCCAATTTATACTCGTTATTTCGAGTTTTCTGTCTCTTGTGTTAATACTTTTAGTACCGTATTAATATTCATTTTGTTATGCCCATTCATCCACTTATACACCGTTATCATGTCACCCCCTAGTTCTTCGCCTTTCTAGAGAATGTAATTTAACTATTGTCAATCTTGCTTCATATGACATTTCTAATTTTGAGGATTATCTTTGTCATCATACGCTGGACGCGTTCTATTAATTTTTTATCCATTCTACAGTACAACGACCAAAACTGAACTGCATAATGTAAATGGCACCTAACCAGATCAAAATAAAGCTGACGAATAACACCAGGTGTCTTATTAGTAACATTCGATTAATAAATTCCAGTGTCCTATTTGCCTTAATACTAACATTTATGCGTTGTTGTTTTTTTGGTTTCAAATCTTACTAATTATAACTCTTAGATCCCTTTCGATTCTAAACATAACTTATTTAAAAATATTCTAAGCAAATCAAAGAAATGTAGTATCATACAAATTTAACAGATCGAATACCAATGACCCGAAATGGATAACAAAACATCTGAAGAGCCTTATAGGTAGAAAGAGATCATGATATAAGTAGATTAAGAATAGGTACGTCACTTAACAAGAATTCATTCATATGGTTCAAATGTAAACAAAAAAAAAGAGATAAGGAGGGCAATCAGAATCTATGAACTTCGCATAGCAGGGAGGGCAAAGGCAAATCTTAAAGGATTTTTCAGTTATATCTAACAAAGATTAAAGAAGGAATAGGTCCATTAAATACAGAGATAGGTCAGATATTGGATTATGACGAAGAGGTGAGTAGTATTTTTATTAAATATTTTAAGGAGTTGGGCAACAAAATAATAATACACTTAGGGTATACTACACAAACAGCAGGAGTATAAGAAACAAAATAAACGATTTAAATGCTCTTGTATCACAGAAAAAAAGATATTATTGCACTAACCGAAACGTGGATGATTGTAGAGAATAGAGAACTATTTGCTAAATATCAAATAAATGGATTTCAACTATTTCACACATATACAGATATTAGACGATGAAGTGTTTGTCAGGGTGCTTAAAGAATGCAAAGGAAATTTCCGAGCCACTGTCTACCATATTTAATAAATCAATAGAGTCAAACAGAGTGCCAGAGTCATGGAAGGTTGCTAATGTGGTACTAATTTTTAAGAAAGGAGATAGATCACTTGCGTCAAACTATCGGCCAATTAGCCTAACGTCTATTGTGGAAAGTTACTTAAATCGATTATTGCAAACACAATTCGTCTTCATGATCTCGTGGTATCTGCTGGATCTCATGGTATCGTTCCTTTTTTACTTGGTGGGGTTGTATTTGTAAGCCGAAGCAGTAGAAAATCATTTCCCCAGTTTAAAATCCAGTGTTTGTATTATGATTCTTAATATTTTTTTTATTTTGGGATATTTTAATATATATCATTATTTAAACATATATATTAAGTTATCTTGTATTCAACCAATGGAATATAGTTGTTAAAACTTATCTGACTGAGTTTTATAATCAGAGATAGTTTTTGTATCTTTGCGATTGCCATCTTTATGGTTGCCATGCCCAATGTGCTAATAATTCTGTGTTGACAAAGGGTCCAACTTATCCATCCAAGAAAGTTAAAAAATGTGAAACTTTGTGAACCCATCATTTCTATTTTTAATGTGTAGCATTTATATGAATAACAGAGATCATAGGTAGGAAAAAATGAAATGTCAAATTTATTAAAAAAATTATTAAAAAATAATTGGGTTTTCCAAAATTATACAACGAATTTTTACAATAACAGATTATATACAATATATGACACTAAAATAAGAATAACATGCTTGGTCAGGAATGTCATCCAAATATGCTAGTTCTACACGGACATGCAGGACTTACAGTACCAGCAAATCACCAGTCACTAAACGGGACGGAACTCGTTCTCCAAATGAACTTTTCTCAAGATAAATCTGACTGAAGAATGTTTGCTAAGTGAGGAGTTGAGGTTGTTCGCGCTCATTGATTGAGAAGTGGTCATGCCGATGATTGACTAGTTCCTTCCTGATGAAAATGTATTTCAGTGAATTTTCGTTACATGGATCTTTCTTGGTGACAAAATATTCCACATGTCGGTTGGCTGAAGGTTGCTGGGGAGACTTATCTGGTACAGGAATCCGGCGTTGAATGCCATAGTATAAAGTGGAGAAGGGAGGCTTGAACAGCAGGTCATCATTCCCCGAAGAAGACGGCAATACATGGGCCAAGTGAAAACATCTCAGGAATTAACTGGCTGTCTTCCTCTTGTACGGGGCAGAAGGGTGGCGTTGCACAAAGATCTTCAAAGAACTGCAGGACATCAATCCCTGTAGGAGATCTATCACTATTGCTTGTTGAACACTGGGCAGGAATTACCTGTCTATTGTCCTCGTGTACAGGAGAGATGGGTGGGGGTGCACAGATATCTTCAATGAACTGCATGTTATCAATTCGAACAGGAGACTTTACACTTTGGCCAGTAGAACATCTGGTAGGAATTTCTTGTAAGTCATCCTCGTACAATGTATAGATAGGTGGCTAGGCACAGAGATCTTCCAGAAACTGTATGCAATCAAACCTTGTAGGAGACCTTACATTCTGACCAGTTAAACACTTTGCAGGAATTGCCTGTTCGTATTCCTCGTGCAAAGGAGACATTGCAAGGGGTACATAAAAGGTTTGCCGGAACTGCATGTCATCACATGATTTGCAGTATTTCTCTCTGTCGCCTTCGTGCAAAGGAGACATTGGAGGCGGAACATGAAGGTCTTCCAGGAATTGTCGGCGATCAACTGAAGGTAGCCAACTGCGATGAGATGGAGAAACCTTGGCATAATTTTCCTGTCTGTCCTCCTCGTGCAATTGAGACATTGGTGGCGGTACATATATGTCTTGCAGGAACTGTAGGACATCACCTGAAAGTATCAAACGTCGATAGGATGGTGAAATCCTGGCAGGTTTTTCCTGTCTGTCCTCCTCGTGCAAAGGAGACATTGGAGGCGGTACATAAATGTCTTGCAGGAACTGTACGTCATCTCGAGAAATTGGACAAGCACGATGGGATGGTGAAATCATGGCAGGTCAGTCCTGTCTATCCTCCTCGTGCAAAGGAGACATTGGTGGCGATACATAAAGGTCTTGCTGGAACTGTAGGCCATCACCTGAAGGTATCCAACCACGATGGGATGGTAAAATCTTAGGAGGTTTTTCCTGTGTCTCCTCCACGTGCAAAGGAGACATTGGTGGCTGTACATATATGTCTTGCAGGAACTGTAGATAATCGCGTGAAGTTGGACAAGCACGTTGGGATGGTGAAATCTTGACAGGTTTTTCCTGTTTGCTCTCCTCGTGCAAAGGAGACATTGGTGGCGGTACATAAATGTCTTGCAGGAGCTGTAGGTCATCACTTGAAGGTGGCCAACCTCGATGTGATTCAGAAACCTTGGCAGGATTTTCCTGTCTGTCCTCTTTGGGCAAAGGAGACATTGGTGGCGGTACATATATGTCTTGCAGGAACTGTAGGTCATCACGTGAAATTGGACAAGCAAGATGGGATGGTGAAATCTTGTCAGGTTTTTCCTGTCTGTCCTTCTCGTGCAAAGCAGACATTGGTGGCGATACATAAATGTCTTGCAGGAACTGTAGGTCATCACCTGAAAGTATCCAACCTCGATTGGATGGTGAAATCTTGGCAGGTTTTTCCTGTCTGTCCTTCTCGTGCAAAGGAGACATTGGCGGCAGTACATAGAGGTCTTTCAGGAACTGTAGGTCATCACTTTGGGATGGTGAAATCTTGACAGTTTTTTTCATGTCTGTCCTCCTCGTGCAAAGGAGACATTGGAGGCGGTACAGAAATGTCTTGTAGGAACTGTATGTAATGTCGTGAAGTTGGACAATCACGATGGGATAGTGAAATCTTGGCAGGTTTTTCCTGTCTGTCCTCGTGCAATGGAGACATTGGAGGCGGTACATAAATGTCTTGCAGGAATTGTATGTCATCTCGTGAAGTTGGACAAGCACGATGGGATGGTGAAATCTTGGCAGGTTTGTCCTGTCTGTCCTCCTCGTCCACAGGAGACATTGGAGGCGGTACATAAATGTCTTGCAGGAACTGTAGGTCATCACCTGAAAGTATCCAACGTCGATAGGATGGTGAAATCCTGGCAGGTTTTTCATGTCTGTCCTCCTCGTGCAAAGGAGACATTGGAGGCGGTACATAAATGTCTTGCAGGAACTGTACGTCATCTCGAGAAATTGGACAAGCACGATGGGATGGTGAAATCTTGGCAGGTTTGTCCTCTCTGTCCTCCCCGTGCAAAGGAGACATTGGTGGCGATACATAGAGGTCTTGCAGGAACTGTAGGTCATCACCTGAAGGTATCCAACCACGATGGGATGGTAAAATCTTGGCAGGTTTTTCCTGTCTCTCCTCCACCTGCAAAGGAGACATTGGTGGCTGTACATTGGTGTCTTGCAGGAACTGTAGGTAATCACGTGAAGTTGGACAAGCACGTTGGGATGGTGAAATCTTGGCAGGTTTTTCCTGTCTGCTCTCCTCGTGCAAAGGAGACATTGGAGGCGGGACATAAATGTCTTGCAGGAAGTGTAGGTCATTTCTTGAAGTTGGACAAGCACGATGGGATTGTGAAATCTTGGCAGGTTTTTCCTGTCTGTTCTCCTCGTGCAAAGGAGACATTGGAGGATGTACATAAATGTCTTGCAGGAACTGTAAGTCATCTCTTAAAGTTGGAGAAGCACAATGGGATTTTGAAATCTTGACAGGTTTGTCCTGTCTGTCCTCATCGTGCAAATTAGACATTGGAGGCGATACATAAATGTCTTGCAGGAGTTCTAGGTCATCACTTGAAGGTGGAAGACCCCGATGTGATTCAGAAACCTTGGCAGGATTTTCCTGTCTGTCCTCTTCGGGCAAAGGAGACATTGGAGGCGGTACATATATGTCTTGCAGGAACTTTAAGTCATCTCTTGCAGTTGGAGAAGCACGATGCGATTCTGAAATCTTTGCAGGATTGTCCTGTCTGTCTTCCTCGTGCAGAGGAGACATTGGAGGCGATACATAGAGGTCTTGCAGGAACTGTAGGTCATCACTTGAAGGTGGCCAAGCCCGATGAGATGGTGAAACCTTGGCAGGTTTTTCCTGTCTGTCCTTCTCGTGCAAAGGAGCCATTGGTGGCGGTACAGAAATGTCTTGCAGGAACTGTAGGTAATCACGTGAAATTGGACAAGCACGATGGGATGGTGAAATCTTGGCCGGTTTTTCCTGTCTGTCCTTCTCGTGCAAAGGAGACATTGGTAGCGGTACATAAATGTCTTGCAAGAGCTGTAGGTCATCACTTGAAGGTGGCCAACCTCGATGTGATTTAGAAACCTTGGCAGGTTTTTCCTGTCTGCTCTCCTCTTGCAAAGGAGACATTAGAGGCGGAACATAAATGCCTTGCAGGAACTGTAGGTCATCTCTTGAAGTTGGACAAGCACGATGGGATGGTGAAATCTTGGCAGGTTTGTCCTGTTTCTCCTCCTCGTGCAAAGGAGATATTGGAGGCGATACATAGAGGTCTTGCAGGAACTGTAGGCCATCACCTGAAGGTATCCAACCACGATGGGATGTTGAAACCTTGGCAGGTTTTTCCTGTCTCTCCTTCTCGTGCAAAGGAGACATTGGCGGCGATACACAGAGGTCTTTCAGAAACTGTAGGTCATAACTTTGTGATGGTGAAATCTTGGCAGGTTTTTCCTGTCTGCTCTCCTCGTGCAAAGGAGACATTGGAGGCGGGACATAAATGTTTTGCAGGAACTGTAGGTCATTTCTTGAAGTTGGACAAGAACGATGGGATGGTGAAATCTTGGCAGTTTTTTCCTGTCTGTCCTCCTCGTGCAAAGGAGACATTGGAGGCGATACAGAAATGTCTTGCAGGAACTGTAGGTAATCACGTTTAATTGGACATGCACGATGGGATGGTGAAATCTTGGCAGGTTTGTCCTGTCTGTCCTCCCCGTGCAAAGGAGACATTGGTGGCGATACATAGAGGTCTTGCAGGAACTGAAGGCCATCACCTGAAGGTATCCAACCACGATGGGATGGTAAAATCTTGGCAGGGTTTTCCCTGTCTCTCCTCCACGTGCAAAGGAGACATTGGTGGCTGTACATTTATGTCTTGCAGGAACTGTAGGTAATCACGTGAAGTTGGACAAGCACGTTGGGATGGTGAAATCTTGGCAGGTTTCTCCTGTCTCTCCTTCTCGTGCAAAGGAGACATTGGAGGCGGAACATAAATGTCTTGAAGGAACTGTAGGTCATCTCTTGAAGTTGGACAAGCACGATGGGATTTTGAAATCTTGGCAGGTTTGTCCTGTCTGTCCTCCTCGTGCAAAGGAGATATTGGAGGCGATACATAGAGGTCTTGCAGGAACTGTAGGTAATCACGTGATGTTGGACAAGCACGTTGGGATGGTGAAATCTTGGCAGGTTTGTCCTGTCTGTCCTCCTCGTTCAAAGGAGACATTGGAGGCGGTACATAAATGTCTTGCAGGAACTGTAGGTCATCTCTTGAAGTTGGACAAGCCCGATGGGATGGTGAAATCTTGGCAGGTTTGTCCTGTCTGTCCTCCCCGTGCAAAGGAGACATTGGTGGCGATACATAGAGGTCTTGCAGGAACTGAAGGCCATCACCTGAAGGTGTCCAACCACGCTGGGATGGTAAAATCTTGGCAGGTTTTTCCTGTTTCTCCTCCACGTGCAAAGGAGACATTGGTGGCTGTACATTTATGTCTTGCAGGAACTGTAGGTAATCACGTGAAGTTGGACAAGCACGTTGGGATGGTGAAATCTTGGCAGGTTTCTCCTGTCTCTCCTTCTCGTGCAAAGGAGACATTGGAGGCGGAACATAAATGTCTTGAAGGAACTGTAGGTCATCTCCTGAAGTTGGACAAGCACGATGGGATTTTGAAATCTTGGCAGATTTGTCCTGTCTCTCCTCCTCGTGCAAAGGAGATATTGGAGGCGATACATAGAGGTCTTGCAGGAACTGTAGGTCATCACTTTGGGATGGTAAAATCTTGGCAGTTTTTTCTTGTCTGTCCTCGTGCAAAGGAGACATTGGCGGCGGTACAGAAATGTCTTGCAAGAACTGTAGGTAATCACGTGAAGTTGGGCAAGCATGATGGGATGGGGAAATCTTGGCAGGATTGTACTGTCTGTCTTCCTCGGGCAAAGGAGACATTGGAGGTGGAATATTGAGATCTTGCAGGAACTGTAGGACATCATTCCCTGAATTTAACTGAACATGCTGGCTTTGCTGTGGCAACATATTATTTGAAGGATATAGGAGCACGGAGGCCAGCGGGGAAGTGTGCCTCTTTTGTAAATTTTTTACATTTGTAAAGTTCATGAGGCGATCAACAGCTTTCCGTCCCTTCCTTTCCAAGCTCTCGTAACACATCTCGACATCGCCCCATTCACAGATGAGATAAGAGGTCGGTTATACAGCCCTTGCTGCAACAACATATTGTTCACTGAAGAAGGAACATACAGGCTTTGAACGGGTAGCAAATTAAATGAAGAAGTGTTTTAAAGTTCATGAGACGATCTAGTGCACTTCCAATCCGTTCAAGCTTCTCGTACTTCAGAATGCAACGTTCGTTATCTTTCATATTCAGATTCTTCTCGTGACAAATGTCGACATCTCTTAAAGCGTCGAGTTTGGAGTGGGAGAAGTTGAACCTCATCTTCCGTTCCTTGTGAACACGCGACTTGTTTGCAGCGCCACAACCTCGAATAATTGAACCGCTGCTGTGCTTCACTTTAGCTTCCATCCTTACGAGACTCAGACAGGAGACTGGATGGTGGGCATCGAGCTGGGATCATTTTATACAGAGACTTACCACCGCACCAGAAGGAATCCACTGTCACCTCACTCTGAACCTAGATTCATAAGAATATACAAATGACGATAACTGTAGAAGGCCTATTGTCCCAAACAAGGCAGCTCCTATTTATATTCACTCAATATCTTTCATATATATGCCTAACCTATGCTTGAAAGTATCAAGGGATCCTACTTTTATTATGTTACGCCGTAATTGTTTCCACAAATCAGCAATCCTGTTACCGAACCAGTATTTACCAAAATCCTAATTAATCGAAACTAATCCACTTTATAACTATTGTTTCGTGTTCTGTTTAGTGTTGATGCTGTTAGTACCCTTTTAATATCCCTTATGTTATATATATTTATTCACTTGTACACCTCTATCATGTCACCCCCTAATTCTTTCCTTTTCTAGAGAATATAATTATAGCTTAGGAACATAAGAATAAAGCCAACAGCAGAAAGCCTATTGGCCCATACGAGGCAGCTCCTATTTATAACCAATCTCTTTTGGTATATACATTCATTCACTTATACACCTCTATAATGTCACCCCATTATTACCCGCCTTTCTAAAGAATATAATTAAAGCTTAAGAACATAAGAATAAAGGCAACTGCAGAAAGCCTATTGGCCCATACGATGCAGCTCCTATTTATAACCAACTTATCTAGAACGATGGGATGGTGAAATGCAGAAATGTAGGTAACCGCAGAATGCACCTCCGCAACGTTACGCGATTATTGGCTCCACAAATCAATCACCCTGTTACCGAATCAGGTTTTACCCAGGTGTTTCCTAAATCTGAACATAAGAATAAAGGTAACCGCATAGGTCTTATTGTACCTGCCCACACGAGGCAGTTCTTATTTATAAGCACCCAATATCATTCATATATATATATATTTAAACTATAATATATAATTAGACATATATATATATGTCTAAACTATGCTTGAAACAATCAAGGGATTCTTCTTCTAATATGTTACGCGGTAATTAGTTGCACGACTCAACAACCCTGTTACCGAACCAGTATTTACCCAGGTCTTTCCTAAATCTAACCTTATCCAATTTATACTCGTTATTTCGAGTTCTCCCTTTCTTGTGTTAATACTTTTAGTACCGTATTAATATTCCTTTTGTTATGCCCATTCATCCACTTATACACCGTTATCATGTCACCCCCTAGTTCTTCGCCTTTCTAGAGAATGTAATTTAACTATTGTCAATCTTGCTTCATATGACATTTCTAATTTTGAGGATTATCTTTGTCATCATACGCTGGACGCGTTCTATTAATTTTTTATCCATTCCACAGTACAACGACCAAAACTGAACTGCATAATCTAAATGGCACCTAACCAGATCAAGATAAAGCTGACGAACAACACCAAGTGTCTTATTAGTAACGTTTCGATTAATCAATTCCAGTGTCCTATTGGCCTTAATACTAACATTTAAGCGTTGTTGTTTTTTTGGTTTCAATTCTTACTAATTATAACTCTTAGATACCTTTCGATTCTAAACATAACTTATTTAAAAATATTCTAAGCAAATCAAAGAAATGTAGTATCATACAAATTTAACAGTTCGAATACCAATGACCCGAAATGGATAACAAAACATCTGAAGAGCCTTATAGGTAGAAAGAGATCATGATATAAGTAGATTAAGAATAGGGACGTCACTTAACAAGAATTCATTCATATGGTTAAAATGTAAACAAAAAAAAAAGAGATAAGGAGGGCAATCAGAATCTATGAACTTCGCATAGCAGGGAGGGCAAAGGCAAATCTTAAAGGTTTTTTCAGTTATATCTAACAAAGATTAAAGAAGGAATAGGTCCATTAAATACAGAGATAGGTCAGATATTGGATTATGACGAAGGGGTGAGTAGTATTTTTATTAAATATTTTAAGGAGTTGGGCAACAAAATAATAATACACTTAGGGGATACTACACGAACAGCAGGAGTATAAGAAACAAAATAAACGATTTAAATGCTCTTGTATCACAGAAAAAAAGATATTATTGCACTAACCGAAACGTGGATGATTGTAGAGAATAGAGAACTATTTGATGAATATCAAATAAATGGATTTAAACTATTTCACACATATACAGATATTAGACGATGAAGTGTTTGTCATTGTGCTTAAAGAATGCATAGGAAATTTCCGAGCCACTGTCTACCATATTTAATAAATCAATAGAGTCAAACAGAGTGCCAGAGTCATGGAAGGTTGCTAATGTGGTACTAATTTTTAAGAAAGGAGATAGATCACTTGCGTCAAACTTTCGGCCAATTAGCCTAACGTCTATTGTGGAAAGTTACTTAAATCGATTATTGCAAACACAATTCGTCTTCATGATCTCGTGGTATCTGCTGGATCTCATGGTATCGTTCCTTTTTTACTTGGTGGGGTTGTATTTGTAAGCCGAAGCAGTAGAAAATCATTTCCCCAATTTAAAATCCAGTGTTTGTATTATGATTCTTTATATTTTTTTTATTTTGGGATATTTTAATATATATCATTATTTAAACATATATATTAAGTTATCTTGTATTCTACAAATGGAATATAGTTGTTAAAACTTCTCTGACTGAGTTTTATAATCAGAGAGATAGTTTTTGTATCTTTGCGATTGCCATCTTTATGGTTTCCATGCCCAATGTGCTAATAATTCTGTGTTGACAAAGGGTCCCAACTTATCCATCCAAGAAAGTTAAAAAATGTGAAACTTTGTGAACCCATCATTTCTATTTTTAATGTGTACCATTTATATGAATAACAGAGATCATAGGTAGGAAAAAATGAAATGTCAATTTTATGAACAAATTTATTAAAAAATAATTGGATTTTCCAAAATTATACAACGAAATTTTACAATAACAGATTATATACAATATATGACACTAAAATAAGAATAACATGCTTGGTCAGGAATGTCATCCAAATATGCTAGTTCTACACGGACATGCAGGATTTACAGTACCAGCAAATCACCAGTCACTAAACGGGACGGAACACGTTCTCCAAATGAACTTTTCTCAAGATAAATCTGACTGAAGAATGTTTGTTAAGTGAGGAGTTGAGGTTGTTCGCGCTCATTGATTGAGAAGTGGTCATGCCGATGATTGACTAGTTCCTTCCTGATGAAAATGTATTTCAGTGATTTTTCGTTACATGGATCTTTCTTGGTGACAAAATATTCCACATGTCGGTTGGCTGAAGGTTGCTGGGGAGACTTATCTGGTACAGGAATCCGGCGTTGAATGCCATAGTATAAAGAGGAGATGGGAGGCTTGAACAGCAGGTCATCATTCCCGGAAGAAGACGGCATACATGGGCCAAGTGAAAACATCTCAGGGAAACACTTCTCAGGAATTAACTGGCTGTCTTCCTCTTGTACGGGGCAGAAGGGTGGCGTTGCACAGAGATCTTCAAAGAACTGCAGGACATCAATCCCTGTAGGAGATCTATCACTATTGCTTGTTGAACACTGGGCAGGAATTACCTGTCTATTGTCCTCGTGTGCAGGAGAGATGGGTGGGGGTGCACAGATATCTTCAATGAACTGCATGTTATCAATTCGAACAGGAGACTTTACACTTTGGCCAGTAGAACATTTGGTAGGAATTTCTTGTATGTCATCCTCGTACAATGTAAAGATAGGTGGCGAGGCACAGAGATCTTCCAGAAATTGTATGCAATCAAACCATGTAGGAGACCCTACACTCTGACCAGTTAAACACTTTGCAGGAAATGCCTGTTCGTATTCCTCGTGCAAAGGAGACATTGCAAGGGGTACATAAAAGGTTTGCCGGAGCTGCATGTCATCACATGATTTGCAGTATTTCTCTCTGTCGTCTTCGTGCAAAGGAGACATTGGAGGCGGAACATGAAGGTCTTCCAGGAATTGTCGGCGATCACCTGAAGGTAGCCAACTGCGATGAGATGGAGAAACCTTGGCATGATTTTCCTGTCTGTCCTCCTCGTGCAAAGGAGACATTGGTGGCTGTACATAAATGTCTTGCAGGAACTCTAGGTCATCACCTGATAGTATCCAACCTCGATAGGATGGTGAAATCCTGGTAGGTTTTTCCTGTCTGTCCTCCTCGTGCAAAGGAGACATTGGAGGCGGTACATAAATATCTTGCAGGAACTGTACGTCATCTCGAGAAATTGGACAAGCACGATGGGATGGTAAAATCTTAGCAGGTTTCTCCTCCACGTGCAAAGGAGACATTGGAGGCGGTACATATATGTCTTGCAGGAACTGTAAGTCATTTCTAGAAGGTGGACAAGCACGTTGGGACGGTGAAATCTTGGCAGGTTTTTCCTGTCTCTCCTCCACATGCAAAGGAGACATTGGTGGCGGTACATATATGTCTTGCAGGAACTGTAGGTAATCGCGTGAAGTTGGACAAGCACGTTGGGATGGTGAAATCTTGACAGGTTTTTCCTGTCTGCTCTCCTCGTGCAAAGGAGACATTGGTGGCGGTACATAAATGTCTTGCAGGAGCTGTAGGTCATCACTTGAAGGTGGCCAACCTCGATGTGATTCAGAAACCTTGGCAGGATTTTCCTGTCTGTCCTCTTTGGGCAAAGGAGACATTGGAGGCGGGACATATATGTCTTGCAGGAACTGTAAGTCATTTCTAGAAGGTGGACAAGCACGTTGGGATGGTGAAATCTTGGCAGGTTTTTCCTGTCTCTCCTCCACATGCAAAGGAGACATTGGTGGCGGTACATATATGTCTTGCAGGAACTGTATGTCATGTCGTGAAGTTGGACAATCACGATGGGATAGTGAAATCTTGGCAAGTTTTTCCTGTCTGTCCTCGTGCAATGGAGACATTGGAGGCGGTACATAAATGTCTTGCAGGAACTGTATGTCATGTCGTGAAGTTGGACAAGCACGATGGGATGGTGAAATCTTGGCAGGTTTGTCCTGTCTGTCCTCCTCATCCACAGGAGACATTGGAGGCGGTACATAAATGTCTTGCAGGAACTGTAGGTCATCACCTGAAAGTATCCAACGTCGATAGGATGGTGAAATCCTGGCAGGTTTTTCATGTCTGTCCTCCTCGTGCAAAGGAGACATTGGAGGCTGTACATAAATGTCTTGCAGGAACTGTACGTCATCTCGAGAAATTGGACAAGCACGATGGGATGGTGAAATCTTGGCAGATTTGTCCTCTCTGTCCTCCCCGTGCAAAGGAGACATTAGTGGCGATACATAAAGGTCTTGCAGGAACTGTAGGTCATCACCTGAAGGTATCCAACCACGATGGGAGGGTAAAATCTTGGCAGGTTTTACCTGTCTCTCCTCCATCTGCAAAGGAGACATTGGTGGCTGTACATTGGTGTCTTGCAGGAACTGTAGGTAATCACGTGAAGTTGGACAAGCACGTTGGGATGGTGAAATCTTGGCAGGTTTTTCCTGTCTGCTCTCCTCGTGCAAAGGAGACATTGGAGGCGGGACATAAATGTCTTGCAGGAACTGTAGGTCATCACCTGAAAGTATCCAACCTCGATGGGATGGTGAATTCTTGGCAGGTTTTTCCTGTCTGTCCACCTCGGTCAAAGGAGACATTGGAGGCGGTACATAAATGTCTTGCAGGAACTGTAGGTCATGTCTTGAAGTTGGACAAGCACGATGGGATTTTGAAATCTTGACAGGTTTGTCCTCTCTGTCCTCCCCGTGCAAAGGAGACATTGGTGGCTGTACATTGGTGTCTTGCAGGAACTGTAGGTAATCACGTGATGTTGGACAAGCACGTTGGGATGGTGAAATCTTGGCAGGTTTTTCCTCTCTACTCTCCTCGTGCAAAGGAGACATTGGAGGCGGGACATAAATGTCTTGCAGGAATTGTAGGTCATTTCTTGAAGTTGGACAAGCACGATGGGATGGTGAAATCTTGGCAGGTTTTTCCTGTCTGTTCTCCTCGTGCAAAGGAGATATTGGAGGATGTACATAAATGTCTTGCAGGAACTGTAAATCATCTCTTAAAGTTGGAGAAGCACAATGGGATTTTGAAATCTTGACAGGTTTGTCCTGTCTCTCCTCATCGTGCAAAGGAGACATTGGAGGCGATACATAAATGTCTTGCAGGAGTTCTAGGTCATCACTTGAAGGTGGAAGACCCCGATGTGATTCAGAAACCTTGGCAGGATTTTCCTGTCTGTCCTCATCGGGCAAAGGAGACATTGGAGGCGGGATATATATGTCTTGCAGGAAATGTAAGTCATCTCTTGAAGTTGGAGAAGCACGATGCGATTTTGAAATCTTTGCAGGATTGTCCTGTCTGTCTTCCTCGTGCAGAGGAGACATTGGAGGCGATACATAGAGGTCTTGCAGGAACTGTAGGTCATCACTTGAAGGTGGCCAACCCCGATGAGATGGTGAAACCTTGGCAGGTTTTTCCTGTCTGTCCTTCTCGTGCAAAGGAGACATTGGTGGCGGTACAGAAATGTCTTGAAGGAACTGTAGGTAATCACGTGAAATTGGACAAGCACGATGGGCTGGTGAAATCTTGGCAGGTTTTTCCTGTCTGTCTTTCTCGTGTAAAGGAGACATTGGTGGCGATACATAAATGTCTTGCAGGAACTGTAGGTCATCACCTGAAAGTATCCAACCTCGATGGGATGGTGAAATCTTGGCAGGTTTTTCCTGTCTGTCCACCTCGGTCAAAGGAGACATTGGAGGCGGTACATAAATGTCTTGCAGGAACTGTATGTCATGTCGTGAAGTTGGACAATCACGATGGGATAGTGAAATCTTGGCAAGTTTTTCCTGTCTGTCCTCGTGCAATGGAGACATTGGAGGCGGTACATAAATGTCTTGCAGGAACTGTATGTCATGTCGTGAAGTTGGACAAGCACGATGGGATGGTGAAATCTTGGCAGGTTTGTCCTGTCTGTCCTCCTCGTCCACAGGAGACATTGGAGGCGGTACATAAATGTCTTGCAGGAACTGTAGGTCATCACCTGAAAGTATCCAACGTCGATAGGATGGTGAAATCCTGGCAGGTTTTTCATGTCTGTCCTCCTCGTGCAAAGGAGACATTGGAGGCGGTACATAAATGTCTTGCAGGAACTGTACGTCATCTCGAGAAATTGGACAAGCACGATGGGATGGTGAAATCTTGGCAGATTTGTCCTCTCTGTCCTCCCCGTGCAAAGGAGACATTGGTGGCGATACATAGAGGTCTTGCAGGAACTGTAGGTCATCACCTGAAGGTATCCAACCACGATGGGAGGGTAAAATCTTGGCAGGTTTTACCTGTCTCTCCTCCACCTGCAAAGGAGACATTGGTGGCTGTACATTGGTGTCTTGCAGGAACTGTAGGTAATCACGTGAAGTTGGACAAGCACGTTGGGATGGTGAAATCTTGGCAGGTTTTTCCTGTCTGCTCTCCTCGTGCAAAGGAGACATTGGAGGCGGGACATAAATGTCTTGCAGGAACTGTAGGTCATCACCTGAAAGTATCCAACCTCGATGGGATGGTGAATTCTTGGCAGGTTTTTCCTGTCTGTCCACCTCGGTCAAAGGAGACATTGGAGGCGGTACATAAATGTCTTGCAGGAACTGTTGGTATTCACGTGAAGTTGGACAAGCACGATGGTATGGTGAGGCAGGTTTTTCCTGTCTGTCCTTCTCGTGCAAAGGAGACATTGGAGGCGGAACATAAATGTCTTGCAGGAACTTTTGGTCATCACTTTGGGATGGTGAAATCTTGGCAGTTTTTTCATGTCTGTCCTCCTCGTGCAAAGGAGACATTGGAGGCGGTACATAAATGTCTTGCAGGAACTGTAGGTCATTTCTTGAAGTTGGACAAGCACGATGGGATGGTGAAATCTTGGCAGGTTTTTCCTGTCTGTTCTCCTCGTGCAAAGGAGATATTGGAGGATGTACATAAATGTCTTGCAGGAACTGTAAATCATCTCTTAAAGTTGGAGAAGCACAATGGGATTTTGAAATCTTGACAGGTTTGTCCTGTCTCTCCTCATCGTGCAAAGGAGACATTGGAGGCGATACATAAATGTCTTGCAGGAGTTCTAGGTCATCACTTGAAGGTGGAAGACCCCGATGTGATTCAGAAACCTTGGCAGGATTTTCCTGTCTGTCCTCATCGGGCAAAGGAGACATTGGAGGCGGGATATATATGTCTTGCAGGAAATGTAAGTCATCTCTTGAAGTTGGAGAAGCACGATGCGATTTTGAAATCTTTGCAGGATTGTCCTGTCTGTCTTCCTCGTGCAGAGGAGACATTGGAGGCGATACATAGAGGTCTTGCAGGAACTGTAGGTCATCACTTGAAGGTGGCCAACCCCGATGAGATGGTGAAACCTTGGCAGGTTTTTCCTGTCTGTCCTTCTCGTGCAAAGGAGACATTGGTGGCGGTACAGAAATGTCTTGCAGGAACTGTAGGTAATCACGTGAAATTGGACAAGCACGATGGGATGGTGAAATCTTGGCAGGTTTTTCCTGTCTGTCTTTCTCGTGTAAAGGAGACATTGGTGGCGATACATAAATGTCTTGCAGGAACTGTAGGTCATCACCTGAAAGTATCCAACCTCGATGGGATGGTGAAATCTTGGCAGGTTTTTCCTGTCTGTCCACCTCGGTCAAAGGAGACATTGGAGGCGGTACATAAATGTCTTGCAGGAACTGTAGGTCATGTCTTGAAGTTGGACAAGCACGATGGGATTTTGAAATCTTGGCAGGTTTGTCCTGTCTCTCCTCCTCGTGCAAAGGAGATATAGGAGGCGATACATAGAGGTCTTGCAGGAACTGTAGGTCATCACTTTGGGATGGTGAAATCTTGGCAGTTTTTTCATGTCTGTCCTCCTCGTGCAAAGGAGACATTGGAGGCGGTACAGAAATGTCTTTTAGGAACTGTAGGTAATCACGTGAAATTGGACAAGTACGATGGGATGGTGAAATCTTGGCAGGTTTGTCCTCCCCGTGCAAAGGAGACATTGGTGGCGATACATAGAGGTCTTGCAGGAACTGTAGGCCATCATCTGAAGGTATCCAACCACGATGGGATGGTGAAACCTTGGCAGGTTTTTGCTGTCTCTCCTTCTCGTGCAAAGGAGACATTGGCGGCAGTACATAGAGGTCTTTCAGGAACTGTAGGTCATCACTTTGGGATGGTGAAATCTTGGCAGTTTTTTCATGTCTGTCCTCCTCGTGCAAAGGAGACATTGGAGGCGGTACAGAAATGTCTTGTAGGAACTGTAGGTAATCACGTGAAATTGGACAAGCACGATGGGATGGTGAAATCTTGGCAGGTTTGTCCTCTCTGTCCTCCCCGTGCAAAGGAGACATTGGTGGCGATACATAGAGGTCTTGCAGGAACTGTAGGCCATCACCTGAAGGTATCCAACCACGATGGGATGGTAAAATCTTGGCAGGTTTTTCCTGTCTCTCCTCTACGTGGAAAGGAGACATTGGTGGCTGTACATTGGTGTCTTGCAGGAACTGTAGGTAATCACGTGATGTTGGACAATCACGTTGGGATGGTGAAATCTTGGCAGGTTTTTCCTGTCTGCTCTCCTCGTGCAAAGGAGACATTGGAGGCGGGACATAAATGTCTTGCAAGAACTGTAGGTCATCTCTTAAAGTTGGAGAAGCACAATGGGATTTTGAAATTTTGACAGGTTTGTCCTGTCTGTCCTCATCGTGCAAAGGAGACATTGGAGGCGATACATAAATGTCTTGCAGGAGTTCTAGGCCATCACTTGAAGGTGGAAAACCCCGATGTGATTCAGAAACCTTGGCAGGATTTTCCTGTCTGTCCTCTTTGGGCAAAGGAGACATTGGAGGCGGGACATATATGTCTTGCAGGAACTGTAAGTCATCTCTTGAAATTGGAGAAGCACGATGCGATTTTGAAATCTTTGCAGGATTGTCCTGTCTGTCTTCCTCGTGCAGAGGAGACATTGGAGGCGATACATAGAGGTCTTGCAGGAACTGTAGGTCATCACTTGAAGGTGGCCAAGCCCGATGAGATGGTGAAACCTTGGCATGTTTTTCCTGTCTGTCCTTCTCGTGCAAAGGAGACATTGGTGGCGGTACATAAATGTCTTGCAGGAGCTGTAGGTCATCACTTGAAGGTGGCCAACCTCGATGTGATTCAGAAACCTTGGCAGGTTCTTCCTGTCTGTCCTCCTCTTGCAAAGGAGACATTGGAGGCGGAACATAAATGTCTTGCAGGAACTGTAGGTCATCTCTTGAAGTTGGACAAGCACGATGGGATTTTGAAATCTTGGCAGGTTTGTCCTGTCTCTCCTCCTCGTGCAAAGGAGATATTGGAGGCGATACATAGAGGTCTTCCAGGAACTGTAGGCCATCACCTGAAGGTATCCAACCACGATGGGATGGTGAAACCTTGGCAGGTTTTTCCTGTCTCTCCTTCTCGTGCAAAGGAGACATTGGCGGCGGTACATAGAGGTCTTTCAGGAACTGTAGGTCATAACTTTGGAATGGTGAAATCTTGGCAGTTCTTACCTGTCTGTCCTCCTCGTGCAAAGGAGACATTGGAGGCGGTACAGAAATGTCTTGCTGGAACTGTAGGTCATCTCTTGAAGTTGGACAAGCACGTTGGGATGGTGAAATCTTGGCAGGTTTATCCTGTCTCTCCTTCTCGTGCAAAGGAGACATTGGAAGCGGAACATAAATGTCTTGCAGGAACTGTAGGTCATCTCTTGAAGTTGGACAAGCACGATGGGATTTTGAAATCTTGGCAGATTTGTCCTGTCTCTCCTCCTCGTGCAAAGGAGATATTGGAGGCGATACATAGAGGTCTTGCAGGAACTGTAGGTCATCACTTTGGGATGGTAAAATCTTGGCAGTTTTTTCATGTCTGTCCTCCTCGTGCAAAGGAGACATTGGAGGCGGTACAGAAATGTCTTGCAGGAACTGCAGGTAATCACGTGAAGTTGTGCAAGCATGATGGGATGGGGAAATCTTGGCAGGATTGTACTGTCTGTCTTCCTCGGGCAAAGGAGACATTGGAGGTGGTATATAGAGGTCTTGCAGGAACTGTAGGTCATCATTCCCTGAATTTAACTGAACATGCTGGCTTTGCTGTGGCAACATATTATTTGAAGGATATAGGAGCACGGAGGCCCGCGGGGAAGTGTGCCTCTTTTGTAAATTTGTTACATTTGTAAAGTTCATGAGGCGATCAACAGCTTTCCGTCCCTTCCGTTCGATGCTCTCGTAACACATCTCGACATCGCCCTCATTCACAGATGAGATAAGAGGGCGGTTATACAGCCCTTGCTGCAACAACATATTGTTCACTGAAGAAGGAACATACAGGCTTTGAACGGGTAGCATATTAAATGAAGAAGACGGTGTTTTAAAGTTCATGAGACGATCTAGTGCACTCCTTCCAATCCGTTCAAGCTTCTCGTACTTCAGAATGCAACGTTCGTTATCTTTCCAATTCAGATTCTTCTCGTGACAGATGTCGACACCTCTTAAAGCGTCGAGTTTGTAGTGGGAGAAGTTGAACCTCATCTTCCGTTCCTTGTGAACACGCGACTTGTTTGCAGCGCCACAACCTCGAATAATTGAACCGCTGTTATGCTTCACTTTAGCTTCCATCCTTACGAGACTCAGACAGGAGACTGGATGGTTGGCATCGAGCTGGGATCATTTTATACAGAGACTTACCACCTCACCAGAAGGAATCCACTGTCACCTCACTCTAAAGCTCGATTCATAAGAATATACAAATGACGATAACTGTAGAAGGCCTTATGTCCCAAACAAGGCAGCTCCTATTTATATTCACTCAATATATTTCATATATATGCCTAACCAATGCTTGAAAGTATCAAGGGATCCTACTTTTATTATGTTTCGCGGTAATTGGTTCTACAAATCAGCATTCCTGTTACCGAACCAGTATTTACCAAAATCTTAATTATTCGAAACTAATCCACTTTATAACTATTGTTTCGTGTTCTGTTTAGTGTTGATGCTTTTAGTACCCTTTTAATATCCCTTATGTTATATATATTTATTCACTTGTACACCTCTATCATGTCACCCCCTAATTCTTTCCCTTTCTAGAGAATATAATTATAGCTTAGGAACATAAGAATAAAGCCAACAGCAGAAAGCCTATTGGCCCATACGAGGCAGCTCCTATTTATAACCAATCTCTTTTGGTATATACATTCATCACTTGTACACCTCTATAATGTCACCCCCATTATTACCCGCCTTTCTAATGAATATATTTAAAGCTTAAGAACAAGAATAAAGACAACTGCAGAAAGCCTATTGGCCCATACGAGGCAGCTCCTATTTATAACCAACCTATCTAGAACGATGGGATGGTGAAATGCAGAAATGTAGGTAACTGCAGAATGCACCTCCGCAACGTTACGCGATTAGTGGCTCCATAAATCAAACACCCTGTTACCGAATCAGGTTTTATCCTGGTGTTTCCTAAATCTGATCATAAGAATATAGGTAACCGCATAGGTCTTACTGGCGCTGAACACACGAGGCAGTTCCTATTTATAAGCACCCAATATCATTCATATATATATATATATATATATATATATATGCACAGACTACCCTATTCCAGTAGCTGAAGTTTATAACTTTTTAGACACTCAACCCACCAGGGGACTCGAACACTGGCCAACAAGGTGGCAGTTGCATGCTGTATCCACTACGCTATACTTCAAAGCCATTAAGAGAGGTAGGAATTCTGGGGTATTTAACCAACCAGAATCCCAATCCTCTCCCAGGCGATGAGATAGTGTGGGACCTCGGATGCTCTTTCATCGGTTCCTGTTATATGGGAAAACTCAGTGCCAAATGCTTAATGCACAGACTACCCTATTCCAGTAGCTGAAGTTTATAACTTTTTAGACACTCAACCCACCAGGGGACTCGAACACTGGCCAACAAGGTGGCAGTTGCATGCTGTATCCACTACGCTATACTTCAAAGCCATTAAGAGAGGTAGGAATTCTGGGGTATTTAACCAACCAGAATCCCAATCCTCTCCCAGGCGATGAGATAGTGTGGGACCTCGGATGCTCTTTCATCGGTTCCTGTTATATGGGAAAACTCAGTGCCAAATGCTTAATGCACAGACTACCCTATTCCAGTAGCTGAAGTTTATAACTTTTTAGACACTCAACCCACCAGGGGACTCGAACACTGGCCAACAAGGTGGCAGTTGCATGCTGTATCCACTACGCTATACTTCAAAGCCATTAAGAGAGGTAGGAATTCTGGGGTATTTAACCAACCAGAATCCCAATCCTCTCCCAGGCGATGAGATAGTGTGGGACCTCGGATGCTCTTTCATCGGTTCCTGTTATATGGGAAAACTCAGTGCCAAATGCTTAATGCACAGACTACCCTATTCCAGTAGCTGAAGTTTATAACTTTTTAGACACTCAACCCACCAGGGGACTCGAACACTGGCCAACAAGGTGGCAGTTGCATGCTGTATCCACTACGCTATACTTCAAAGCCATTAAGAGAGGTAGGAATTCTGGGGTATTTAACCAACCAGAATCCCAATCCTCTCCCAGGCGATGAGATAGTGTGGGACCTCGGATGCTCTTTCATCGGTTCCTGTTATATGGGAAACTCAGTGCCAAATGCTTAATGCACAGACTACCCTATTCCAGTAGCTGAAGTTTATAACTTTTTAGACACTCAACCCACCAGGGGACTCGAACACTGGCCAACAAGGTGGCAGTTGCATGCTGTATCCACTACGCTATACTTCAAAGCCATTAAGAGAGGTAGGAATTCTGGGGTATTTAACCAACCAGAATCCCAATCCTCTCCCAGGCGATGAGATAGTGTGGGACCTCGGATGCTCTTTCATCGGTTCCTGTTATATGGGAAAACTCAGTGCCAAATGCTTAATGCACAGACTACCCTATTCCAGTAGCTGAAGTTTATAACTTTTTAGACACTCAACCCACCAGGGGACTCGAACACTGGCCAACAAGGTGGAAGTTGCATGCTGTATCCACTACGCTATACTTCAAAGCCATTAAGAGAGGTAGGAATTCTGGGGTATTTAACCAACCAGAATCCCAATCCTCTCCCAGGCGATGAGATAGTGTGGGACCTCGGATGCTCTTTCATCGGTTCCTGTTATATGGGAAAACTCAGTGCCAAATGCTTAATGCACAGACTACCCTATTCCAGTAGCTGAAGTTTATAACTTTTTAGACACTCAACCCACCAGGGGACTCGAACACTGGCCAACAAGGTGGCAGTTGCATGCTGTATCCACTACGCTATACTTCAAAGCCATTAAGAGAGGTAGGAATTCTGGGGTATTTAACCAACCAGAATCCCAATCCTCTCCCAGGCGATGAGATAGTGTGGGACCTCGGATGCTCTTTCATCGGTTCCTGTTATATGGGAAAACTCAGTGCCAAATGCTTAATGCACAGACTACCCTATTCCAGTAGCTGAAGTTTATAACTTTTTAGACACTCAACCCACCAGGGGACTCGAACACTGGCCAACAAGGTGGCAGTTCGCATAGTAGGGAGGGGAAAGGCAAATCTTAAAGTTTTTTTCAGTTTTATCTAACAAAGATTAAATGAAGAATAGGTCCATTAAATACAGTAATAGGTCAGATATTGGATTATGACGAGGGGGTGAGTAGTATTTTTATTAAATATTTTAAGGAGTTGGGCAACAAAATAATAATACACTTAGGGTATACTACACGAACAGCAGGAGTATAAGAAACAAAATAAACGATTTAAATGCTCTTGTATCACAGAAAAAAAATATTATTGCACTAACCGAAACGTGGATGATTGTAGAGGATAGAGAACTATTTGCTGAATATCAAATAAATGGATTTAAACTATTTAACACATATACACATATTAGACGAGGAGGGTGAGAAGCCATATATGTTAGGGAAAATTTAAAATGTAGTCTCAAAGAAGCAATCAAAGCTGAGCTACACAGAAACTAATTGGCTACAATTAAACTAAAAAGCAAATAATCTAATAATAGGAGCTCTATACAGGCCACCGAACTTAGAAAGGATGGAAGCAAAGCACCTATGGGATGAAATATCTAGATCATCAAGGTCTAACATTATTTGTGTCATGGGCGAGTTTAATTTTAGTGGACTAAATTGGTTTAACAGAACAGGGAATAATGAAGCAGAAGATTTTTTAGAATTAATTGATGATTGCTTTCTTACGCAACACATTAAGGATCCAACGCGGAAAAATAATATTTTAGATTTGGTGTTAACTAACAGAGAAACACAAATTAATGACATCGAAATTGGGAGTGAGCTAGGGAATTGTGATCACAAAGAAATCAGATTTAGCATAGAATGGAATAGATCTGTAGGAGAAAAATCTGTCAAAGTGCCAGTATTTCGAAAAGCTGATTTTAATAGCCTAAGAATTTTTTTGGGTCAAATAGATTGGAAAGTCTTGGGCTTGGAGGGTGGGCCGGTCTTGGAATGAGACGTCAACCCAGCGATAGGTTACGTAAAAAGGGACTTGGATGTGGATTCAAAATATAACATATTTAAAAATATTCTAAGTACAGCACAGGAACGTAGTATACCATATAAATTGAATAGAACGAACACGTGAGTGATCCACAAATGGATAACAAAAGATCTGAAGAACATTAGAGGTAAAAACAGAGTGTGGTACAAAAGGTTTAGGAGTGGGAAAGTCTGTTTAGAACAGGAATTCGTACAACTGGTTAGAAATGTTAAAAAAGAGATAAGAAGGGCAAATAAAAATTATGAAGTTCGCTTAGCAGGGCAAGCAAAGACAAATCCTAAAGGGTTTTTCAGTTATATCGAACAAGGATTATTGAAAGGATAGGTCCATTTATAACTGAGACAGGTCAGATAACGGATAATGACGAAGATATGAGTAGTATTTTTAATCAATATTTTATCTATGTATTTACCAAAGAGGAACTTAACAATATGCCTTCAGCCGAACAAGTCTATGTGGGTGGGGGACGAGAACAGGTTGACTAGTTTAGCAGTTACCAGGGAGGATGTAATTAAACAAATAGTAAAACTCAAACCAAACACATCCCCAGCACCGGATGAAGTGTTTGTCAGGGTGCTTAAAGAATGCAAAGGAGATTTCCGAGCCACTGTCTACCATATTTAATAAATCAATAGAGTCAAACAGTGTGCCAGAGTCATGGAAGGTTGCTAATGTGGTACTAATTTTTAAGAAAGGAGATAGATCACTTGCATCAAACTATCGGCCAATTAGCCTAACGTCTATTGTGGAAAGTTACTTCAATCGATTATTGCAAACACAAATCGTCTTCATGATCTCGTGGTATCTGCTGGATCTCATGGTATTGTTCCTTTTTTACTTGGTGGGGTTGTATTTGTAAGCCGAAGCAGTAGAAAATCATTTTCCTAGTTTAAAATCCAATGTTTGTATTATGATTCTTTATATTTTTTAATTTGGGGATATTTTAATATATATATATATATATATATATCATTATTTAAACATATATATTAAGTTATCTTGTATTCTACAAATGGAATATAGTTGTTAAAACTTCTCTGACTGAGTTTTATAATCAGAGAGATAGTTTTTGCATCTTTGCGATTGCCATCTTTATGGTTTCCATGCCCAATGTGCTAATAATTCTGTGTTGACAAAGGGTCCCAACTTATCCATCCAAGAAAGTTAAAAAATGTTAAACTTTGTGAACCCATCATTTCTATTTTTAATGTGTAGCATTTATATGAATAACAGAGATCTTGGGTAGAAAAAAATGAAATGTCAAATTTATTAACAAATTTATTAAAAAATAATTGGGTTTTCCAAAATTATACAACGAATTTTTACAATAACAGATTATATACAATATATGACACTAAAATAAGAATAACATGCTTGGTCAGGAATGTCATCCAAATATGCTAGTTCTACACGGACATGCAGGACTTACAGTACCAGCAAATCACCAGTCACTAAACGGGACGGAACACGTTCTCCAAATGAACTTTTCTCAAGATAAATCTGACTGAAGAATGTTTGCTAAGTGAGGAGTTGAGGTTGTTCGCGCTCATTGATTGAGAAGTGGTCATGCCGATGATTGACTAGTTCCTTCCTGATGAAAATGTATTTCAGTGATTTTTCGTTACATGGATCTTTCTTGGTGACAAAATATTCCACATGTCGGTTGGCTGAAGGTTGCTGGGGAGACTTATCTGGTACAGGAATCCGGCGTTGAATGCCAAAGGATAAAGTGGAGAAGGGAGGCTTGAACAGCAGATCATCATTCCCGGAAGAAGACGGCATACATGGGCCAGGTGAAAATATCTCAGGTAAACACTTCTCAGGAATTAACTGGCTGTCTTCCTCTTGTACGGGGCAGAAGGGTGGCGTTGCACAGAGATCTTCAAAGAACTGCAGGACATCAATCCCTGTAGGAGATCTATCACTATTGCTTGTTGAACACTGCGCAGGAATTACCTGTCTATTGTCCTCGTGTACAAGAGGGATGGGTGGGGGTGTACTAACATGCAGTTCATCTTCAATGAACTACATGTTATCAATTCCAACAGGAGACTTTACACTTTGGCCAGTAGAGCATCTGGTAGGAATTTCTTGTATGTCATCCTCATACAATGTAAAGATAGGTGGCGAGGCACAGAGATCTTCCAGAAACTGTATGCAATCAAACTTTGTAGGAGACCCTACACTCTGACCAGTTAAACACTTGACAGGAATTGCCTGTTCGTATTCTTCGTGCAAAGGAGACACTGGAGGAGGTACATAGAAGGTTTGCAGGAGCTGCATGTCATCACATGAATTGCAGTATTTCTCTCTGTCATCTTCGTGCAAAGGAGACATTGGAGGCGGAACATGAAGGTCTTGCAGGAATTGTCGGCGATCACCTGAATGTAGCCAACTGCGATGAGATGGAGAAACCTTGGCATGATTTTCCTGTCTGTCCACTTCGTGCAAAGGAGACATTGGAAACGGAACATAGAGGTCTTCCAGGAATGGTAGGTTTTCACCTGAAGTAGGCCAAACACGATACAATGGTGAAACCTTGACAGGATCTTCCTGTCTTTCGTTCACTTGCAAAGGAGACATTGGAGGCAGAACATAGAGGAGTTGCAGGAACTGTAGGTCATCACCTAAAGGTGGCCAACTCCGATGAGATGCACAATCCTTGGCTGGATTTTCGTGTCTGTCCTCGTGTAAAGGAGACATTGGAGGCAGTACATAAAGGTCTTGCAGGAACTGTAGGTCATCACGTGAAGTTGGATAAGCACGATGGGATGGTGAAATCTTGGCAGGTTTTTCCTGTCTCTCCTCTTCGTGCAAAGGAGACATTGGAGGCGGTACATAAATGTCTTGCAGGAACTGTATGTGATCACTTGTAGGTGGCCAACCCCGATGGGATGGTGAAATTTTGGCAGGTTTTTCCTGTCTTTCCTCCTCGTGCAAAGGAGACATTGGTGGCGGTACATAAATGTCTGGCAGGAACTGTAGGTCATCTCGTGAAATTGGACAAGCACAATACGATGGTGAAATCTTGGCAAGTTTTTCCTGTCTGTCCTCCTCGTGCAAAGGAGACATTAGAGGCGATATATAGAGGTTTTGCAGGAACTGTAGGTCATCACCTGAAAGTTGCTAACCCCGATGACATGGAGAAACCTCGGCAGGATTTTCCTGTCTTTCCTGGTGCAAAGGAGACATTGGAGGTGGTACATAGAGCTCTTGCAGGAACTACAGGTTTTCATGTGAAGTTGGCAAAACACGATGTACAGCCCTTATGGTACATAGAGCTCTTGCAGGAACTACAGGTTTTCATGTGAAGTTGGCAAAACACGATGGATATATAGAGGTTTTGCAGGAACTGTAGGTCATCACCTGAAAGTTGCTAACCCCGATGACATGGAGAAACCTCGGCAGGATTTTCCTGTCTTTCCTGGTGCAAAGGAGACATTGGAGGTGGTACATAGAGCTCTTGCAGGAACTACAGGTTTTCATGTGAAGTTGGCAAAACACGATGTACAGCCCTTATGGTACATAGAGCTCTTGCAGGAACTACAGGTTTTCATGTGAAGTTGGCAAAACACGATGGAAAATACATTGAAAGGTAAAACCTTTCAATGATTTTTCCTGTTATTTGTTCTCTTGCAAAGGAGATATTTGAGGCGGTACATAAAGGTCTTGTAGGAACTGTAGTCCATCACCTGAAGGTAGCCAACCACGATGTGATGGTGAAACGGTGTCAGGATTTTTGTCTGTCCTCCTCGTGCAAAGGAGACATTTGAGCCGTTACGTAGAGCTGTTGTAGGAACTGTAGATCATCACCTGAAGTTGACCAACCACGATGAGCGTGTGAAGCCTTGGCCGGATTTTCGCGTCTGTCCTCGTACAAAGGAGACATTGGAGGTGGTATATAGAGGTCTGCCAGGAACTGTAGATCATCACTTGAAGGTGGCCAACCCCGATGAGATAGAGAAACCTTGTCAGGAATTTACTGTCTGTCCTCTTCGTGCAAAGGAAATATTGGAGGCTGTACATAAGGGTCTTGCAGGAACTGTTGTGTCATCAAATGAAGTGCAGTTTTTCTTTCTCTCTTCTTCGCGTAAAGGAGACATTGGAGGCGGTACATAGAGGTCTTGCAGGAACTGTAGGTCCTCACCTGAGGGAATCCAGCCACGATTGGATGGTGAAACCTTGTCAGGATTTTCCTGTCTGTCCTGTTCGTGCAAAGCAGATATTGTTGATGGCACATAGAGGTCTTGCAGGAACTGTAGGTTTTTACCTGAAGTTTGCCCAAGACAATGGAATTGTGAGACTTTGTTAGGATTTTCCTGTCTGTCGTTCTCGGGCAAAGGAGACATTGGAGGCAGTATATAGAGGTCCTGCAAGAACTGTAGGTCATCATTCCCTGAAGTTAACTGAACATGCTGGCTTTGCTGTGGCAACATATTATTTGAAGGAGACATGAGCACGGAGGCCAGCGAGGACGTGTGCCTCTTTTGCACATTTTTTTTCATATGTAAAGTTCATGAGGCGATCAACAGCTTTCCGGCCCTTTCTTTCTAAGCTCTTGTAACTCATCTGGACTTCGTCCTCTTCCACAGATGAGATGAGAGGTGGGTTATACAGGCCTTACTGAAACCACATATTGTGCACTGAAGAAAAAGGGACATTCAGGCTTTGAAGAGGTAGAATATTAAAGGAAGAAGACGGTGTTTTAAAGTTCATGAGACGATCAGGTGCACTCCTAATCCGTTCAAGCTTCTCGTACTTCAGAATTCGACCTTTGTTATCTTTCCAATTCTGATTCTTCAGGTGACAAATGTTGTGGGAGAATTCTAGCAGGCTTTATTCTTTTCTTTTTATGAATATTCAAATATATACTTTATTTTTATTTTTTGTTACTTGAATAATGTATTATTGTTATTTTATTATTTTGTGAGCTTCTTAGTGAGTTAGTTCTGAGTTAGTGGACTGTATATTCTAATTCAGCTTGCTAGAACTTATCTCACACAATGGGAGGGACAAATGCAACTTGCACCACCTTATGAAAATGGTGTAAGCTGTACTTGTGTACCTAATTGTTACAAACTATAAATTATAAATCATACCACATATGGTGGTCTGTTCTTATAGTATAATTTCTAAAGTTTAATATAATAATAATATAATAATAATAATAATTATAATTATAATAATTTTTATTTAGTCAAAGGTACATACATAAAGAGATTTTACAAAGTTTGTTGGCTTTATAGATAAGAGCTAGTACATACAATGCCTAAAGCCACTATTACGCAAAGCGTTTCGGGCAGCACAATTGCTGCTATATACTGTTCTTATAGCTAATTTAATTATGTATACTAATCTATCTACTGTATTAAGGAACATGTAGGCCTTAGCTGATACTGTAGGTGGGGCCTGCTAAGGCTGGCATTCTCTTAAGACCTGCTAAGGGTGTGGCTATATGTCCTCAGTGTGCATAAAATGGCTGCCTGGGCATGCTAGTTGCTTGATATACACAGTTATATTGGGGGCCAGCTCTGCTTGCAACAGTAACTTTCCTCACAATTACCTGTTTGTGATGTTTAGAATTAGTGGTTGTACATTAACATATAAAGTACATGTATGACATGAATAAGGGGGGTGTATAATGCTGAGTATGTACTTGTTTGGGATATAAATCCCACAGTATAACCGCCTAACCTATTTAAGGATAAAAATGGCCAAATTTATACAATAAATACTTGGTAAGACGAATACTCAGGTATTGCTGTGGTTGTTTAGAGGTTGTTGTGGTTGTTGCTCGCTTGTTGACACGTAATCCGGGTGTCTTAACGAGTTTTACCGGCTTGTAAGGAGCCACCTCTACAGCGTGTGTTGTTTGTTATGATTCTGTGGTAGCGTACCTGACGATGCCTTCCTGGGGGAAACGTTCTAAAATATTTGGTGGTTTTATTTATGATTAAGGAATAGGGAGTTAAGCTATATTCCTGGTGTTGGAAATTATATTCAGTCCTAGTGAAAATGCTAGACTGAGGTTTAAAAGAAATAAGAGTTTAATATATTGTGTCTGTTGGTTGACGTCACGGAATACCTGTTCTCTGATTTCTTTATGGGGTAACTGTATTATTTTGTGTGTCAGATTTCCGACAAATGTCAACATCTCTTAAAGCGTCGCGCTTGGAGTGGGAGAAGTTGAACTCCATCTTCCGTTCTTTGTGAACACACAACTTGTTTGCAGCACAACAACCTCGAATAATTGAACCGCTGTTGTGGTCCACTTTAGCTTCCATTCTTTCGAGACTCAGGAGACTGAAAGATGGGCATCGTTGTTGTTTTAGATTTAGCTACTCAGAACGAAGTGTCCATGTAGCATGGGCAAAGGTGAGCCCGTAATTGAGTTCTGTTATTCGCGATAACCTTGTTACTGTGATATTTGGATCTAAGTTTTAAAAGGAGGTAGGGATTCCGCTGTTTTCCCGGTTTATTTTTCGCTTCTGTTTTAGTGCACTGGTTTTAGTCTTGTTTTAATAACATTATCTTGTTGGCGGATGTAGATGCAGAATGCTCCCTAGTGAGTCCCACTCCTCAAAGGTTTTTCTAATCCTTGTAGTCACAGTGGAATTTGCATCTAATGCAGCTGCTGTCTTTTGAATAATGTTGAGTTTGATGTGCAGGGCTTCAGTGGCCTCACATTCCTGTAAGTAGTGCAATAGTGGCGCCTCAGTGTTATATCGATAAGTGGTAGTACTTTCTTTAAGGTAATCCCCGAACTTACGTCTATAGGTCTCGGTGGAGAGGAGGTAGGCATCGAGCACTGCTTGCTTCAGTTCCTGGTAGTCGGTTTCAGATGCTATAGTACTGAGAGTCACTGCAGCTCTACCTGTTAAATGAGACCTGACAAGCTCAGACCATTAATCCTGAGGCTAGCTAACTTGGGTAGCTAGAGCCTCAAAAGAAGTAAAAAAGACATCTACTTCTGCCTCAACAAAAGATGGCATTAACTTAATTGCATGTGAAAGGTTAAAACGTACCGGAAGTTTAGCTTCAGCTTGTTGGCGCCGAGTGTGGTGTGTGGTTTCTAAGTCAAGTTCTTCCTTACGGTGGTCTAGAGCACTGGCGGCTTGCTTCTTATCGTGTTCACGTTGTATCTCCAGGTCGTGTTCTTTTAATTCAAGCTGTTTCCTCTCACGCTCACGTTGGAATTCAACCTGCTCTCGTTGTAGGGCAGCTAGTTCTTTCTGGAGCTGAAGAGCTTCCTTTTCACGCTCACGTTCTAAGGTAGCTTCACGTTCCTTCCTCTGGAGAGTTTCCTTTTCAAAGGCAGCTTGTTCTTTCAGACGTTCACGTTCGGCGTTAGCGAGTTCTAGCTTCAATTTCATGGCTACCAAAGCATTCTTGTCTGCAATTAATTAGGTAATGGTCATGAGATTCAGGAGTAATAGCATTATTGTCTAATAAGTGGTCCAAGATGAGGTTGTGCAAATCAGTTTAGTAGCTCTATGTGGGGCAGTAAGGTTGTACTCATTTACTAGAGTCAGCATCTCCTCCTTGGTGGCACGAACTAGTGTGCTCACTTCATCGTTTGGATTCTGTCTAAATGTGGAAAGACGAAACATGGTGAATGATAGTAAATATATGCAAGAGAATACTCAGGTGGATGTACCAAAATATGAAATGTCAGAGTGATAGGATGACGTAGCAACGGTAAACTATTCTGTTTGAACTTAATAGTCAAGGTTACAATTAACTTTAGTAAGTGATCAAAAATGAAACTAAGCGTTTCAAGGAAGTAGGGAATCTTGTACCCGGTACTTTATATGATGAGGATAAGGGCAAGAGGAATCCTACTTGAATGGTGAGACAGTTGTCTCGAAGGTAGTCCAAAAAAGTAGGGATTTCTTACCTTGTCTCTAATGACGAGAGTAAAGGTAAGAGGTTTCCTACTAAAACTAGATAGTACTTGCAGAATTAACAACCTTTGTGCTCAGGAAAAGAAAGTTAACTCCCTACCTGTGTAAGTACCATATCTCTGACCGACATGTAGGGATGCGAAGTTTCAAATAATGACGAGAACTGCTTGTAGGGTTCCCAACCTTACAGCATAGTCCATGCGAGAAGAACTTTGGCCCTCTATATCCTCCTACGTTCGGGTTGCAAAGATGTGGATGTACTTGACCCGAAGACAGACCAAAGTACCAGGGTACCAAATGGGATGATCTGTCTGAATGAGAATTCTCCTGTAGGGACGAGAATAAGGTGGAAAGACAGGATATAGCAAAGATTATGGAACAACCAATCACGAGTATGACTGTGGCCACAAGACACCACGTAATCCAAAGTCATCCAACAATCATAAAATGCTACATCTGGAAAGTAAACAATATGAAGCATCATTAAAATTAGTCAAAGAATAACAGTTCTGAAAAATTAAATTAGTAATAAAGCCAAGTACAGTTACCACAACTTTAAGTGAAGGGTCTAGAAGCATTTACCTGAGCTAGGCTCCTAGGACAGGCTCCCAATTTGTGATGGTAACGTTGGTGGTCGTGCAGTCTCTGTAATGCCAGTCACAAAATATTAAAAAAAAAAAAAGTTAAACTGCAAAGGTGTCTTCACAGTGAGATAAACTGTAGGATAAAGCAGAGGGAAAAAATATTTAATAATACATTACTTTAAAAATAAATTAAACAAATTACAAAAAATATCCAGGCTTGGCTTTGATACAAATTGCACAAAACAAACAAGATGAATAATCAAATTTACGTTACGTTAAGGTACAAAATAAAATATAGTGCAGAAAGCTGCTAGTTAGTCTGACTAAATCCGTTACCACACCGAGCTGTGTCAATGGGTCTACTCAGTTGAGCACACAGGAGTAATCAGAATCTTGGAGAGCTTGGTAGCCCTATTTATACAGAATATCGGCCGGACAGATGACGCTGATGGCTCCTTTAACTATGAACCAGCTCACTTCAACTGCTTGTTTCGGAGGGCGTGGCCTCCCAGCGACCCAGGTGTGAGGTGGGGTGACGGGCCGTGGTGAAGAGGGGAGACTGGTAGTACTGTCCAAATGTCTGGATGTAGTTGTTGTTGTTGTTCTTGGCAGCAGTTCCTTATTACATAGACGTGAATGACTAGAATCGGTGATAAGGGAGCAGGCCGAATCTCTTACTAGAGAATTTACCGTGACAATTGGTATACATAACATATGAAAGTAGTGTGATAAAAACAATAACAGTATGGTGGGAGGAGGGGTGATGGTGAGTACAATGTTGAGTTGCGTGGTGACCGCCGGCCGGGTCGGACGTTACTGAGGTCTCTCCGCACTGGCTAGTGTTTACGTTGGGTGATCGCTTGTTTGCCCTGCTGGTGGTGGTTTGCCACTGACGGGGTGACGTTTGCTTCGCCATGGGGACGTTTCGCCCTCCATTGCAGAGGACGCTGTCAGCTGGTCTGGCGTTTACGGTGCCGGTGGACCATCCATTGGTTGGTGTCGCCCTAGTAGACGTGCTGCATGTGCAGCTGTCTGACCTGGTGGGCATCCAGCTGCTTCAGGGCCACCGTGCTGTGGTCAAGTTCCGCCTCCAGGCTGCCTTTTAGGCGTTTCTCGAGCGGTGTGAGGGGCGTGTTTACCCTCTCCCTGATTCAGCTGGCTCAGTTAAGGTAGTGAATCTTAGTGTCACCTTGACGTCTGTGACGGTGCATGGTGCCCCCTTCGAATTTCAGGACGACTTTTTAACCTCCTGTTTCGAACGGTTTGGGACAGTGTTGAGTGTTCGTTGGAACAAGGTCGTTACCGGGCACTGTGTTGGTATGCTTGACGGCTCCCGCACCCTGACGATGTCGCTGAAGGGTAGTGGACCGTCGTCGATGTCCGTGTTGGGATACACGCTCCGCTGCCAGTACCGGGGTCAACCGCGCACCTGTTATCGGTGTGGTCACGAGGGTCATCTGGCTGCTGCGTGCGACGTGGGAGCGACTGGTCGTGTGCATGTTCTTCGTGCGGAGGATTTTCCGCCCCTGTTGCGTTCGGGCGGTGTAGGTGCTGTGCCTGAGGCGCCTGCCTGCCTGTCTGCTGCTCCGCCTGTTGAGGAGAGCTCTCCGGCCTGTGCGACACGTCTAGTGCCAGCTGTGGCCCCTGGGGTTGTTCCGCCGGTGTGTGAGGGTGTCGGGCTGTCGCCTGAGCTGTGTGTAGTGAAAGGTGTCCCGGTGGAGGTTCATGTTCCGCCCCCGCCTGTGGATGTGTTACCGGCTCCCGGGGACGCGGGTTCTGCCGTTTTGGAGGGGGTGCTTCGTGGTGAGGTGCCTGCCGTGCCTGAGTGTGTTGCCTCCTGTAGTTCTGCTCTTCCCATTCCTTTGCAGAAGCGTGCGCGTCGGTGTTCTGAGGCTGTTTCCGTGGATGATGTAGACAGTGTGGGTGATGTGGGCTCTGTGGACTCTTCGGACGGTGCGGGTGTGGCCTGTGTGGATATGACGGTGGAGGCTGTGCCTGCTGGGCGTGGTGTGGTGCGGCCTGTCTCGAAGCGTTCGCGGCGGGCTCGGAGTGTCTCCCCCCTTCGTGGTGTGCCTTGGGAGGAGGTGGGGGAGTATGGTGCTCAGCTGGCGTCCCCCGCCGAGGATGATGGTGCTGTGAGGGGCTCCGACGTTGCTCCCTGTGCCCCCCCTCCTGCGTCTCCTGCTGTTGGGTCCCCGCAGTGGGGGGTTGTCCCTGATGGTCGGGACCTCGTCGTGAAGTTGCGGAAAGATGTGCGCCAGGGAGCCTCGGCTCCTGTGCCCTGTGGTGGGGTCACTGCCGCGCCTGCAGTTCCCCCTCCTTCCTTGCCCCGGTCTGGGGGTTGCCTAGTCCCGTCTGCTGGGGTCATGCCCTGTGAGGGTCCGGAGTTGGGCCCTTATCGGGATGCCCGGGTGCTTCCGATCCCGTGGTGCTCGTCAACCATCTGGGTGTCGTCAAAGAAGGAGTTTGTTTATAGGGTGCCGGATAGGATGTCTCAGCCGAGGGTACAGCCTGATGGCCGGCTGCCCGCCGACCTGTGGGTGGTTTGGGAAGCGTACCGCTTGCGCTTTCCGTACCGTAAGTTTCTGGAGAAATATTAGTTCCCGTCTTGCGCACACCGCTACGCCGTGCCTGGATCAGCTGCCACCGTGACCATGACGCCCCGCCCCCCGGTGTGGGGAGTCTCCCTCTGACGTTCGCCTCTGTTTTCGTCGCCACTCCTCTCTCTACGGCCCATCACGTCTACCGCTTTTGACTTTCTTCTCCTCTTTACCATCAACGCGTCTCCTTACATCTGTCCTGGTGCAGTCATCGGGAGGGTTACCCCTTCATGCAAACTGCACCTATTCTCAAGAAAAAGAAGAAGAGTACAATGTTGGAGGAGAGAGGGAGGACTGGCTGGCTGAGTGTTGCAGTTCACACTCTCGGAGTTCTGAGTGTGTTATGGTGTGTGTGTATAGTGAGTAAATGTGGTGTAAATATGCATAAATGAACATGAAACATTGGCGTGAATGTTATATAAAGAACAAATAAAATGTATTTGCAACTGTGCGCCAAAAAATGGTGGGAGGAGGAGTGATGGGGAGTACGATGTTGGAGGAATGACGGAGGACTGGCTGGCTGGGTGTGGCAGCTCACACTCGTAGAGTTCTGAGTGTGTTTATGGTGTGTGTGTATATAGTGTGTGATACTGTACAGTGTGTAAATAGATTGTATTTATATACATAAATTAGCACGATACATTGGAAATATGTGCCAGATATGTGTACACATGTGCCATGCACGTTACACAGTGTCTTCGGACAGTACGGATGTTCTACTGCCATAATATAGTGTACGTGTTCATCATACATAGGATTGGCACATAAAAACAAATATAATTTATTTGGAACTGTGCGCAAAAAAATGAACAAAAATATATTCGCGGCAGCACACGCATCCTGCCCCTGGTGCCCCTCTGGCTCTACAATTTCGACTTTCAGTTACTTTACCAATACTCAGGGAAGGGGTTTTAACACTTTCAAAGCAAAAAATAATTTTTTCCAGATAATTTATTTCCTGCGCACTGGGGGGGGGGGGGTCATATTTGGAAGCCAAGCAGTTGAGGGGTTATATAATGCTATAAATATAATTATACACACTATAATACTTGTTTGTACCAGCAACGGGGCACTCTGGTGTATTACTTTAAGAGCAGTGAGCTTTATACACGAGCTGTGTGTAAGAGATCTGGTAACAAATTATGGGGGCCTGCAACCAGGGGACTGTTCCCACTTTATATAAAATAATTACTTATTAACTTGTCTTGTGTACTTATATTTATAACTTGTATTAATTCAAACTTGCCTTCCTAGGTAACAGTGTGACCTAGAAATTATTGTGCCAAGTATTTCCGTAACAGCAAGTACTGTCCTCTGTGTTCCGTCTACTCTGCCAGTGTCAACCAACACACTTCACGATTTTGAGGTTAGTTTCATATTTGTTGCTTGTGCAGTTGGCCAGGCAGTGTTCAGTGTCGTTACAATTATAAGTAAATAATTAGTGAAGTGCCAAGTGTTAACCATGGAGAATCAAGTGGAGTTGTTGCTATCACAGTGTAACTTTGAAAGGATTAAGAACCTGACAAAGTCTGCCTTGATTTGTATAGCAGGTAAACTAGAGTTAACCGCCAGTAATAAAATGGTTAAAGCACAGATAGTGAAAGTGATAATTACCCACTAAGTGGAAGATGGTAAACTAGGAGAAGAGGTCTTGGGAAATCTAACTGATGGGACAAGTGAGCAGCTAGCATTAAGACGTTTTGAGTTAGAATCTCAGCTTGACTTTGCTAGGCTTGAGGCTCCGCAGAAAAAAATTAAATTTGAGGAAAAAGCTCAACAGAGAGACATTGAGGCACAGAATGCTAGACTTGCAGATCAGTTGCAGTTAGATGCAGCTAAGCAGAAACAACTAGAAATACAACGACAAATGGCAGAGGACAATAATAGAGTAGAGACACAGAGACTTGCAGCTGGACATGGTAATACTAGCAATATTCAAAACAATACCAACCCTCAATCTAAGATAAATAAATATGTCGAGTTGCCCAAATTTAATGAGGAAGACCCTGAGGTTTTCTTTTCTCTCTTTTCCAAGATTGAAGTCAGTATGGACTGGCCTATAGACCAGTGGGTAGCTATAATACAGAGTCAATTTAGGGGAAAGAGTCAAGAGGTATTCACATCTCTTCCTGATGCAAATAGCTTTGACTATCAATTTGTTAAGAAAAGCATCTTAAATACATATCAGTTAAATCCTGAGGCACATCGACAGAAATTCCGTAATTTAAAGAGGGCACATGAACAAACCATTGCTGATTTTACTAGGTTGAAAACTAACTATTGTGAGAGATGGCTCAAATCACTTTCTATTACAGAGTTTGAAACTCTTAAAAATCTTCTCATTAATGAAGAAGTTTTATCTTGTCTTCCAGATAAATTATCTACCTATATGGCGTAACAGAAGAATACCACAGATATATACGAGCACTCCAAGCTCGCTGATGAGCATGAATTGCTAACAAGGGCACATGTCAAATAATTTTCACAGCTGAGTAAACTATAATGCTCATAAAAATGTTTATCAGAACAAACCCAATACTAATTCTCCAGCTACTTCCATGAACTCTTCTCTTCCAAAAACTAAACTAGAGAAAGCACTGATAGGGATACAAAATCCTAGTAATGTGAATTCTAAACCTGCAGTAGGTTTACCAGGTGTGACCACTGTCAGATACTGCACTCATTGTAAGAGGAGAGGGCATGTGATAAATTCATGTTTTAGTTTGCACCCTGAATTAAGACCTACTGGTCTCATCATGAGTAAAGGGTTGCAAGTAAATAATTATCTATGTATTACAGTCAATCCCCATTGGATGACTAAGTTTAAACCATATATGTTCACAGGTGCATTACTGTGTAAAGATGGAAGTAGTAAGACTGTACAATTACTCCTTACTCCGTAATATTGGAACTTCACAGTCTCTCATTTCGCATAATGTACTTGCTGATGTTGATACAAGAAATCTTGGTGAGATTGTACTACTACAAGGTATTGTTCATAGTGTGCAACAAGTGTCTTTAATCCAAATTAATCTTGATTCAAATTATACTTCTGGGTGGTGTAATGTTGGTGTGAGTAAACAGTTGCCCATTCCAGGAGTGGACATTATTGTAGGGAATGATTTTGGGAACCGTAAGGTTGAAGGGATCGAGTGTCCAATAATGTTGATTAACCCTAACAGTGTACTGGCTCAGCAGGAGTCAGAGGATGGCATTATATACCCTGCATGTGACCAGGTCAATGGGAAGAACGGGTGACAGTAATCGTGTAAAAACCAAGGTAAATGTTCCTAAGACCAGGACCCTTTCAGACAGGGAAAGGGAGGTGGATCTTGTGGATTCATTCATAACTCAGTTGGATGACGAGAGTGAGTCATTAGTGGAAGCCCCGCCGAGCCCTAGTAACAAGAAAGGTGAGGAGGCTGATTTAACTGTGACTTGCCCGCTTGTCTCCACTTCTGAACCAGTTGTCGAGAGTGAGACTATAGTAGCCGTGACTCTGCATTATTCTGACCAGCCAGGGTTAGGAAAGGGTGTCAGGTTGCCAAATACTTGCCCGCTCGCTCCTGAGTCTGAGACCTTAACCTTGAGTTCCTTGCAGAATACTGAACTTAATTTATCTGAGTGTAGTTCTGAAGCCACTGCTAATGTAGATACATTGGAGGATGGGACGGGTTTCTTTTTCAAGGATCGACTTCTGATTAGAAGATGGAGAGCCAAGGGAGCTCCCTCATTAGATGATTGTGAGACGAGGATCCAACTAGTTGTCCCACAGTGATTATCGGGAGCATGTCTTGCAGGCTGCACATGATGACCCCATGGGAGGTCACCAAGGTATTACTACCATGTATCACAAGATCTGTAAGTAATTTTATTGGCCTAAATTGAAGAAAGATGTGGTCAGATATTGCCATAATTGTGTAACATGTCAAACTGTTGGAAAGACCAACCAATCTGTGCCAAGACCACCATAACAATCTATTATAGTTCCAGAAGAAACTTTTTCTCATATTGTTATGCATTGTGTAGGTCCTTTATCGAGAACAAGTCGGGTAATATGTTCATGTTCACCTTGATGTACATGCCTTCGAGGTTTCCTGAGGAATACTAAGGCTGAGAGCCTTATCAAGTGTCTAGAGCGATTTTTCTCCTTGTTTGGGATACCTCGTGTTATCCAGACTGATAACGGGGAAAATTTTTGTTCTAAGGTTTTCAGAACCTTTTGTGAATCTCATGGGATTCATTATAAATTTTCTAGGCTTTACCATCCACAAAGTCAAGGTGGAATTGAGCGTTTTCATCAAACGTTAAAGCAGATGCTGAAGACTACAGGGGAGACGTATCCCGTCATTGGGACGAAAATCTTCCTTTTGTTATAGAGAGGGGTTACAAGAATCATTTGATTGTTCTCCATTTGATCTCGTGTTCGGACATCAGGTAAGAGGTCCATTGAAGATGCTCCAGGAAAGGTTGCTTGGTGATATCTCTGTTCATAAGAGTGGTCGTTACTTGAGTGATGTCATGAATAAGTTGTGTCGCACTTAGGAGTTGGCTATGAAACATCTTGGGAAAACTCAGCAAGTGATGAAGCAGCGATATGATAAGAAATTTAAGGTCGTTTCAAAGCTCAGGTCGTTTGCAAGTGGTGATTTAGTGTTGGTGTTGAAACCTCGCATGGGGACTTCCATGTCTTATAAGTTTGAAGGACCCTACCAAGTTGTAGAAAAGTTGGAAGATTTATCCTATAAAGTGTCTAACTTTAATATTTCAGGACAGTCAATGATTGTACATTTAAATCGGTTAACGGCCCATTGTGGGCCAGGAGTTGTAGTTTATTTTGGTCAGGAGGAGTTACCACCTGAGGAGGATTGCAATAAAGGAAAAGATATTAATATTCCTCATTTCAGTTCCAATTCCGGAGGGAAGGTGTTGCTATGTCATTTGCAGGAGGAACAGCGAGATGAGTTCCAGGTTCTGCTGGACACACATTCGAATCTGTTTGGGGAGATACCCACACAGACTCCTCTCATCACCCACGACATCCAAATGCTTGACAACACTCCAATTCGACAGCATCCATACCGAGTGAATACAGAAAAGAGAAGACTTATACAACAGGAAGTGGATTATCAACTTCAACATAAATTCATACGTCCAAGCCAAAGTTCTTGGAGTTCTCCCTGTTTGCTGGTACCAAAACCAGGAGGGGGGACCTGGCGTTTGTGTGTGGACTATCGTAAATTAAACAAGGTAACAAGAGTTGATTTGTTCCCAAGAGTTGATTTGTTACCATTATTGGAAGAGTGTATAGACCAGATTGGTAACGCTCAGTTTGTGTCAAAACTTGATCTGTCTAAGGGTTATCATCAAATCTTTCTAAGTGATTATGCTTGGGAAGTGACAGCTTTTATTACACCAGATGGAGCATATGAATTTAACGTCATACCTTTTGGATTAAGAAATCCTGCCACTTTCCAGAAACTAATGAATTTTTTGCTTAAGGACGTGCCAAATTGCAGGGCATACCTAGATGATATAGTCTTATATAGTAAGTGTTGGACAGACTACCTGTCAGATCTTAAAAATTTTTTTGAAGTGTTACAGAGTGCCAATTTAACGGTTAATGGCAACAAGTGTAGTTGGCAAAGGGCACTAAAATCTATCTTGGACATGAAGTGGGACAAGGTAAGATACTACCTTTTCAACACAAAATTCGAGCTATAGTGGAATATCCAGTGTTGACCAGTAAAAAGGGGGGTTTCAAAGATTCATTGGAATGTGTGCTTAATATAGGCGCTACTGTAAGAATTTCTCTACAGTTGCTGCCCCATTAATCAATTTGTTATGTAAGCAAGTAAAATATAAGTGGACACAAGAATGTCAATATTCCTTTCAGAGTTTAAAGGGAATACTATCTACGTCACCTGTTCTAGCCAGCCCTCAATATGACAGACCTTTTATCCTACATATTGATGCGCCTGACTTAGGAAACGGTGCAGTTCTTATTCAGGTTGGACTTGATAATATTGAACACCCAGTGTACTTATTTCTCCAGAAAATTCAATAAAGCACAGAAGAACTATTCAGTGGTGGGAAAGGAGGCACTAGTAGTATGATTAGAGCCAGATAGGCGCACTTAACAAACAATGGGGGGTACTTATCAGACAATGGAATCAGAGGCGGGGAGCCAGATAGGCCCACTTATCGGACAAAGGAATCAGAAGCGGGGTGACAGATAGACCCACCTCTAATTGTAGTCTACGGTGTGCCCCACCACATTTCACTTACACTGTGTATCTCCGTTTAAACACTACACTCATTATATAAATATAGGACTAATTAAGGATATATATATATTCTAACAGGTCTGAATGGCCCCTCCAGGACTATGTGCATATATGTCCGGACCTATATAGGATATATATATACTCAAAATAAAAGTGGGTGAAAAGAAATAACACTTGTTTTATACAATATATTAACAAAAGTACATAGTGGCTTAAACGTAGTCGTAATCTAATTCCCCCCCCCATAATATTGTCTAACTAGACCCCTCCTCCGTGCCCACAGGTCTGTTGTGGGGTCTACCTCCCCCTCCTGGGGTGATGATGACGATGAGTCATCATCCAGAGGGAGAAAGAGGTGTTGTGGTTCTACTTCCTCTCCTAGGGGGCTACTGTCGTCATAGCGTTCACTCTCACTGGAAGGGTGTCGCCCTTCCTCACCGTGTGGCTCGATGACGTCATCACTTTCACTTCCAGCGGTCACCCCTTGGGTTGAGGTGGATGGGTGGGGGTCAGGTGGTATGTCTGGATGGCCATAGCCTAGGCTTTTGTATTTATTTAGGTAATAGAGTTTATCATCAAATGCACTTAAACCCCTTTTAGTATTATGGGTGGTGACCATTTGCCCTCCTAAATTCCTAATTTGGTAGTATTGAAAAGTATTTACTACTGAATTGCTGTGAAGGGTTTCTTTAAAATGACTATGAGTTAAAGATCTTTGCACAGCGCGGGGGATACCCTTAGCGGTAATGGAATTTGAATTGTTGTGCAACAGCAAACTATACATTTTGGGCTTGAGAGCTACAACTTCAAGGATGTGTCTATCTGAAACCTCTGACTTTAAAAGACCTAAAACACCCTTTTTAGAAGGATCATACAAGGGGTGAGTTTCAGGGAAGTTACTGGTATCGATCCATGATCTAAGGGGTTCTTTCCCCATCTCGTTAAAGACATCTTCAGTCATTAAACTGAAGATGAAACTGTCTGTATCGCTGTATATCAGTGCTGCCCTATCTGAATAGTGGTTCTTAAGTACCCTGTACCAAAAATGGTACAAACTGTATTTTGCTAGCTCAAGAATCTGGAACCCAATGTAATTAGGATGAGTAATTTTAATGAATGGTCTGGAACTGACAGACAATAATTTATTGTCACCTAAATGCACCATACGTTTAAAGCGAGGATTCTTCACCTCTCGTAAAAAGACCCTAGCTGAAGTCACTAGTTTGGTGTCAATGGCATAACGGGCTGGGTTCAGTAGTGTTTTACCAAAAACACTGTTCGTCAGTAATTTGAAGAGTGTTTTCCTATCGTTACTGGTGGAAGCATTTCTATTGTTAACGTTGGTGTTAACAAATTCTGCCATAAAATCAGACTGGTGGAACTCATAAATGGCATGAATAGCCCCTACTTCAAGACCTATCTCAATAAATAACTGTAAGAGGTGTAGAGATATGAAATAATGTTTCTTTGGGAGATGATCCCCTACCAACTTGTTTTTTTTTGGGGGGAGGTGTGTAATGTTGTTTGTTTCCAGAAGTCCCCTACTAAATGGTGAGATATCCTCCATACTTATTCCCCTATGGTGTAAACAAAGGGGTAGATCGTCTGTTAGTCTAGCTATTTCAGGTCTCACGTGTTTGGTGTCAATTAATAGCCAGTACCCTTTGTTAGAAGAGAATGGCTGTTCTGTCATTATCTTCCCTTCGCTAATGAAGGAGTTCATCTCATCAGATGACAACCTTCTTAGACCACCATAGGGTAATTTCTTAGTCATACAACTCCCGTAAAGGGAGTTGTAGTCTAGGTATAGTAAGAAAGAAGACCTATCCTCCTGTGGGTTAAAAGATGGGTTGACATAGCGATTGTTAGCTCTGGCATAACTCCTAACTGCAGTTGTAAAACCCCCTCGTATGTTTTGTGATATGAGATTGTGCAACGTCACATCTGCACTTAACTCCAACGATATTTTGCTACTTTTCAAGAAGCAATCATAGGAGTAACCTGGAAGGCTACAGTAGTGAGTCATCTCTAAGGAAAATATATCATTTAGAATTACTCTATGGTGAGTAAAAATGTCAGCCAGTAAACCGACATCACACCTTAAATAAATAAGGAGATAATCCTTTAATGACTCGCATCCCGTAGCCTCCCATACTAATTTAGAATGTCTATATTCTTCCAAAGTGATAGATGATTTGTTTAGAGAGCTGTAAAACATTTCAATAGGGGGGAGTGTTGCATCATTAAAGCAGTTGATTTTTGTGGCATATTCATAAGGGAAAAACTGCTTACCCTTTAAGAGTAGGTGGTGACTCTCTTCGGGTAAACCTTCTATCATTGAGTGTGTGAATGTTAAGGGGCTGCCTGAATCAATGTGGGTTTTTGCTAGGGACGAAAGACTGCCCGTAATAAAAGCCAGTGAATCAAGAAATTTAAGGTTGCCTATTTCTACCTTAAGATATTTAGTCCCCTGCCTCATGAGGATATTACTCTTAATATTTGAACCCATGGCAAACTCCCTCAAAATTAGGCCCATGTCATAAGACATATTGTGGGCAATTAGGACTAATCTCTCTAGAGCATTCTTGTGGCGGAGGTTGCAGTAATTACATAGAGCTCCAATATAATTGAGTTTTTTCCTAAGGTGATCATGATGTTGAACCTTGAAATTGGTGGGTGTAAATACCGCCTCACAAAACTGACAGTGAGTCTGTCTCCTAAAATGAACCATATCCTCAAGAGACATGTCTATTTCATATTTGGGTAGGGTGGATCTGATTATTTCCCATTTGGTGGCAACTCGCTCCATGAAATGAGTGACGCTGTCCCCCCCAAAATAAGTAAATTTATCAATGACGGAGTGGTTCCTATCAACAATTATATAGCTGTATGCTATAGGCCTATGTATGGCTGTAACAGAACCTAGACAATCCTCAGTGCTTAGGACACTCTCGAAATCGAAATAAGCTACATGGGAAGGGGGGTAACCTTTCCCTGTATTTTTAAAATGAAGGGTGTCCCCCTCCTGGGGATAAATCATTTTCTGCGTGATGTCGCAGGAAACAGAATGGTGAGACAGCTCACTAGAATTTTGATATTCAGAAAGACAGCTTCTACAGAAGACTGTCTTTCGCCTGTGGCTGCGGGTAAAGTTCCGTAAAAATTTATTTAGGTCTTTAATAAGACTTACATGAGACTCCCCCAATAATAATAATGGAACTATGTCTGAGTACTGTCTGCTACCACGACGACGAAGAGAGACGTGATAGGCACCGTCTGTATGTTTGTGAATTGAATACAAAAAAATGGAGAGTTATTCCTATTTTCCAATTTAGAGATATCCTCCCATGAGAGAGGGAAAGATAATTGCTCGTATTTGACCATTTTCCTAACCCTAGAGTGAGACTCTACAAGTCTTCCTATACGTTTCCATTTCCATCCTTGTTGTGACGCCCGAAAAGCGGCAATGCATTGAATAATGCATGTTCCATTGTTACCATTTGGGTTTGGGTTGAAGACCTCGTGTCGGCCCCTTAAAAAGGGGGGATAAGGGACATAATCCCCCAAAACTGACCTTACACTACCATTACAGATAACGATTTTGAGGAAATCAACATTAAATAATATAAAACCACTCCCCTCTGTTTCTGAAAGGAGATCCTCCAGACGTGTAATCATATAACCCACCCAACTATCAATAAGATCACCCACCTCCTCAAGAGTTACCAGCCTAGCAGGTGTCGTTATGAAGTGTTCCCTATAGTCATCATCTTCTGTGAGACGTTGCTTTAAAAGTGTAACCTTCACTTCAAGGAGGATTTTGAATGATGAAGTAAAATTGCCATGATCCCCCAGAGAATTCATGTAATTCTCTATTTCGTTAGAGAATAGTTCTCTAAAGTTGCTTAGAAGACCTACAGGATCTGTGGCAAAGGCTGGGGGGATGGAATATTCCATTCTAGTAAAGAGATCGCCCAGGGCCCCCACCCTATTAATTAAGTGCGGGATGTCTATAACATCCTCCCCTTCTGAGGAATTTCCATCTCTATCTCGATTGTTGTCATGGGGTCTAAGACCACTAGGACCTGCCTGAGGGATGTCACCACCACCACCACCATCATCATCACCACCATCACCATCATCACTCATCTCTTCCTCCCCCTCATTTTCAAAGGGCTGTCTACCCCCGCCACCACCTAAGGGGCTATTGTTACGTTGGGCTTTGGGGTGAAGTTCCTCTCCTACCTGCCCCTGAGATGTCTTTACCTGCCTCTGAAGCACCCCTGAAAAATAATTATAATAATTATAATAATTATAATAATAATAATAATAATATTAATAATAATAATAATAATAATAATAATAATAATAATATTGATAATAAGAGGCAACACCCCTCACACTCTACTAAACCCCATGACATAACGCCTCAAGAAAGCTTCTTAAGATAATAAAACTGGAGAGAGGGTTTATTCACTCACCTTGGGGACATGATTGTAGATGTTCAGAGGTCAAGTGCTCACACAAAGTGACCCCACAACTGCTGCAGGTGAATGTGGGGTGAGGCTTCGAGGTGACGCTACCACATATGAGGCATACAAAACCACTCTCTCCGGTAGGCCGGTGATGTTTACCTCCTATCAAGGAAATAACTCATAAATATACACACTCTCACTCACACAGCCCCCACACCCCCATGAAGATAGGGGAAACCATCTCAATATTTCTCATTTGAAATAAATACGAATAAATAAATAAATAAGGGCTTACCTCCACCACAGGTTCTCCTGTGAACTCCACTAGATTGAACACACACAGCTTCCCCACAGCGGAGGCAGCAATAAGTTGTATGCACGAATTGTGGTGATGAGCTCCAACCACAAATGTTGCAAATATCACCTGGGAGTGACATTATCCCCCACTCCTAGGAAAAAAATATATAAAATAAATAAATATATATTCTCTCCCACTCAAAACACCCCTCTTTCTCTTATATATATATATATATATATATATATATATATATATATATATATATATATATATATATATATATATATATATATATATATATATATATATATATTTTTTTTTTTTTTTTTTTTTTTTTTTTTTTTTTTTTTTTTTTTTTTTTTTTTTTTTTTTTTTTTTTTTTTTTTTTTTTCAAAACTAGGGAAGGGAGTACCACCTCTGGCTGGAAGAAGGGGGACCCATAGCCTCGGAGGAAACCACACATAACGCATTGGAGGGAATGTGGGTCCCCTCCAATACAGTTTCTGTGTGCTTTTCTCCTACCACCCCCTTCCCTTTTTTTTTTTTTTTTTTCCTTTATTGTGTATTTAAAGGTTACAAAACATACAAGACAAATGCCTAAAGGTTATGGATCTCTTGAAGCTCCTCCGCTTCTGGACAGGAACCGAGGACGCAGCAAGCATTTCCCCTCTGGATCGCCACACTGAGACGCTGAAATAAAAAACTGGAAGCCCTTGGGTCTCTGGTGACGTCAATGAGCTTGGACCCCAATTCCTTGAGAAATCCCAAGGCACTCTTGCCCCAGGGGCCATGCGTCTCAGACGCTATGGGAACAAAGAGGTATTGACCTTCCAGTCGCCTGTACTTGAGTGATTTTGCTGTTTCCCTGTGGTTGGCCGCCCCACCTGCTTGATCAGCTCCGAAGTGTACATAGGTGTCAGCCAGGGTGGATACACATGTGTAGTCCCACACCAACTGTCTACCCTCCTTCCATGAGTATATGGTGATGCCATCAGGGCGAAGTGCTGGGAAATCCGGGTTTTGGACCCCTAGGATGCGAGGTTCTCTCTCCGCTGGGCACCCAGCTGAGACGAGGCTTCTCTTGATGATGTCATTGACCTCGTTGTGTCTTGCATGCCAGCCCTTTGTGCTTCCGCAATGCAACCCATGCAGTCCGTATTGGTCTGCTTCCACCCTGTTGCAAATACACTTGTATTCAGTGTGAATTGGGGCACCAAGGCGGAGGGCCACTGCTACACGAAGGGATTCTGGATCTAGGCGCGTGCCCATTGCAGACATGGGTACTGCCAGGAGGAAGTCTCCTGCATGGGGGGCACGCACTGCTCTGAGGCGGGCTTTCTCCTTGTCTGATGTTGCGACGCTTAGCATGGCATCAGCTACTTTTTCCACTAGAGGGTGGTCCCAGCCGGACTGTTTGTGTTGTTTTGTTGGCTCTATAATGGTTGCTGGGGCTGCAAGAACATTCCACTGATTTGAACATTCAGTGAAAGCAGGATCGTGTATTCCTGCTGAATCTCTCAGGGTTGCAGGTAAAATATCTCTGACGAGGTCGTGCGATGCATGAGAGGAGGAAAGGAAGGCTGGTAGAGCAATTTGGGAGGCTGTGCGGACACCAAGGCCGCCGAGTCTTACAGGAAGGGTTGCTTGCTCCCACTGAGAGTCGTCCAATGGCAGGTTCAGGACTTTCACCAGCATGGACCTCAGAAGGGTGTCATACACATTTAACTTCGGGCTGCTGTAGGATGGAGAACATCTCAGAAAGTAGGTCAACTTAGGGAGAGACAGGCATCTTGTAAGGAGAAAGAGAGCATCATGGGCATCAATCTTGTCAATCCTGTCCTGCATTCTCTTTAGGTCAGTGATTTTTGCAGCCAGGACCTCCTCGATTGCTCGTGGGCCAATGGGGGCACCCAGGAGAGTGCAGTCCGGTGGTTCGACAACGAGAATGTCTGGAAGAGCATTTTGTATTTGCCCAGTGATGTCTGGGTTGCGGGAGATTATTTCACATTTGGATGCATTGAGAATGAGGCCTGAGGCTGCTCCCTGTTCCTGGATTTTCCTTATATCATTTCATATATGACCGACATATATATATATATATATATATATATATATATATATATATATATATATATATATATATATATATATATGTCGTACCTAATAGCCAGAACTCACTTTTCAGCCTACTATTCAAGGCCCGATTTGCCTAATAAGCCAAGTTTTCCTGAATTAATATATTTACTATAATTTTTTTCTTATGAAATGATAAAGCAACCCTTTTCTCTATGTATGATGTCAATTTTTTTTTATTGGAGTTAAAATTAACGTAGATATATGACCGAACCTAACCAACCCTACCTAACCTAACCTAACCTATATTTATAGGTAAGGTTAGGTTAGGTAGCCAAAAAAAGCTAGGTTAGGTTAGGTTAGGTAGGTTAGGTAGACGAAAAAACATTAATTCATGAAAACTTGGCTTATTAGGCAAATTGGGCCTTGAATAGTAGGCTGAGAAGTGCGTTCTGGCTATTAGGTACGACATATATATATATATATATATATATATATATATATATATATATATATATATATATATATATATATATATATATATATATATATATATATATATATATATATATATATATATATATATATATATATATCCCCAAATATGAAATAGATATTAATTTACTTACATGTTAGTCTAGACGGGGATGGGGAGTGGAAGGTTTCAACACAAACTGTATGTATACTAACTAACTGAAGGAGGGGCGTGTGGTGTCCTTATATTTGATGATCAAGTGGGGGGCGGTGTTGCCACATACAATACCTCGCAACCCCTCCCGCCGTCGTGTGAAAGAGAAGGGTTAGGGTTGCTATGGGGAACTTTTTTTCTCGTCTGGCGGTCATCTCTATGGGAGTTGAGCAAAAAACCCAGGTAGGCTGTCTATGGTCTGAGGAGGGTGGTACCCCTTGGAGGGTGAATACACAATACATGCAACATCTCTCAGCTCCTGTGTGAAAGAGAAGGATTAGACTTGCTATAGAGAACTTTTTTTTTCTCTCGTCTGGAGGTCATCTCAATGGGAGCCCCAAAAAACCCAGGTAGGGTTGCTATGGGGAACTTTTTTTCTCGTCTGGCGGTCATCTCTATGGGAGTTGAGCAAAAAACCCAGGTAGGCTGTCTATGGTCTGAGGAGGGTGGTACCCCTTGGAGGGTGAATACACAATACATGCAACATCTCTCAGCTCCTGTGTGAAAGAGAAGGATTAGACTTGCTATAGAGAACTTTTTTTTCTCTCGTCTGGAGGTCATCTCAATGGGAGCCCCCAAAAACCCAGGTAGGGGCGCCTTTGTCCTGAGGAGGGTGGCGCTCCTTGGGGAGGGGGGGGGTGAATACATGCTCACACTCTCACTCTCGCACACACACACACACACTCACACACACACACACACACACTCACACACACACACACTCACACACACACACACACACACACACTCACACACACACTCACTCACACTCACACTCACACACTCACACACACTCTCACTCACACTCACCCACTCTCTCACACTCTCACTCTCTCATATATATATATATATATATATATATATATATATATATATATATATATATATATATATATATATATATATATATATATATATATATATATATAAGTGGCTGTCCCACAGGTAATTGGATCATTTATGAGGAAAATATGGAGGAGTGTACTTCTGCCACAGACGACCAACTTAATATTTTTCATCAACCGGCGAGAATATTTGTAGCTGGATTTAGCAATTCTGGGAAAACTAGCCTGGTGGTAAATTTATGTGTTAAATACCACGGGAAATTCTCAAAAATTATAGTGTCAACTGCAAATAATACTGATCATCCTATTTCAAAGAACCCCATTTTGCAAAAAAGGTTACTCTCTCCCAAGGGCTGATTAACCCTTTAGAGTATAAGAATCCTTTTTCAAATGAGTCAGTTTTGTATATAATTGATGACTTATACCTGGAAGCCATTCAGAGTCCAATTATAGCCAATATCTTCACCCGAGGCAGACACGATAATATTTCTGTAATTCTAATTAGTCAAAATTTGTTTCCCCAGGGGAAATATGCTAGGACAATAACTCTGAATTGTACCCATTATATATTAATGAAGCACAGAGACATAACCCAACTTGAAATTTTAAGTGGACAGTTATATGTGCGGAAAACTATTAATAATTTCGTCGAAATATACTGACGGGCAATATCCCAGAGAGAGTATGGCTATTTATTGGTTGATCTGACAGTTCCTGAGACATTACAACTACGAACGGGGATTGTCAATGAAGACCAGTGTGAAATTGTTTATCATATGTGAACAAAAAAAAAAAAAAAATGCCTTTAACGACGCAGAAACGGTCAATTCTTACCTCCATCTACAATGACATTTCTACCCCGGGTGGTTTCACAGGATCAATTCAAAAATTGTATAAGGCTGCCAGACTTAAAGACATCAGCATCAGTATTGCAGATGTGAGGGAATTTCTCCGTGGGGAACGATCTTACACATTACACAGAAGAAATTTAGTTAGATTTCCTCGGCGAAAAATATTAGCTCCTAAACCCCGCACCATAATTGCCTGTGATTTGGGAGACTTTTGTAGTTTACAAAAATACAATAGTGGTGTAAAATATATTTTGATTTGTGTCGATGTTTATTCTCGCCTAATGCAGACTCAAACTTTAAAAACAAAAAATTCAACGGATGTGGTAGCTGCTCTAAAGAAGGTGTTAGAGGAAACCTCTCAGTTTCACGGGGTAAGACGAATATTCACCGACCGAGGTAGAGAATTTTACAACAGGACTGTTCAAAATTATCTGAATAAGAAAAATATTAAGTTATATAGTGTATTTTCGGAAATGAAATCTAGTATAGTGGAGCGGGCCATCAAAACTTTAAAACATAAACTGTATCATTATATGACCCAGGCTAATTCTTTACAATACATTCACATCCTTCCAAAAGTTGTAAATGTATACAACCACACTTTCCACAGAATACTAAAAAATACTCCACATGCCATCCATAAGTTGCAAAACATTGAAGATATACGAAGACAGTTTAAGGTCATGTATTTAAACAATGACCACCCCATAACTTCCATCAGTCTACAACTGCAGGTTGGGCAGTATGTACGACTAGCAAAGTGAAGGAATATATTTCACAAGGGCTTTTGGCCCCAAAATACAGAAGAAATATTTCAAGTGTCTCATATCGATAGAACACAACCAATCCCAACCTATAAAGTCAAAGATTTAACCAACGAGTCGATCAGTGGTATGTTTTATGAGCAAGAATTGATTCCAACAACGCTTCCAGACTATTTTCCCATAACGATATTACAGTCTAGGAAGACATCGAAAGGACACAGAGAATATTTCGTCAAGTGGAGAGGGTACCCAGATTCCAGCAATTGCTGGATTAAAGCTCAAGACATCGTCAAATTTTGAAAAAAATATGACAGTTCATCAGGACTCTCTCGTAGAGAAACACCATCAACTGTTATTTTTATTAAACAATTTATCACCCAAGAAGCGGAATAAACTAATCAAGGCTTTAAAACGACAGGAAATTGAATCAATTTGTGAAATTTTTGCCAATTTTCTGAAACGAAACATCCCAGTTCAACCTCAGATAATTAATGGACTACAGAGGTATCAGAAAGACATTCGTTCTGTAGCGCGTAAGAAAACTCCATTGTACAAAAAGAAAATCATTTTAACCTCTAGGAGAGGTGGTGCTATATTGGCAGCTCTGTTACCTTTGGCTGTATCGTTAATTTCCTCTCTAATTAAGTAATTACGTAAGAAGAGAAAAAAATGGTGAAAGAATATTGCCTAGTACCACGACTCGTTGCCGAAAAATATTTATTTAATAAAAACGAGAGTACTCCATCGCCTCTTAATGAGGTGGCTCCACCCTCTTCCACCAGTGGTAGAGGTGGAAATAAGTCCTTCTCTTTAAAAAACGAAAGCAAATGGGGCAATTCGGCTAATAATGTTGGTGGCGGCTGTAAGCACCTTGGCTGTGACTCTAGCGGTGGTGATGATGGCGTGGGGGGAGTGGACACTCCCCCCACACCCCCTCCAGCAACAACAACTTGTGGACGGTGTTGCCACGGTAGCTCCTTTGAACGATATAGCCCTACCAGACAGGGGGGACTGGTCAGACAACCTTTAAAAGATATTGCCCGCCCCCCCCCCCCGCAGCGCCGGCGCCGCGCAGGTGCCCGCCGCCGCGGGCTTCTTTCAACAAAAAACACGGGACAGGTGCGACCGTCGCCCTTTAAAAAAACAAATAAAAAAAAGGATACATTCCATTCTACCGCCTGAGATGCGGGTAGCTGTTGCTGGGCCCACTCGCCACAAAGCCACCACCACCACACCCCAAAACCCAAGTCTGGACAACTTAATAACTGTGTATTTTAAAATAGGGGAAATTCCCCACGTCAAAACATTATTGAACATGTTTGAACAAAACAGTCAACAGGTGGTATGGGATAGTCGCGGGAATTTATTAAAGCCTGTGCAAAATTTAAATATTTTAGATATAATTAAAACTATAGTCTTTACTAAGGGGCAATTTAGGACGGGTGACAAGGCAGATGTAAGGATTTTACTGAAGGTGGCTGGTGTAGACCCATCCTTTATACGTAATTCTCGCGCCAGATCACAGATAAAAGGGGGTAGGGGTATCCATAGGAGGCCCCATTGGGAACCGTATTGAAAAAAAAAACCTATATGAAGCACATCTTAAACGACTTTATATTCAGTTGTGTATCCACCATGGAGAGAGCTTCTACCCCACCTGCGGCAGTAGAGGAGGGAGAAAAATCTCCCCTATTGAAGCGTTTGGTTGCTACTCAACGTTACTACAAGTTTGTCGAACACAAAAGTAGATTGATATATGCCTTATGGGATTGTTATGACCGTCTTGTGTTGAGTGCTCCCCCAGAACGGTTTTTTAAGTCATTTGGAGAAACGGTGAAAAGGTATGAAGAGTATTCATCTCAGGAGATCCAGACAGAGATTTGGCAGATGGAAAAATTAACCTTCCAACATCGTGATATGATTACAGCCTTTGAGTCTGGGCGGAGTGTCTATGGGCACATAAGGTGATCTCTACCCCACACCCCTTCACCCCTCTCCCCCCAGGTGGGTCACAGGTGTATTTAAAGGTCGCCCACCGCCGCTCCTGGAACACTATACTACAGTTGACGACGAGCTCCTCGCACCCGCCCTCTCACCATGTCTCTGGCTTGTATCAAGACCGTCAGCGACGATATCACTGACTCCCACGCCTTTGGGGTGGGGGACGTCATCATCTACGACTTGGCAGCTGCTGTTGTGCGACCCTATGGACTGGCTTCCGTCATCTGGAAGACGTTCTCCTACGCCCGTGTGGAACGTGAAGGACTGGGTAATGCCAATAGGGCAATAATTCGTTGTCGGTCTACCCCGGGGGACATTGTTGTGAAGATAGCCCCTCTCCCCTCCGACGGACAAGATCTCATAGAGGAGCCCGGCCTTTACTTCAGGCCCACTTTTGTGGGGTTGATTTCTGCATTCGGGGCAGAAGCCCCCTTCGAGTCAAACCCAATAGCCCAGGAACAAGTGCAGACTTCCGCCGACACTCACTACGTCACTAACGTCACCCTGGATACCGCCAAGAACAGACAGTACTGGCTGAAGATGTGCCTAACAAAGGTGGGCAATTTAATGGCGGCAACCCCAACCATGACTCGACTAGTGGTACCCTACGGCTTAGGGGCTTCCCGCGACGGTATGGTCAACTGGCACAAGGACATTGGACCCATGCTGCTGTCTCTTCATCAAGAACTCGCCAAACTCAACAAAGAGTTAGTCATCCTCAAACGACCTGCCGCTGTTACCCCATCAGTGGCACCCCTCCCGTTCGACGACCCAAGTGCTGATAATCTTACTATAACGCTCGACACCGTGGTGGGAGAGGGTGGTACCACACCAAGAACCTCTTCTCGTTCTACTCCTCCAGCACCACCAGCCACACCCAGGAAGAAGAAACACTCTCAGGAATACGGCTCCACCTCCACCGCCACCTCTCCACCACCCCCTACAACGTCAACCTCAGTTAAACGGAGGATTGAGCCACTCCTCGACTTTGAAACGGGGGCGAATCGCCGTATCGACTCCATCCTCGATGGAGAGTCGCAGGAAATATTCTTGTTATCCTCCCCCCCCGAAAAAACAACGAAAGCTGTAACCACCACTCCAGTAAAGAAGTTGAGGTAGTGGCAGCTACAGTAGCCCCGGCGGAAGCAGCAGTGGAGGTAGCAGCAGCCAGCAGTAGTAGTAGCGAGGGGGGAGTGGTTAATCACTATTCTTAAAAAATGTGTGGGAATCTTCACCTGTTGTAGTTCTTTAAGTAGTTTAATAAAATAAAATAAAAGTTATGTTGTTTATTTTCTCCCTTCTTACAAAAACCCATCCCCTGTATATTGGCCTTTCAGTACATAACGGGACAATGGGGGAAGAACATTACATATATCTTACCAGTCTCGATCAAGGAGATATTTACAACAACACGAGTTCAGCATTTACAAACACCATCCCAACACTACATTTTAACCCTTCCATTAAACATGAAGTGGCTTTAGTCAACATACTCCTCCCCAGGCGAATTAATGTCATCATCAAAGATGAGGAGGACTCTGGTATAGATATCTATGCCACTTTTAAACGTGGAACTCTTTCTAAGAGTCCAGAACACCTCATATACACCTTCCACCCAAAAACCAACATATTATCAAGAAACATCAAATTCATTACAGACGTGGTTAGTCGACAAATAACAACCGACATGCAGCTTAGCTTTAGGGATGATTTCAAAATATACTTCTCAGATAAAGAACCAATCCTCACCTATGACCAATCTGTAGAGAGGGTATTACTAGCTTCAACTCTTAACAGTGGAAGTACTGGCTCATTAAATTCTCTCAGCTTTCAATTTAAACACAGAATAGCTAATGTACTTGGTTTTGACAGCAGTCGCAAATACACCATTTATCGAGCAAAAACAGATGACATTACGTCAGCCTCCAAGACTGTGGCCTTATCGCCCCCAGACATTGACGGGGGTTGTGACTATTTACTCATTTATAGTAACGTCATCGAGCCTGAACGATACGGAGGGCAGATTGTAAATATCTTAGATGCAATCAATTATCATGACTCATATTCTAGAGGGGCTCACCCTCTAGTGTACAAAACATTAAACACTAACACGTTGGAGTAAGTAAGTATTAAAATAACAGATCAGTTTGGTCGAGTGGTTAGTTTTGAAGATGGGAGGTCGGTTACGGCGGTCTTACATATCCGCCCTAAGGTATAGCAACATATATATAAAGAAGTGTTTAGCCTCGACTTAGGTTATTATAGGAAGAGACCTCAGAATGCGAATACCGTTCCACCCACCCTCCCAGGGGGAGTTCGGGGAGATATTCGCACCTCCCCCTAGGAGACATGGGATGAGAGGGGGGGCGATGAATGACATACGCACATTCCAAGTGCCTTATCTCAGATCTGGTGGAGGTTTCTTTGGGACCTTGGCTGGTATTGCTCGACGGGCCATACCATTTTTCATGAAAGCTGTAACACCTAGCGCCATCGATTTTGGGAAAAATGTCCTTGGTGATTTAAGCAGTGGTAAACGGGATGTAAAAAGTGCTCTGAGAACTCACGGTATTGATGCTCTTAAGAGTGTGGGAAAGAAATTGGTAATGGGAGGTAAAATTAAAAGACTCTCTAGGCGAAAAAATAAAAATAAAAAATGTAAACGAGGTCTTGGGAATAAAAATGATGTGTTTTCGCTAACGTAAGCAGTCATACTTCAACTTTCGGAGGGATCATGGGGGAGCCTAGCGGAGCTGGGGTGAAAATACCACTAGAATATTATAGTTCCAGTATTATTGACCAATTTCCTAGAAGTAACAGAATACGTAATGTGGAGAGTTCAATTGCCTCTACACAGCAAATAGACGTTCTACCTGTCAACCTCCCCATTAATCAACGTTTGTGGGATAATTACTTAGAATTCCGCATCCCTGGAACCCAGGGCGCCTTCTTAGATCTAGCTAATATTGTTATAGATTTTAAGGTATCTTTAACGAAAGATGACGATACCACAAAATTGGAAGAGGATGACCATGTGGAATTTGTGAATGGGTTGTCAAATACCATGTTTAAAGGTGTTCAGGTGTTTTTAGGAGAGCAGGTAGTTGAAACAAATACTAATTTTAATTATTGGTCGTTTATTAAATTAATTACCTCCATGCCTCCATCAAAAATGACTTCCTTGGGGAGAATTGGAGGCTTTCGTAGGGACTGGGGAGATGACGATGGTATAATCACTAATGAGTTTACAAATACTTATTTTACTGGAGCAACCGCCAAGGATAAAAAAATTATGGGTGATTTAAAAAGTAAAGGTTTGTCGATGTGTTTCCCCCTCCTATTGGATATATCATCCCTAGACCAATACATATTAGATAATATAGATATGCGACTAAGATTGGAGCTCTCCCCCCATGCCTGGGTGCTAAATACAAGCGTGGACGATGGCTCTAAGTATCGGCTGCATATGGATTATGCTAAGTTATGGGTGACGCGGGTGTTCCCCTACCCAAGTGCTTACCTGGCCTTAAACAGCTCACTGTTAGCATCCCCCGACCCCATAACCTATACTTTCAATAGAACCATTTCTAAAACATATGTTCTAGCAGGGAATCAAACTAGTCTCTTAATTGATCAACCATGGGCGCAAGTAATTCCACACAAGATATACATGATAATCGTTCCAATGAATTATTTCGCCGGTCTTTACCAAGGTAATGGATTATATTTTGAAAATGCAAAGCTGAAAAGTATTGCTATGTATTTGAACAATAATGCAATATACCGAATTGGTGGCGATTTCGATAACCATTATTCCCGCCTTTATTATGAAACTTTGAAGACATTAGGCTTAGAGCGTGATTCACTACTGGCCTATGACTCTTTTAATAAGGGAAGATCAATATTCGCCTTTGACTTAACCACCATTCAAACAAAAGATTCCCTCCCTGTGGAGAAATCTGGCAACTTGCGTATGGAGCTTGAATTTGGTGGCGGTGTTACATATAACAGGCTGGTTTTACTGTTTGGGCAAACGACCGGGGTACTATCCATCGATGGGCAGAGAACTGTTCTGTGTGACGTGCGAGCGTAAAAAAACATAATGAATTGTTATGATATAAATATTAATTTAAAAAATAATCTAGGGGATCGAACACTCTACCTAGGTTGTTATAATGCTGATGAGATAGAACATTTAAATATATCTTCAAGAAAACCTATTGTTTTCATAACTAATATTTTACCTTCAAATAGCAGAATCACTATGGGACATTGGGTAGGAATTTATGTTGATAAAGTTAATCATCGGATGTTTTTTTTTGATAGTTATGCAATATCGCCAGTTACTTACGGACGTCATTTTCAAGGATTTATTAAAACTAACAAAATAAGAAAGGTGTTTGGAATGCGCTACAGACTCCAGAGTGATTTTACTCTCGCCTGTGGACTGTATTGCGTCATATTCGTTCATAGGGTGAGCCACCTGGGGTTGCCTTCAACAGTACACTACTTACATAATGTATTTTCAAGCATTACTTTAAAATTAAATGATAAACGAGCCCTTGCTTATGCAAGACGATATTTTCCTATGAAACATCATTGTGTTAGGACATTTTGTAGAGGTATAGGGGTTGGTTCTTATAGGTGGTGTAGAGAATATTTTTGTTAGCTAGGCAACCTACCTAACAAGGGGTGTAGCCTCCTATAAAAACCCCTCTTCCCCACCCACCCCCCTCAGAAGACTGTCTTCCTCCTACGAAATGGGAGGTGTCTCTCAAAAAACATCTGCGGGGAAGATTGAAGTCCTTGAAGGACCTGGCTAGTATTACCCTATCTTTCTGCTAATAGATTTATTTTATGTTTTATTTCCCTCAATAAAAAAAGTTTGTATATCCTCTATTTCACCTCTTATGTTTTTCTCCAGTGCAGTTCTTGGGACCCGTCCACATTTGTAGAGTAGTAATTCTACGTGGGGGGTCTGCCCCAAACAAGATGCTGTTACGCAGTCTAATTGACGACGCCTGCTGTAGAGGACACAAGGCCGCTCCTGCAGGGGGAGAGGTATGTACTAGTTGTTCTTAGAGAAAAATATAATATTTTTCTAATAAAATATATAATTATATAAAAAACCTTTAATCACTATAAATTATTTCCCCCATCTGTTTCCAGAACACTTCCGATGAGAGAGAGGAGGAAACTCAGCCAAAAGGTGTCCACCCAACTCACCCCACCCCCCCAAGAGAGGGCGGGATGGGGCTCAAGACCTTCCCCCACTCTTCACTGATGAGGAATCGTCACAATTCTACTCAGACGAGGATGGGGGTGTGGGATAGGGAGGGGAGGGGTAGAGCTGAAGTAAGTGAAATATGGCAAGAGCACTCTGTAAACTACAATTATTAACTAACATAATTACTTATACATTTTGTGGTTTTTACCTAATAAAGCATTTAATAAATTATTTGATGTTTTTTTTAACCTTTGGGGGAGGGGGAGGATTTATAATTTAATACTCCTTAAATGCTCCCATATAAGGGAGGGGCCATTCAGACTTGTTCGAATATATATATATCCTTAATTAGTCCTATATATTTATAATGAGTGTAGTGTTTAAACGGAGATGACACAGTGTAAGTGAAATGTGGTGGGGGCACACCGTAGACTACAATTTGAGGTGGGTCTATCTGTCACCCCGCTTCTGATTCCTTTTGTCCGATAAGTGGGCCTATCTGGCTCCCCGCCTCTGATTCCATTGTCTGATAAGTACCCCCCATTGTTTGTTAAGTGCGCCTATCTGGCTCAGATTATACTACTGGCACTTCGTCTCATACTATCTTTTAAGAAATTTGAAACTTACCTGTCAGATAATAAAGTGGTAGGTTTTACAGATCATAATGCCCTTGAATTTATAAATGTAATGAAGTACAAAAATCAAAGGATTCTCAGATGGTCTTTATTCCTGCAGGAGTCCAATGTAGAAATTAAGCAAATTCCTGGTAGGCAAAATGTGATTTAAGATGCTTTATCTAGAAGTTTTGTGTTTGATGGTGACAGAATAATGAGATATGTTTATTCAAAATTTTCGTTTAATTGTTTTTATTTCATGCTTACTTCTCAGAAAAATGCCATTAATCTTCAATTAATAGCATTTTTTTTCTTGAAGATAAGGATATGTTACATATCCCTAGTCATGGATACCGACAGTATTCATGTATTGATAAATAGTGAATATAATATTATTCATGTATTGAGAAATTGTGAAATATAATCTTATTTAAGTACGTGAATTAACCTTATTATAATGTGAGTAGGACTTGGCAACATATTGGGGACGGAGCTGGCTTGCTGGAGTTCACCTGATTCAAACCTGTTTATTACCGGTCAGGTTTTGAACCAGAATAAATGTACTTGATCAATTGTTGGGTTGCCAGATATCATCTCTTAAATTATTCATTCTTTTTGAATTTACCTTTAATAAACATGTTGTACACTGATAATATCAATTGCATGTAATAGAATATATTTGGTATTATTTTATGTCTGTGTGAGAACGATTACTTTTCTCATAAATGAATTTTTATGTAAAAGACCTCGTTTGCCATCCCCTTGTCTAGGATGGAGGGGGAAGTGTGTTTTGGGTGTGTGCGTCGAACAAACGCCAGTGGCGTCTGCTCGAGCCACTGCCCAGACTAATGCTCAGGCGCCAGTGGCGTCTGCTCGAGCCACTGCCCAGACTAATGCTCAGGCGCCAGTGGCGTCTGAGTACTAGTCTGGGAAACATCTTTTTAAAGTTAAGTCTGTGTGTGTTTAATGGTTTCAATAGGGTAGATTAATTAATCCGGGGAGTTAAACATTTACATTAAGCCATGTTCTCTTATGGATAATTTACGTGAGTACATATGTTATTATACTGATAAGTGAAGTTTAGTTGTTATTGATATATATAATTTTTATATATGTTTGTTTACTTATCCTTATCTTAATATCATACTTGTTTGTACCAGCAATGGGGCACCCTGGCGAATTACTTTAAGAGCAGTGAGCTTACTCCTAGGCCCTTTTTGTCACTGCCCATTTATGCACGAGCTGTGCGTACGAGATCTGGTAACACACTCATCCAAGGCATCAATAGTATCAGCTGCTTCTGCATAACATTCAGCTAGGCTAGGATCAGTACTCTTCAACTCACTCAAGGTCTGGGACTCAGCAGCTGGAACAAGAAGGCAAGGAACTGGTATCTGGGCCACCTGTTCCAGACCATCCTCTTGGTGAGAATAAATCGAGGCTTTGGTACCAGCCTCACTCTCGACATCCGCATGAGCTAGGAATGTATCCTCAAGATCCACCTCCACCTCCCTGTCTGAAGAGGTCTTGGCCTTAAAAAAATCCACCTTGAAAGTCACAGGATTTACCTCACCCTGCTTACCCATGGATCAGGTCACAACACAGACTGAATAGATGACATCATGATCCGCATCCGGTTGAGCCAGCACACAACTAGGGTTAGTGAACATATTACGACACTCTGTCCCAATAACTTGACACTTGTAAATATCATTACCCAAAATAACATCAACTCCAGGGATGGGCAACTGCTCACTAACAGCTACAGTGCACCAACCTGGTGTAATAGTTGACTTCAGGTGAATTTTAACTAATGGTACACGCTGGACATGACCTCCAATACCCTGCAATAATACTACTTCACCGGTGTCTTCTGTGCTAACAGCAGCAAGAGCATGGGGAGAAATTACAGATTGAGAAGCACCAGTGTCCCTCAATAACCGCACTGGCTTCCAGCTTCCACTGGTGCAAAGTAAAGTACCTGAATATAGGTACGGTTTAAAGTTAGTCATCCATTTGGGCGTGACTGGAACAACATTAGAATTAATGGCTTGCAACCCCTGTCTCATAATCAGACCGGTAGGTTTCAACTCAGGATGCAAGGTAAAACAGGAATTAACAACATGACCTCTCCTCTTGCAATGCTTGCAATATCTGTCAATTGTCGAAACAACCGAAAAAAACTGCAGGTTTAGACACTACATTATTTGAGGGTGACAACCCTGTCTACTTTTTTTCAAACTTTGGCTTTACATGAGAAGAGTTCAGGGGAGAAAGTGGGTTAGCTGGTCTGGTCTGGAAAACACTAGATTTAGGAACCTGATAATTACTCTTAGAATTATAAGTAGTTGATTGGGCTCGAAATGGCACCTTAGTGAGTAACTCGTGTTCATCTGGTAGCTTGGCTAGTTTTATAATGTCGTTAGTCTGTTTATGTTCAGCTATAAACAATGCTAATTTCTCTGGTAGACAGCCTAAAATCTTCTCTATCACTATGAGGTTTCTCAAAGTCTCAAAATCTCTAATTGAAAGTGCTTTTACCCATCTATCAAAATGATTAATTTTAACTCTTGCAAAATCAGAAATGGTCTGATCATGTGCTCTCTTTATACCTCTAAATTTCTGTCTATGGACCTCTGGAGTCTGCTGGTATGCATTTAAGATGCTCTGTTGAACAAAGTTAAAGTCAAAATCATTAGCGGCAGGAAGAGATGCAAAAATTTCCTGGGCTCTCTCTTTAAATTGTCCTTGCATGATGGCAATCCACTGATCCGCAGGTCAATTCGTACCGACTGCTAACTTCTGGAAATGCAAAAAGATTATTTCTGGATCTTCCTCATTGAATTGAGGTTAATCTACATTTTTCCTAAACTTTAAAGAGTTATCAGTACTACCTGTATGATTACTAGTGTCACCATGTCCTACTGCAATTCTCTGTTCCTCTAGTCTGTTATTATTTGTTGCTATACTCTGTTGATTTTCCAATTGTTGCCGCCTAACTTCTTCTAGTTGCAGCTGAGCCTCACTCCTGCTCTGTGATTCTTGTTCCACTTGTTGTTTAGCATGAGCTTCAAGCTCCAATTGTCTTTGCTGGTTCTGAGCCTCAAGCATCTGCTGCTGAGTCTCCAACTCCAGCTGTTTTTGGCGATTCTACATCTCCAACCTCTGTTTCTCAGCTTCTAACTTAGCCATCTCTAGCTTAGATTCCATCTCTAACTTTAGAATTGCACCTGGTCACTTGACTCTTCTAATTCCTTTAACCACTCCTCGTCGAGTTTCTCCTCCTCCACCAAGTGTGTGACATACCTGGTTGATACCTGGTTGATGGGGTTCTGGGAGTTCTTCTACTCCCCAAGCCCGGCCCGAGGCCAGGCTTGATTTGTGAGAGTTTGGTCCACCAGGCTGTTGCTTGGAGCGGCCCGCAGGCCCACATACCCACCACAGCCCGGTTGGTCCGGCACTCCTTTCAATGACTCTTACTAGCTGAGCCTTTAACATTCTCTTGGAAACTGTTAGATTTAGCCTTTCAGCCATGTACAACAACCCAGACTTCTTCAAGTCTTTAATTTCACCAAAATTAGGCTGCGCCACCAACAAAGCAACTTGTTCCTTCATTGTCAGCTTAATTAGCACAACTATCAATTACAACAACACTGAAGGTTTGCTTGGCTCCTGGCACAAGCTGTACACTTGCCGCAATCTTGACGTGTTTAGAAAACTTCCACAAGCAGCTCAGAATGAATAAAGAAATGGTACACAGGCTTGGTTGGGTAACACCATATAAACACACAGTACCTAGGAAGGTATTAACAATTAATAACATATACCATTTAGTACATTGAATTATGGGAATTAATTCTCCTAGACATAGGTCTTATTTTGTTATGACCCTAGACCTTTTGGTATGATTCCTCTGCTTTTGCAGTAATCAAAATATATAAATATGCGGCCTTGCCTACTACAAATGCCTAGGGTAAATAATTCATCTGCTTAAATCAGCAAAGCAATATACTTTAAGTAAGAGCAACAAAGAAACATACAAACATATAAATGAAATACAGGCAGCCAGAAATATTATTGTACCAGAATGAAATAACACAATATCATTATATATATTAGCACTGATCACTATTTTAAAACGTAAATGAATAGATGGGTATGCAAATAATGGTCTAACTAGACAATTAGCTATGTTAGTAAACAATAAACAGGTACCAAAGACTTATCTCATAACAAGTCCACCCCACCTAGCTTCACCCACGCGACTAACGTTGCTGGAGCATGCATGACATGGTGTCTACAAGTTACCAACTATGAACCACATGAAATCTCCAGATACTCTGCTATCTGTGCGAAATTCTTAAGAACATAATTATAACTATCCTTATATGCATATAACACTGATAAGGTGTAATTAAGAAATATGTACATACAAGAAACTGAAATATTTACAGGGGTAAATCAATGAAGCTAGGTTGATACACATATGACCAAATATGATCATCCCCCCCCATGAGATGCCACTGTCTCTTTCCCATATGAATTAACATGCAATAGCATTAGCAAAATATCTCCTACAAGCAGACACTCAGCTCCAAGCTCACCTGATTCAACCTTGACAACAAGCAGACGTCTGGACACCTCCTCCGCCTTATCACGTTCTGTTTCCGCCTGATCACGTTTCGCGTTTTGGCTTTGCTACTGCCGTTTGGCATCCCTATTCAACGGTCCGGTTGTACAACGCCTAGCTCTCATATCGCCTTGGATCACGGGATTGTTGATAATTTTTTTTTACGTGTTCTGGCTGATTCTCACGGTGGGGTAACGATGTTCGGGGGCCGGCTTGGCCGAGAGGTGCCGGGGGTTGGCGAGTCTTGGTGGGCTCCTGGTGTGCCCTCAGTCGTGGTGGGCGACAGGCTTCTGCTCTGCCGGAGGACACTGGATGACTTTTGCGTTTTAGTTGAGGCCGAGTTTTTGGTTTTGCTTCCCAGTGTTCTTTGTGTGGGATGGTGCCGGTGTTTGTCAATCTGAGTGACTCCTGGGGCTCCCCAATCTGCCTGTCTGTGTTTTTTTTGCCGCATGGCATATTAGTTTCCTATGATTGGCGTTACTTGTTTCGCAATTTGCCTTGACGTTTCACCTTTCCGTGCTTCGTGATTAACCCTTGCCGGGTACGCCGGGGCACATTCGATCCCACGATCATCGTCACCCCTAACTCAACAACAACAACTTCTCTTACAAGCACACTACAGCATGCTACAATTAATTCAAACATGCATATTAGAAAACAAATGGGTATAATGTTTAATTTAAAATAACAGGAATAATAATGAACATACATGTTTATCATAATAAATGTTAAAATCAAGTATATGGATTCATAACAGGTAGGTAAACAGTCAGTTGTTAACTCGAGCTTCCATTTCCAAACAACGGTTTGGAGATCCAGCATGTCAATCTTTTGGCAGTGTAGGGTTTTCCTAAGAGAACGTTTTATTGTATCAATCATACGTTCATAGAAGACTCCGTGCCATGGTGCTCTGGGAGATATGAATTTAATTTTATGAATTTATAGGGTTAGCAGCATTAGCATCCACTGCCTCAACAAATTTATTCATAGCAAGAGAGTCTGTGGTTTTATGGTATAATTATCGAAGAACCAGTCACAGTCAACATTAATTTAATAAGTTTAAACACTAGACTTTGGTTTAGGGAATAATTGTTGTTGTTGTTGTTGTTGATTTAGGGGCGACGACGATCGTGGGATCGGATGCGCCCCAGCGTACCCGTGATGGGTTAAACGCGAAGCCAGGAAATGTGAAACGCCAAGCTTAATCGCGAAGCGAGTGACGCCAATCACTTGAAACTAATACGCCATGTGGCGAAAAAACGCAAACGAGCAGATGATTGGGGAGCCCCAGGAGTCCCTCAGGGTGACAAGCACCGGCCCCGCCCCACACAGAGAACACCAGGTAGCAAAACCAAAACTCGGCCCCCAACTAAAACGCAAAAAGTCATCCAGTGTCCCCCGGCAATCGAGGGACAATCGAGGGACCCCACCTCCACAATGTTATGCGGCAATTGGTTCCACAAATCAACAACCCTGTTACTGAACCAGTATTTACCCAAGTCTTTCCTAAATCTAAACTTGTCCAATTTATACCCATTGTTTCGTGTTCTGTCTTGTGTTGATACTTTTAATACCCTATTAATATCCCCTTTGTTATGTCCATTCACCCACTTGTAAACCTCTATCATGTCACCCCTAACTCTTCGCCTTTCCAGTGAATGTAACTTAAGCTTTGTTAATCTTTCTTCATATGAAAGATTTCTAATTTGGGGAATTAACTTAGTCATCCTACGCTGGACACGTTCAAGTGAATTTATATCCATTCTACAATATGGCGACCAAAACTGAACTGCAAAATCTAAATGGGGCCTAACTAGAGCAAGATATAGCTTGAGAACCACACCAGGTGTCTTGTTACTAACGCTGCGATTAATAAATCCAAGTGTCTGATTTGCCTTATTACGAACATTTATGCATTGATCCTTTTGTTTTAAATTCTTACTAATCATAACTCCCAGATCCCTTTCGCAATCCGACTTCGCAATCTCAACACCATCTAGCTCGTATCTAGTAACTCTATCATCATTACCTAACCTCAGAACTTTACATTTATCAGCATTAAACTGCATCTGCCAATCCTTTGACCATTTCAAAACCTTATCTAGATCAACTTGAAGTGATAGTGAGTCCTCCTCCGAATTAATTTCCCTACCGATTTTCGTATCATCGGCAAATTTGCAAATGTTGCTACTCAAACCTGAATCTAAATCATTTATATATATTATAAACAACAGAGGTCCAAGGACAGAGCCTTGAGGCACTCCACTTACAACATTTTCCCACTCTGACTTGACTCCATTTATACTAACTCTCTGTTTCCTTTGGTATAGCCATGCCCTAATCCAGTTTAATATAGCACCCCTAATACCATGAGCCTCTATCTTTTTAATCAGTCTTTCATGTGGCACTGTATCAAAAGCTTTGCTAAAGTTAAGGTACACAACATCACAATCCTTACCACTATCAACTGCCTCAACTATGCTAGAATAAAAAGATAACAAATTTGTTAAACATGAACGGCCATTTATAAAACCATGTTGCGACTCAATTATTAATTTATGTTTTTCAAGATGAAGACGAATTTTATTTGCTATTATAGATTCGAGTAACTTTCCCACAATAGACGTTAGGCTAATTGGTCGATAGTTAGACACAAGTGATCTATCTCCTTTCTTAAAAACTGGTATCACATTAGCAACTTTCCAAAACTCTGGCACTCTGCCTGACTCTACTGATTTATTAAATATGGTTGACAGTGGGTCACAAAGCTCCTCTTTGCATTCTTTAAGCACCCTGGCAAACACTTCATCCGGCCCTGGGGATTTGTTTGGTTTGAGTTTTACTATTTGTTTAAGAACATCTTCCCTGCTAACTGTTAAACTCGTCAACCTGTCCTCGTCCCCACCCACATAGACTTGTTCGGCTGAAGGCATATTGTTATGTTCCTCTTTAGTAAATACAGATACAAAATATTTATTAAAAATACTACTCATCTCTTCATCACTATCTGTTATTTGACCTGTCTCAGTTTTTAATGGACCTATCCTTTCCCTAGTCTTAGTACGATATAACTGAAAAAACCCTTTAGGATTTGTCTTTGCTTGCCCTGCTATACGAACTTCATAGTTTCTTTTTGCTTTCCTTATCTCTTTTTTAACATTTCTAACCAGTTGTACGAATTCCTGTTCTAAAGTGACCTCCCCATTTTTAATCCTTTTGTACCAAGCTCTCTTTTTACCTATAAGGTTCTTCAAATTATTTGTTATCCACTTTGGGTCATTAGTATTCGATCTATTCAATTTGTATGGTATACTACGTTCCTGTGCTTTGTTAAGAATATTCTTAAATAAGTTATGTATTGAATCCACATCGAAATCCCCATTCACGTCACCTATCGCTGGGTTCATGTCTCGCTCCAAGACCGGCCCCCACCCCATACCCAAGACTTTCCAATCAATTTGACCCAAAGAATTTCTAGGCTATTAAAATCAGCTTTTCGAAAATCTGGTACTTTAACAGAATTTTCTCCTACAGGTCTATTTCATTCTATGCTAAATCTGATTTCTTTGTGATCACTGTTCCCTAGCTCACTCCCTATTTCGATGTCATTAATTTGTGTTTCCCTGTTAGTTAACACTAAATCTAAAATATTATTTTCCCGTGTTGGTTCCTTAATGTGTTGCGTAAGAAAGCAATCGTCAATTAATTCTAGAAAATCTTCTGCTTCACTATTCCCTGTTTTGTTCAACCAGTTTATTCCACTAAAATTAAAGTCACCCATGACGTAAACACTGTTAGATCTAGATGCCCTAGATATTTCATCCCATAGATGCTTTGCTTCCATTCTGTCTAAATTTGGTGGCCTATATATAACTCCTATTATAATATAATTTGCTTTTTCGTATAATTCTATCCAAATAGTTTCTGAGTGTGGCTCAGTTTTGATTCCCTCTTTGAGACTACATTTCAAATTGTCCCTAACATATATGGCTACTCCCCCTCCTCGTCTAATATATCTATCTGTGTGAAATAGTTTAAATCCATTTATATGATATTCAGCTAATAGTTCTCTATTTTCTACATTCATCCACGTTTCGGTAAGTGCAATAATATCTATTTTTTTCTGTGCAGACAAGAGCATTTAATTCGTTAATTTTATTTCTTAGACTTCTACTGTTAGCGTAATATAAACTAAGTGATTTGTTATTTTGAGGCCCTTCTCTTTCCCTGATCATTTTGCCAATTCCTTTCTCCCACAAACACATACTTTTATTATCTCCTTCCTCCAAATCAATTCCCATACCTCTATCTACTAACAGTTTAAATCCAAACAAACACCTGTAACCACTTCTTCCAACGAGTTCGCAACAGCAACAACCCCAGCTCTCGATAGATGCACCCCATCACGAGCATACATTTCATTTCTTTCATAGAAGTGTTCCCAGTTGTCTATGAAAGATATTGCATTTGATTTGCAATATCTTTCCAGCCGGCAAATGACACCAAGTGCCCTTGACATCCATTCATTTCCCACTCCCTTTCTTGGAAGAATGCCACATATGATCGGGATTCCTCCCTTGCTCCTAACTAATTCAATGGCTGTCCTGAATCTCTGTATTAGTTCTTCACTCCTAACTCGTCCAACATCATTACCCCCTGCACTAATACAAATAATGGGTTTGTTCCCATTTCCGGTCATAATATCATTCATGTTTCCAACAATATCACCAATTCCAGCTCCCGGGTAGCAAACCCTTAATCTGTTCCCCCTATCTCTGGCACAAAACGTTCTGTCTAATTACCTCACCTGGGAATCTCCCACAACCAAAATTCGCTTCGATCCTCCCTTTTCCTTTCGAGCAGTTTGAGGGATCTGCGCTTTAATGCTCCTCGTTACTTTGTCTTTGCCACCTTGTTGAACAACAGGTTCAACACAGCACTCGTCCTCTAATACGTCAAATGCATTAAAAGTCCTTAGGTGTAGGCTATTAGTTGTCGGTTTTGCCAAGGTCTTCTTAAGACCCCTGTCTTTCACAACTTGCCAAGACGAGGACTTCTTAATACTGGTCCCGTCAGTCCTTCTTAATGAGGTCCCGTCAACACTGGCCTCCTACTTCGTTTCCTCCCGAAGTCCCAGCCGTCGCACCTCCTCCCGCAGGGAATCCATCTCTGCTCTCAGAGCTCCAACCATACTCACCAAATCCCTCACTAATCCCTCCATTATTGCAATAATAATGTTATTAGAATCGGAGCTCCAGCTAGCACAACCTCTCACTGTGACTGAACCTGACTGACTTCCCATCAGTCTTCCCATTTATACTAACTCTCTGTTTCCATTGGTATAGCCATGCCCTAATCCAGCTTAATATAGCACCCCCAATACCATGAGACTCTATTTTTTTAATCAGTCTTTCATGTGGCACTGAATCAAAAGCTTTGCTAAAGTCACGGTACACAACATCACAATCCTTACCACTATCATCTGCCTCAACTATGCTAGAATAAAGTCAACAGCAGAAAGCCTATTGGCCCATACGAGGCAGCTCCTATTTATAACCAATCTCCTTTGTTATATACATTTATTCACTTATACACCTCCATAATGTCACCCCATAATTACCCGCCTTTTTAAAGAACATAATAAAACCTTAAGAACATAAGAATAAAGGCAACTGCAGAAAGCCTATTGGCCCATACGAGGCAGCTCCTATTTATAACCAACTTATCTAGAACGATGGGATGCAGAAATGCAGAAATGTAGGTAACTGCAGAATGCACCTCCGCAACGTTACGCGATAATTGGCTCCACAAATCAATCACCCTGTTACCGAATCAGGTTTTACCCAGGTGTTTCCTAAATCTGAACATAAGAATAAAGGTAACCGCATAGGTCTTATTGGCGCTGAACACACGAGGCAGTTCCTATTTATAAGCACCCAATATCTGATATATAAAGCTGATATATATATATATATATATATATATATATATATATATATATATATAATATATATATATATATATATATATATTATATATATATATATATATAAATATATATTTTTTTTTTTTTTTTTTTTTTTTTTTTTTTTTTTTTTTTTTTTTTTTTTTTTTTTTTTTTTTTTTTTTTTTTGGGTACCACCTCTGGTGCCAATGTGGGGACCCATAGCCTCGGAGAAGAAAATAAAAAGTATTCAGAGGAGACCTTGTGGTCTCTCACTGAACACTAATATTATCTTCTCCTACCACCCCATTCTTTTGTATGTACATATATATATTTACTTTATTTGAACTTTGTTACAAAAAAGGAGTTACATATGGGTTACAAAGATGGTTGTCATAGGTTGTCGAGTTCCTCCAGCTCCTCAGATGGCGGGCAGGAACCCTGGATGCAGTGCGCATTTCCCCTCTGTATCGCCACACTGAGGCGCTGGAAAAGAAAGCTTGCAGCTCTCGGGTCCCTTGTTGTTTCAATGAGCCTAGAACCCAGTTCCTTCAAAAACTGGTAGCACTTTTACCCCAGGCGCCGAGCGTCTCAGAAGCAATGGGGACAAAATTGTAGTGGTGATCCAGTTCTCTATACTTACGGGATTTGGCTGCTTCCCTGTGGGTGGCAGCGCCACCTGGTTGTGCAACACTGAGGTTAATGTAGGTGTTAGCCAGGGTTGATACGCACGTGTAGTCCCATACCAACTGCTTGCCATTTTTCCAGGGGTTCACTGTGATACCATCCGGGCGACCAATAAGAGCATCAGAGTTACGGGGCGTTAGGTAACGGGGCTCTCTTTCAGCTGGGCATCCAGCTGTAGTGAGGCTCCTCTTGATGATGTCGTTAACTTCACTGTGCCTCGAGTGCCATCCCCCTGTGCTTTGGCAGAGTAGGCCATGGTGACCGTACCTGTCAGCCACCACCTCGCCGCAAATACACCTATATCTGGTGTGGATTGGGGCAGCAAGGCGGAGGGCCACAGCAATTCGGAGGGCGTGTGGTGTGAGACGCGTGCCAGTTGCCGACATTGGGGTTGCTAACAGGAAATCCCCTGCATGTGGTGCTGCTACTGCTGTGAGGCGAGCAATGTCGTGTTGTGTTGTTGCAGCACCCAGGCACTCTGCAGCAACTTGGTCTACAATGGGACCATCCCAGCTGGATTGCTTGTGGGATTTTGGGGATGGTGGTTGAGGTGATTGGCCTGCACGAGAGGCCCACTCTGTGGCACAGCGTGTAAAATTGGGATCATGTACACCTGCCAGCTGATGTAAGTGGGCAGGTAGAATTTCCTTCACAAGGTCGTCGGATGCTGATAAGGAGGACAGGAAGGCTGGAACAGCGATTTGCGTTGCTGTTCGAACTCCGAGGCCCCAAGTCTTACGGGAAGAGAGGCTTGTTTCCACTGTAGGTCATCGAGAGAGAGGTTAAGGGCTTTTTCTAGCATTGATTTCAGTAACCGGTCATACTCACTTAGTTTTTGGCTACTGTAAGATGGTGAACACCTCAGAAAGTAGGTTAACCTGGGGAGGGACAGACATCTGGTGATGAGGTAGAGTGCATCATGAGCATCAATATCCTCAATCCTCCCATCCATCCTCTTAAGGTCGGCGATTTTCTTATCAAGGACCTCATCGATGGCTTTCAACCCCAGGGGAGCTCCTAGGAGTGTGCTGTCTTCAGGTTTAGTTTTATGGATATTTGGCAGAAGACCCTCTATTCTCTCTACGATGCCCTGGTTGGAACATATTATTTCACATTTAGAAGGGTTCAGGGTGAGGCCTAAAACTGCACCTTGCTCCTGGATTTTTCTGATGTCCTCCAGGAGGGAGTCTTGGGAACCAGCTAGGGTACCATCATCCAAGAACCAGATGTTAAGCTCGCTGGACAGGACCTCTGTGACTTGTTTGATGACTAAGCAGAAAAGGAGAGGAGCGAGGGGTCACCCTGTTGGACGCCTTCTCGCGAGTCAATTTCATGTTCGCCAAAAGTAGCTTAAGATCCATACTGTAGCATGAATGTACAAAAGGGTAGAGGGAAGGGAAATGACTATGAACCGCACGGAGTACAGCATCCCTCCGCACCAAATTGAAGGCATTTTTGAAATCTAGCTTGATAAGGGCCTTTTCGTCTGTGATGTTGGCGATGAAGGCTCGAGCTGCATGGGCTGCCGCCTCACACCCTTGTGGAATGCCAAACCCGAGCTGTTTTGGCTTCAGCATGTTGGCCGCTGCATCACTAACTGTTCTTGCAGCTGCCTTTGCGACGAGACGCCGGAGAGAATTGCCCACAGCTATTGGCCTGATCCCTCCATCCTTTTTCTTTAGAGCACAGAGAGATGCTCCAAAAAAGATAGGTCTTATGGACGCTGGTTATGTTGCCAGCTAGACATGTGTTGGTGAATCTGGTTAGTTCCACCAAGAGGTTCTTTGCAATGTCACCCAGTGCAGGGTTGAGCATTTGCTTGAGGTGGTTGGGTTTTAGTCCTGTGAACCCACCTGCTGATCCTGTAGGGAAGGACATGGCTGCTTTATGGACCACAGATTCAGCCACCCAGAGAGGTTCTGCTCCGGTAGCCCCCACTTGTACAATGTCGTCCTCACGCGGAGCCCTGGGTGGGTGTTTCTCCCTTAGGGCTTGAGCTGTTGCGGCATCTCTGTCGGCAATTGAGTCCTCACTGGTGATGACTCTTATTGCGCCAATTGTGCCAATATATATAAATATATATATATATATATAATATATATATATATATATATATATATATATATATATGAATATATATATATATATATATGTATATATAAAAATATTAAGTTATATAGTGTATTTTCGGAAATGAAATCTAGTATAGTGGAGCGGGCCATCAAAACTTTAAAACATAAACTGTATCATTATATGACCCAGGCTAATTCTTTACAATACATTCACATCCTTCCAAAAGTTGTAAATGTATACAACCACACTTTCCACAGAATACTAAAAAATACTCCACATGCCATCCATAAGTTGCAAAACATTGAAGATATACGAAGACAGTTTAAGGTCATGTATTTAAACAATGACCACCCCATAACTTCCATCAGTCTACAACTGCAGGTTGGGCAGTATGTACGACTAGCAAAGTGAAGGAATATATTTCACAAGGGCTTTTGGCCCCAAAATACAGAAGAAATATTTCAAGTGTCTCATATCGATAGAACACAACCAATCCCAACCTATAAAGTCAAAGATTTAACCAACGAGTCGATCAGTGGTATGTTTTATGAGCAAGAATTGATTCCAACAACGCTTCCAGACTATTTTCCCATAACGATATTACAGTCTAGGAAGACATCGAAAGGACACAGAGAATATTCGTCAAGTGGAGAGGGTACCCAGATTCCAGCAATTGCTGGATTAAAGCTCAAGACATCGTCAAATTTTGAAAAAAATATGACAGTTCATCAGGACTCTCTCGTAGAGAAACACCATCAACTGTTATTTTTATTAAACAATTTATCACCCAAGAAGCGGAATAAACTAATCAAGGCTTTAAAACGACAGGAAATTGAATCAATTTGTGAAATTTTTGCCAATTTTCTGAAACGAAACATCCCAGTTCAACCTCAGATAATTAATGGACTACAGAGGTATCAGAAAGACATTCGTTCTGTAGCGCGTAAGAAAACTCCATTGTACAAAAAGAAAATCATTTTAACCTCTAGGAGAGGTGGTGCTATATTGGCAGCTCTGTTACCTTTGGCTGTATCGTTAATTTCCTCTCTAATTAAGTAATTACGTAAGAAGAGAAAAAATGGTGAAAGAATATTGCCTAGTACCACGACTCGTTGCCGAAAAATATTTATTTAATAAAAACGAGAGTACTCCATCGCCTCTTAATGAGGTGGCTCCGCCCTCTTCCACCAGTGGTAGAGGTGGAAATAAGTCCTTCTCTTTAAAAAACGAAAGCAAATGGGGCAATTCGGCTAATAATGTTGGTGGCGGCTGTAAGCACCTTGGCTGTGACTCTAGCGGTGGTGATGATGGCGTGGGGGGAGTGGACACTCCCCCCACACCCCCTCCAGCAACAACAACTTGTGGACGGTGTTGCCACGGTAGCTCCTTTGAACGATATAGCCCTACCAGACAGGGGGACTGGTCAGACAACCTTTAAAAGATATTGCCCGCCCCCCCCGCAGCGCCGGCGCCGCGCAGGTGCCCGCCGCCGCGGGCTTCTTTCAACAAAAAACACGGGACAGGTGCGACCGTCGCCCTTTAAAAAAACAAATAAAAAAAAGGATACATTCCATTCTACCGCCTGAGATGCGGGTAGCTGTTGCTGGGCCCACTCGCCACAAAGCCACCACCACCACACCCCAAAACCCAAGTCTGGACAACTTAATAACTGTGTATTTTAAAATAGGGGAAATTCCCCACGTCAAAACATTATTGAACATGTTTGAACAAAACAGTCAACAGGTGGTTATGGGATAGTCGCGGGAATTTATTAAAGCCTGTGCAAAATTTAAATATTTTAGATATAATTAAAACTATAGTCTTTACTAAGGGGCAATTTAGGACGGGTGACAAGGCAGATGTAAGGATTTTACTGAAGGTGGCTGGTGTAGACCCATCCTTTATACGTAATTCTCGCGCCAGATCACAGATAAAAGGGGGTAGGGGTATCCATAGGAGGCCCCATTGGGAACCGTATTGAAAAAAAAACCTATATGAAGCACATCTTAAACGACTTTATATTCAGTTGTGTATCCACCATGGAGAGAGCTTCTACCCACCTGCGGCAGTAGAGGAGGGAGAAAAATCTCCCCTATTGAAGCGTTTGGTTGCTACTCAACGTTACTACAAGTTTGTCGAACACAAAAGTAGATTGATATATGCCTTATGGGATTGTTATGACCGTCTTGTGTTGAGTGCTCCCCCAGAACGGTTTTTTTAAGTCATTTGGAGAAACGGTGAAAAGGTATGAAGAGTATTCATCTCAGGAGATCCAGACAGAGATTTGGCAGATGGAAAAATTAACCTTCCAACATCGTGATATGATTACAGCCTTTGAGTCTGGGCGGAGTGTCTATGGGCACATAAGGTGATCTCTACCCCACACCCCTTCACCCCTCTCCCCCCAGGTGGGTCACAGGTGTATTTAAAGGTCGCCCACCGCCGCTCCTGGAACACTATACTACAGTTGACGACGAGCTCCTCGCACCCGCCCTCTCACCATGTCTCTGGCTTGTATCAAGACCGTCAGCGACGATATCACTGACTCCCACGCCTTTGGGGTGGGGGACGTCATCATCTACGACTTGGCAGCTGCTGTTGTGCGACCCTATGGACTGGCTTCCGTCATCTGGAAGACGTTCTCCTACGCCCGTGTGGAACGTGAAGGACTGGGTAATGCCAATAGGGCAATAATTCGTTGTCGGTCTACCCCGGGGGACATTGTTGTGAAGATAGCCCCTCTCCCCTCCGACGGACAAGATCTCATAGAGGAGCCCGGCCTTTACTTCAGGCCCACTTTTGTGGGGTTGATTTCTGCATTCGGGGCAGGAGCCCCCTTCGAGTCAAACCCAATAGCCCAGGAACAAGTGCAGACTTCCGCCGACACTCACTACGTCACTAACGTCACCCTGGATACCGCCAAGAACAGACAGTACTGGCTGAAGATGTGCCTAACAAAGGTGGGCAATTTAATGGCGGCAACCCCAACCATGACTCGACTAGTGGTACCCTACGGCTTAGGGGCTTCCCGCGACGGTATGGTCAACTGGCACAAGGACATTGGACCCATGCTGCTGTCTCTTCATCAAGAACTCGCCAAACTCAACAAAGAGTTAGTCATCCTCAAACGACCTGCCGCTGTTACCCCATCAGTGGCACCCCTCCCGTTCGACGACCCAAGTGCTGATAATCTTACTATAACGCTCGACACCGTGGTGGGAGAGGGTGGTACCACACCAAGAACCTCTTCTCGTTCTACTCCTCCAGCACCACCAGCCACACCCAGGAAGAAGAAACACTCTCAGGAATACGGCTCCACCTCCACCGCCACCTCTCCACCACCCCCTACAACGTCAACCTCAGTTAAACGGAGGATTGAGCCACTCCTCGACTTTGAAACGGGGGCGAATCGCCGTATCGACTCCATCCTCGATGGAGAGTCGCAGGAAATATTCCTGTTATCCTCCCCCCCCGAAAAAACAACGAAAGCTGTAACCACCACTCCAGTAAAGAAGTTGAGGTAGTGGCAGCTACAGTAGCCCGGCGGAAGCAGCAGTGGAGGTAGCAGCAGCCAGCAGTAGTAGTAGCGAGGGGGGAGTGGTTAATCACTATTCTTAAAAAATGTGTGGGAATCTTCACCTGTTGTAGTTCTTTAAGTAGTTTAATAAAATAAAATATAAGTTATGTTGTTTATTTTCTCCCTTCTTACAAAAACCCATCCCCTGTATATTGGCCTTTCAGTACATAACGGGACAATGGGGGAAGAACATTACATATATCTTACCAGTCTCGATCAAGGAGATATTTACAGCAACACGAGTTCAGCATTTACAAACACCATCCCAACACTACATTTAAACCCTTCCATTAAACATGAAGTGGCTTTAGTCAACATACTCCTCCCCAGGCGAATTAATGTCATCATCAAGATGAGGAGGACTCTGGTATAGATATCTATGCCACTTTTAAACGTGGAACTCTTTCTAAGAGTCCAGAACACCTCATATACACCTTCCACCCAAAACCAACATATTATCAAGAAACATCAAATTCATTACAGACGTGGTTAGTCGACAAATAACAACCGACATGCAGCTTAGCTTTAGGGATGATTTCAAAATATACTTCTCAGATAAAGAACCAATCCTCACCTATGACCAATCTGTAGAGAGGGTATTACTAGCTTCAACTCTTAACAGTGGAAGTACTGGCTCATTAATTCTCTCAGCTTTCAATTTAAACACAGGATAGCTAATGTACTTGGTTTTGACAGCAGTCGCAAATACACCATTTATCGAGCAAAAACAGATGACATTACGTCAGCCTCCAAGACTGTGGCCTTATCGCCCCCAGACATTGACGGGGTTGTGACTATTTACTCATTTATAGTAACGTCATCGAGCCTGAACGATACGGAGGGCAGATTGTAAATATCTTAGATGCAATCAATTATCATGACTCATATTCTAGAGGGGCTCACCCTCTAGTGTACAAAACATTAAACACTAACACGTTGGAGTAAGTAAGTATTAAAATAACAGATCAGTTTGGTCGAGTGGTTAGTTTTGAAGATGGGAGGTCGGTTACGGCGGTCTTACATATCCGCCCTAAGGTATAGCAACATATATATAAAGAAGTGTTTAGCCTCGACTTAGGTTATTATAGGAAGAGACCTCAGAATGCGAATACCGTTCCACCCACCCTCCCAGGGGGAGTTCGGGGAGATATTCGCACCTCCCCCTAGGAGACATGGGATGAGAGGGGGGGCGATGAATGACATACGCACATTCCAAGTGCCTTATCTCAGATCTGGTGGAGGTTTCTTTGGGACCTTGGCTGGTATTGCTCGACGGGCCATACCATTTTTCATGAAAGCTGTAACACCTAGCGCCATCGATTTTGGGAAAAATGTCCTTGGTGATTTAAGCAGTGGTAAACGGGATGTAAAAAGTGCTCTGAGAACTCACGGTATTGATGCTCTTAAGAGTGTGGGAAAGAAATTGGTAATGGGAGGTAAAATTAAAAGACTCTCTAGGCGAAAAAATAAAAATAAAAAATGTAAACGAGGTCTTGGGTATAAAAATGATGTGTTTTCGCTAACGTAAGCAGTCATACTTCAACTTTCGGAGGGATCATGGGGGAGCCTAGCGGAGCTGGGGTGAAAATACCACTAGAATATTATAGTTCCAGTATTATTGACCAATTTCCTAGAAGTAACAGAATACGTAATGTGGAGAGTTCAATTGCCTCTACACAGCAAATAGACGTTCTACCTGTCAACCTCCCCATTAATCAACGTTTGTGGGATAATTACTTAGAATTCCGCATCCCTGGAACCCAGGGAGCCTTCTTAGATCTAGCTAATATTGTTATAGATTTTAAGGTATCTTTAACGAAAGATGACGATACCACAAAATTGGAAGAGGATGACCATGTGGAATTTGTGAATGGGTTGTCAAATACCATGTTTAAAGGTGTTCAGGTGTTTTTAGGAGAGCAGGTAGTTGAAACAAATACTAATTTTAATTATTGGTCGTTTATTAAATTAATTACCTCCATGCCTCCATCAAAAATGACTTCCTTGGGGAGAATTGGAGGCTTTCGTAGGGACTGGGGAGATGACGATGGTATAATCACTAATGAGTTTACAAATACTTATTTTACTGGAGCAACCGCCAAGGATAAAAAATTATGGGTGATTTAAAAAGTAAAGGTTTGTCGATGTGTTTCCCCCTCCTATTGGATATATCATCCCTAGACCAATACATATTAGATAATATAGATATGCGACTAAGATTGGAGCTCTCCCCCCATGCCTGGGTGCTAAATACAAGCGTGGACGATGGCTCTAAGTATCGGCTGCATATGGATTATGCTAAGTTATGGGTGACGCGGGTGTTCCCCTACCCAAGTGCTTACCTGGCCTTAAACAGCTCACTGTTAGCATCCCCGACCCCATAACCTATACTTTCAATAGAACCATTTCTAAAACATATGTTCTAGCAGGGAATCAAACTAGTCTCTTAATTGATCAACCATGGGCGCAAGTAATTCCACACAAGATATACATGATAATCGTTCCAATGAATTATTTCGCCGGTCTTTACCAAGGTAATGGATTATATTTTGAAAATGCAAAGCTGAAAAGTATTGCTATGTATTTGAACAATAATGCAATATACCGAATTGGTGGCGATTTCGATAACCATTATTCCCGCCTTTATTATGAAACTTTGAAGACATTAGGCTTAGAGCGTGATTCACTACTGGCCTATGACTCTTTTAATAAGGGAAGATCAATATTCGCCTTTGACTTAACCACCATTCAAACAAAAGATTCCCTCCCTGTGGAGAAATCTGGCAACTTGCGTATGGAGCTTGAATTTGGTGGCGGTGTTACATATAACAGGCTGGTTTTACTGTTTGGGCAAACGACCGGGGTACTATCCATCGATGGGCAGAGAACTGTTCTGTGTGACGTGCGAGCGTAAAAAAACATAATGAATTGTTATGATATAAATATTAATTAAAAATAATCTAGGGGATCGAACACTCTACCTAGGTTGTTATAATGCTGATGAGATAGAACATTTAAATATATCTTCAAGAAAACCTATTGTTTTCATAACTAATATTTTACCTTCAAATAGCAGAATCACTATGGGACATTGGGTAGGAATTTATGTTGATAAAGTTAATCATCGGATGTTTTTTTTTTGATAGTTATGCAATATCGCCAGTTACTTACGGACGTCATTTTCAAGGATTTATTAAAACTAACAAAATAAGAAAGGTGTTTGGAATGCGCTACAGACTCCAGAGTGATTTTACTCTCGCCTGTGGACTGTATTGCGTCATATTCGTTCATAGGGTGAGCCACCTGGGGTTGCCTTCAACAGTACACTACTTACATAATGTATTTTCAAGCATTACTTTAAAATTAAATGATAAACGAGCCCTTGCTTATGCAAGACGATATTTTCCTATGAAACATCATTGTGTTAGGACATTTGTAGAGGTATAGGGGTTGGTTCTTATAGGTGGTGTAGAGAATATTTTTGTTAGCTAGGCAACCTACCTAACAAGGGGTGTAGCCTCCTATAAAAACCCCTCTTCCCCACCCACCCCCCTCAGAAGACTGTCTTCCTCCTACGAAATGGGAGGTGTCTCTCAAAAAACATCTGCGGGGAAGATTGAAGTCCTTGAAGGACCTGGCTTAGTATTACCCTATCTTTCTGCTAATAGATTTATTTTATGTTTTATTTCCCTCAATAAAAAAAGTTTGTATATCCTCTATTTCACCTCTTATGTTTTTCTCCAGTGCAGTTCTTGGGACCCGTCCACATTTGTAGAGTAGTAATTCTACGTGGGGGTCTGCCCCAAACAAGATGCTGTTACGCAGTCTAATTGACGACGCCTGCTGTAGAGGACACAAGGCCGCTCCTGCAGGGGGAGAGGTATGTACTAGTTGTTCTTAGAGAAAAATATAATATTTTTCTAATAAAATATATAATTATATAAAAAACCTTTAATCACTATAAATTATTTCCCCATCTGTTTCCAGAACACTTCCGATGAGAGAGAGGAGGAAACTCAGCCAAAAGGTGTCCACCCAACTCACCCCACCCCCCCAAGAGAGGGCGGGATGGGGCTCAAGACCTTCCCCCACTCTTCACTGATGAGGAATCGTCACAATTCTACTCAGACGAGGATGGGGGTGTGGGATAGGGAGGGGAGGGTAGAGCTGAAGTAAGTGAAATATGGCAAGAGCACTCTGTAAACTACAATTATTAACTAACATAATTACTTATACATTTTGTGGTTTTTACCTAATAAAGCATTTAATAAATTATTTGATGTTTTTTTTAACCTTTGGGGGAGGGGGAGGATTTATAATTTAATACTCCTTAAATGCTCCCATATAAGGGAGGGGCCATTCAGACTTGTTCGAATATATATATATCCTTAATTAGTCCTATATATTTATAATGAGTGTAGTGTTTAAACGGAGATGACACAGTGTAAGTGAAATGTGGTGGGGGCACACCGTAGACTACAATTTGAGGTGGGTCTATCTGTCACCCCGCTTCTGATTCCTTTTGTCCGATAAGTGGGCCTATCTGGCTCCCCGCCTCTGATTCCATTGTCTGATAAGTACCCCCCATTGTTTGTTAAGTGCGCCTATCTGGCTCAGATTATACTACTGGCACTTCGTCTCATACTATCTTTTAAGAAATTTGAAACTTACCTGTCAGATAATAAAGTGGTAGGTTTTACAGATCATAATGCCCTTGAATTTATAAATGTAATGAAGTACAAAAATCAAAGGATTCTCAGATGGTCTTTATTCCTGCAGGAGTCCAATGTAGAAATTAAGCAAATTCCTGGTAGGCAAAATGTGATTTAAGATGCTTTATCTAGAAGTTTTGTGTTTGATGGTGACAGAATAATGAGATATGTTTATTCAAAATTTTCGTTTAATTGTTTTTATTTCATGCTTACTTCTCAGAAAAATGCCATTAATCTTCAATTAATAGCATTTTTTTTTCTTGAAGATAAGGATATGTTACATATCCCTAGTCATGGATACCGACAGTATTCATGTATTGATAAATAGTGAATATAATATTATTCATGTATTGAGAAATTGTGAAATATAATCTTATTTAAGTACGTGAATTAACCTTATTATAATGTGAGTAGGACTTGGCAACATATTGGGGACGGAGCTGGCTTGCTGGAGTTCACCTGATTCAAACCTGTTTATTACCGGTCAGGTTTTGAACCAGAATAAATGTACTTGATCAATTGTTGGGTTGCCAGATATCATCTCTTAAATTATTCATTCTTTTTGAATTTACCTTTAATAAACATGTTGTACACTGATAATATCAATTGCATGTAATAGAATATATTTGGTATTATTTTATGTCTGTGTGAGAACGATTACTTTTCTCATAAATGAATTTTTATGTAAAAGACCTCGTTTGCCATCCCCTTGTCTAGGATGGAGGGGGAAGTGTGTTTTGGGTGTGTGCGTCGAACAAACGCCAGTGGCGTCTGCTCGAGCCACTGCCCAGACTAATGCTCAGGCGCCAGTGGCGTCTGCTCGAGCCACTGCCCAGACTAATGCTCAGGCGCCAGTGGCGTCTGAGTACTAGTCTGGGAAACATCTTTTTAAAGTTAAGTCTGTGTGTGTTTAATGGTTTCAATAGGGTAGATTAATTAATCCGGGGAGTTAAACATTTACATTAAGCCATGTTCTCTTATGGATAATTTTACGTGAGTACATATGTTATTATACTGATAAGTGAAGTTTAGTTGTTATTGATATATATAATTTTTATATATGTTTGTTTACTTATCCTTATCTTAATATCATACTTGTTTGTACCAGCAATGGGGCACCCTGGCGAATTACTTTAAGAGCAGTGAGCTTACTCCTAGGCCCTTTTTGTCACTGCCCATTTATGCACGAGCTGTGCGTACGAGATCTGGTAACACACTCATCCAAGGCATCAATAGTATCAGCTGCTTCTGCATAACATTCAGCTAGGCTAGGATCAGTACTCTTCAACTCACTCAAGGTCTGGGACTCAGCAGCTGGAACAAGAAGGCAAGGAACTGGTATCTGGGCCACCTGTTCCAGACCATCCTCTTGGTGAGAATAAATCGAGGCTTTGGTACCAGCCTCACTCTCGACATCCGCATGAGCTAGGAATGTATCCTCAAGATCCACCTCCACCTCCCTGTCTGAAGAGGTCTTGGCCTTAAAAAAATCCACCTTGAAAGTCACAGGATTTACCTCACCCTGCTTACCCATGGATCAGGTCACAACACAGACTGAATAGATGACATCATGATCCGCATCCGGTTGAGCCAGCACACAACTAGGGTTAGTGAACATATTACGACACTCTGTCCCAATAACTTGACACTTGTAAATATCATTACCCAAAATAACATCAACTCCAGGGATGGGCAACTGCTCACTAACAGCTACAGTGCACCAACCTGGTGTAATAGTTGACTTCAGGTGAATTTTAACTAATGGTACACGCTGGACATGACCTCCAATACCCTGCAATAATACTACTTCACCGGTGTCTTCTGTGCTAACAGCAGCAAGAGCATGGGGAGAAATTACAGATTGAGAAGCACCAGTGTCCCTCAATAACCGCACTGGCTTCCAGCTTCCACTGGTGCAAAGTAAAGTACCTGAATATAGGTACGGTTTAAAGTTAGTCATCCATTTGGGCGTGACTGGAACAACATTAGAATTAATGGCTTGCAACCCCTGTCTCATAATCAGACCGGTAGGTTTCAACTCAGGATGCAAGGTAAAACAGGAATTAACAACATGACCTCTCCTCTTGCAATGCTTGCAATATCTGTCAATTGTCGAAACAACCGAAAAAACTGCAGGTTTAGACACTACATTATTTGAGGGTGACAACCCTGTCTACTTTTTTTCAAACTTTGGCTTTACATGAGAAGAGTTCAGGGGAGAAAGTGGGTTAGCTGGTCTGGTCTGGAAAACACTAGATTTAGGAACCTGATAATTACTCTTAGAATTATAAGTAGTTGATTGGGCTCGAAATGGCACCTTAGTGAGTAACTCGTGTTCATCTGGTAGCTTGGCTAGTTTTATAATGTCGTTAGTCTGTTTATGTTCAGCTATAAACAATGCTAATTTCTCTGGTAGACAGCCTAAAATCTTCTCTATCACTATGAGGTTTCTCAAAGTCTCAAAATCTCTAATTGAAAGTGCTTTTACCCATCTATCAAAATGATTAATTTTAACTCTTGCAAAATCAGAAATGGTCTGATCATGTGCTCTCTTTATACCTCTAAATTTCTGTCTATGGACCTCTGGAGTCTGCTGGTATGCATTTAAGATGCTCTGTTGAACAAAGTTAAAGTCAAAATCATTAGCGGCAGGAAGAGATGCAAAAATTTCCTGGGCTCTCTCTTTAAATTGTCCTTGCATGATGGCAATCCACTGATCCGCAGGTCAATTCGTACCGACTGCTAACTTCTGGAAATGCAAAAAGATTATTTCTGGATCTTCCTCATTGAATTGAGGTTAATCTACATTTTTCCTAAACTTTAAAGAGTTATCAGTACTACCTGTATGATTACTAGTGTCACCATGTCCTACTGCAATTCTCTGTTCCTCTAGTCTGTTATTATTTGTTGCTATACTCTGTTGATTTTCCAATTGTTGCCGCCTAACTTCTTCTAGTTGCAGCTGAGCCTCACTCCTGCTCTGTGATTCTTGTTCCACTTGTTGTTTAGCATGAGCTTCAAGCTCCAATTGTCTTTGCTGGTTCTGAGCCTCAAGCATCTGCTGCTGAGTCTCCAACTCCAGCTGTTTTTGGCGATTCTACATCTCCAACCTCTGTTTCTCAGCTTCTAACTTAGCCATCTCTAGCTTAGATTCCATCTCTAACTTTAGAATTGCACCTGGTCACTTGACTCTTCTAATTCCTTTAACCACTCCTCGTCGAGTTTCTCCTCCTCCACCAAGTGTGTGACATACCTGGTTGATACCTGGTTGATGGGGTTCTGGGAGTTCTTCTACTCCCCAAGCCCGGCCCGAGGCCAGGCTTGATTTGTGAGAGTTTGGTCCACCAGGCTGTTGCTTGGAGCGGCCCGCAGGCCCACATACCCACCACAGCCCGGTTGGTCCGGCACTCCTTTCAATGACTCTTACTAGCTGAGCCTTTAACATTCTCTTGGAAACTGTTAGATTTAGCCTTTCAGCCATGTACAACAACCCAGACTTCTTCAAGTCTTTAATTTCACCAAAATTAGGCTGCGCCACCAACAAAGCAACTTGTTCCTTCATTGTCAGCTTAATTAGCACAACTATCAATTACAACAACACTGAAGGTTTGCTTGGCTCCTGGCACAAGCTGTACACTTGCCGCAATCTTGACGTGTTTAGAAAACTTCCACAAGCAGCTCAGAATGAATAAAGAAATGGTACACAGGCTTGGTTGGGTAACACCATATAAACACACAGTACCTAGGAAGGTATTAACAATTAATAACATATACCATTTAGTACATTGAATTATGGGAATTAATTCTCCTAGACATAGGTCTTATTTTGTTATGACCCTAGACCTTTTGGTATGATTCCTCTGCTTTTGCAGTAATCAAAATATATAAATATGCGGCCTTGCCTACTACAAATGCCTAGGGTAAATAATTCATCTGCTTAAATCAGCAAAGCAATATACTTTAAGTAAGAGCAACAAAGAAACATACAAACATATAAATGAAATACAGGCAGCCAGAAATATTATTGTACCAGAATGAAATAACACAATATCATTATATATATTAGCACTGATCACTATTTTAAAACGTAAATGAATAGATGGGTATGCAAATAATGGTCTAACTAGACAATTAGCTATGTTAGTAAACAATAAACAGGTACCAAAGACTTATCTCATAACAAGTCCACCCCACCTAGCTTCACCCACGCGACTAACGTTGCTGGAGCATGCATGACATGGTGTCTACAAGTTACCAACTATGAACCACATGAAATCTCCAGATACTCTGCTATCTGTGCGAAATTCTTAAGAACATAATTATAACTATCCTTATATGCATATAACACTGATAAGGTGTAATTAAGAAATATGTACATACAAGAAACTGAAATATTTACAGGGGTAAATCAATGAAGCTAGGTTGATACACATATGACCAAATATGATCATCCCCCCCCATGAGATGCCACTGTCTCTTTCCCATATGAATTAACATGCAATAGCATTAGCAAAATATCTCCTACAAGCAGACACTCAGCTCCAAGCTCACCTGATTCAACCTTGACAACAAGCAGACGTCTGGACACCTCCTCCGCCTTATCACGTTCTGTTTCCGCCTGATCACGTTTCGCGTTTTGGCTTTGCTACTGCCGTTTGGCATCCCTATTCAACGGTCCGGTTGTACAACGCCTAGCTCTCATATCGCCTTGGATCACGGGATTGTTGATAATTTTTTTTTACGTGTTCTGGCTGATTCTCACGGTGGGGTAACGATGTTCGGGGGCCGGCTTGGCCGAGAGGTGCCGGGGGTTGGCGAGTCTTGGTGGGCTCCTGGTGTGCCCTCAGTCGTGGTGGGCGACAGGCTTCTGCTCTGCCGGAGGACACTGGATGACTTTTGCGTTTTAGTTGAGGCCGAGTTTTTGGTTTTGCTTCCCAGTGTTCTTTGTGTGGGATGGTGCCGGTGTTTGTCAATCTGAGTGACTCCTGGGGCTCCCCAATCTGCCTGTCTGTGTTTTTTTGCCGCATGGCATATTAGTTTCCTATGATTGGCGTTACTTGTTTCGCAATTTGCCTTGACGTTTCACCTTTCCGTGCTTCGTGATTAACCCTTGCCGGGTACGCCGGGGCACATTCGATCCCACGATCATCGTCACCCCTAACTCAACAACAACAACTTCTCTTACAAGCACACTACAGCATGCTACAATTAATTCAAACATGCATATTAGAAAACAAATGGGTATAATGTTTAATTTAAAATAACAGGAATAATAATGAACATACATGTTTATCATAATAAATGTTAAAATCAAGTATATGGATTCATAACAGGTAGGTAAACAGTCAGTTGTTAACTCGAGCTTCCATTTCCAAACAACGGTTTGGAGATCCAGCATGTCAATCTTTTGGCAGTGTAGGGTTTTCCTAAGAGAACGTTTTATTGTATCAATCATACGTTCATAGAAGACTCCGTGCCATGGTGCTCTGGGAGATATGAATTTAATTTTATGAATTTATAGGGTTAGCAGCATTAGCATCCACTGCCTCAACAAATTTATTCATAGCAAGAGAGTCTGTGGTTTTATGGTATAATTATCGAAGAACCAGTCACAGTCAACATTAATTTAATAAGTTTAAACACTAGACTTTGGTTTAGGGAATAATTGTTGTTGTTGTTGTTGTTGATTTAGGGGCGACGACGATCGTGGGATCGGATGCGCCCCAGCGTACCCGTGATGGGTTAAACGCGAAGCCAGGAAATGTGAAACGCCAAGCTTAATCGCGAAGCGAGTGACGCCAATCACTTGAAACTAATACGCCATGTGGCGAAAAAAACGCAAACGAGCAGATGATTGGGGAGCCCCAGGAGTCCCTCAGGGTGACAAGCACCGGCCCCGCCCCACACAGAGAACACCAGGTAGCAAAACCAAAACTCGGCCCCCAACTAAAACGCAAAAAGTCATCCAGTGTCCCCCGGCAATCGAGGGACAATCGAGGGACCCCACCTCCACAATGTTATGCGGCAATTGGTTCCACAAATCAACAACCCTGTTACTGAACCAGTATTTACCCAAGTCTTTCCTAAATCTAAACTTGTCCAATTTATACCCATTGTTTCGTGTTCTGTCTTGTGTTGATACTTTTAATACCCTATTAATATCCCCTTTGTTATGTCCATTCACCCACTTGTAAACCTCTATCATGTCACCCCTAACTCTTCGCCTTTCCAGTGAATGTAACTTAAGCTTTGTTAATCTTTCTTCATATGAAAGATTTCTAATTTGGGGAATTAACTTAGTCATCCTACGCTGGACACGTTCAAGTGAATTTATATCCATTCTACAATATGGCGACCAAAACTGAACTGCAAAATCTAAATGGGGCCTAACTAGAGCAAGATATAGCTTGAGAACCACACCAGGTGTCTTGTTACTAACGCTGCGATTAATAAATCCAAGTGTCTGATTTGCCTTATTACGAACATTTATGCATTGATCCTTTTGTTTTAAATTCTTACTAATCATAACTCCCAGATCCCTTTCGCAATCCGACTTCGCAATCTCAACACCATCTAGCTCGTATCTAGTAACTCTATCATCATTACCTAACCTCAGAACTTTACATTTATCAGCATTAAACTGCATCTGCCAATCCTTTGACCATTTCAAAACCTTATCTAGATCAACTTGAAGTGATAGTGAGTCCTCCTCCGAATTAATTTCCCTACCGATTTTCGTATCATCGGCAAATTTGCAAATGTTGCTACTCAAACCTGAATCTAAATCATTTATATATATTATAAACAACAGAGGTCCAAGGACAGAGCCTTGAGGCACTCCACTTACAACATTTTCCCACTCTGACTTGACTCCATTTATACTAACTCTCTGTTTCCTTTGGTATAGCCATGCCCTAATCCAGTTTAATATAGCACCCCTAATACCATGAGCCTCTATCTTTTTAATCAGTCTTTCATGTGGCACTGTATCAAAAGCTTTGCTAAAGTTAAGGTACACAACATCACAATCCTTACCACTATCAACTGCCTCAACTATGCTAGAATAAAAAGATAACAAATTTGTTAAACATGAACGGCCATTTATAAAACCATGTTGCGACTCAATTATTAATTTATGTTTTTCAAGATGAAGACGAATTTTATTTGCTATTATAGATTCGAGTAACTTTCCCACAATAGACGTTAGGCTAATTGGTCGATAGTTAGACACAAGTGATCTATCTCCTTTCTTAAAAACTGGTATCACATTAGCAACTTTCCAAAACTCTGGCACTCTGCCTGACTCTACTGATTTATTAAATATGGTTGACAGTGGGTCACAAAGCTCCTCTTTGCATTCTTTAAGCACCCTGGCAAACACTTCATCCGGCCCTGGGGATTTGTTTGGTTTGAGTTTTACTATTTGTTTAAGAACATCTTCCCTGCTAACTGTTAAACTCGTCAACCTGTCCTCGTCCCCACCCACATAGACTTGTTCGGCTGAAGGCATATTGTTATGTTCCTCTTTAGTAAATACAGATACAAAATATTTATTAAAAATACTACTCATCTCTTCATCACTATCTGTTATTTGACCTGTCTCAGTTTTTAATGGACCTATCCTTTCCCTAGTCTTAGTACGATATAACTGAAAAAACCCTTTAGGATTTGTCTTTGCTTGCCCTGCTATACGAACTTCATAGTTTCTTTTTGCTTTCCTTATCTCTTTTTTAACATTTCTAACCAGTTGTACGAATTCCTGTTCTAAAGTGACCTCCCCATTTTTAATCCTTTTGTACCAAGCTCTCTTTTTACCTATAAGGTTCTTCAAATTATTTGTTATCCACTTTGGGTCATTAGTATTCGATCTATTCAATTTGTATGGTATACTACGTTCCTGTGCTTTGTTAAGAATATTCTTAAATAAGTTATGTATTGAATCCACATCGAAATCCCCATTCACGTCACCTATCGCTGGGTTCATGTCTCGCTCCAAGACCGGCCCCCACCCCATACCCAAGACTTTCCAATCAATTTGACCCAAAGAATTTCTAGGCTATTAAAATCAGCTTTTCGAAAATCTGGTACTTTAACAGAATTTTCTCCTACAGGTCTATTTCATTCTATGCTAAATCTGATTTCTTTGTGATCACTGTTCCCTAGCTCACTCCCTATTTCGATGTCATTAATTTGTGTTTCCCTGTTAGTTAACACTAAATCTAAAATATTATTTTCCCGTGTTGGTTCCTTAATGTGTTGCGTAAGAAAGCAATCGTCAATTAATTCTAGAAAATCTTCTGCTTCACTATTCCCTGTTTTGTTCAACCAGTTTATTCCACTAAAATTAAAGTCACCCATGACGTAAACACTGTTAGATCTAGATGCCCTAGATATTTCATCCCATAGATGCTTTGCTTCCATTCTGTCTAAATTTGGTGGCCTATATATAACTCCTATTATAATATAATTTGCTTTTTCGTATAATTCTATCCAAATAGTTTCTGAGTGTGGCTCAGTTTTGATTCCCTCTTTGAGACTACATTTCAAATTGTCCCTAACATATATGGCTACTCCCCCTCCTCGTCTAATATATCTATCTGTGTGAAATAGTTTAAATCCATTTATATGATATTCAGCTAATAGTTCTCTATTTTCTACATTCATCCACGTTTCGGTAAGTGCAATAATATCTATTTTTTTCTGTGCAGACAAGAGCATTTAATTCGTTAATTTTATTTCTTAGACTTCTACTGTTAGCGTAATATAAACTAAGTGATTTGTTATTTTGAGGCCCTTCTCTTTCCCTGATCATTTTGCCAATTCCTTTCTCCCACAAACACATACTTTTATTATCTCCTTCCTCCAAATCAATTCCCATACCTCTATCTACTAACAGTTTAAATCCAAACAAACACCTGTAACCACTTCTTCCAACGAGTTCGCAACAGCAACAACCCCAGCTCTCGATAGATGCACCCCATCACGAGCATACATTTCATTTCTTTCATAGAAGTGTTCCCAGTTGTCTATGAAAGATATTGCATTTGATTTGCAATATCTTTCCAGCCGGCAAATGACACCAAGTGCCCTTGACATCCATTCATTTCCCACTCCCTTTCTTGGAAGAATGCCACATATGATCGGGATTCCTCCCTTGCTCCTAACTAATTCAATGGCTGTCCTGAATCTCTGTATTAGTTCTTCACTCCTAACTCGTCCAACATCATTACCCCCTGCACTAATACAAATAATGGGTTTGTTCCCATTTCCGGTCATAATATCATTCATGTTTCCAACAATATCACCAATTCCAGCTCCCGGGTAGCAAACCCTTAATCTGTTCCCCCTATCTCTGGCACAAAACGTTCTGTCTAATTACCTCACCTGGGAATCTCCCACAACCAAAATTCGCTTCGATCCTCCCTTTTCCTTTCGAGCAGTTTGAGGGATCTGCGCTTTAATGCTCCTCGTTACTTTGTCTTTGCCACCTTGTTGAACAACAGGTTCAACACAGCACTCGTCCTCTAATACGTCAAATGCATTAAAAGTCCTTAGGTGTAGGCTATTAGTTGTCGGTTTTGCCAAGGTCTTCTTAAGACCCCTGTCTTTCACAACTTGCCAAGACGAGGACTTCTTAATACTGGTCCCGTCAGTCCTTCTTAATGAGGTCCCGTCAACACTGGCCTCCTACTTCGTTTCCTCCCGAAGTCCCAGCCGTCGCACCTCCTCCCGCAGGGAATCCATCTCTGCTCTCAGAGCTCCAACCATACTCACCAAATCCCTCACTAATCCCTCCATTATTGCAATAATAATGTTATTAGAATCGGAGCTCCAGCTAGCACAACCTCTCACTGTGACTGAACCTGACTGACTTCCCATCAGTCTTCCCATTTATACTAACTCTCTGTTTCCATTGGTATAGCCATGCCCTAATCCAGCTTAATATAGCACCCCCAATACCATGAGACTCTATTTTTTTAATCAGTCTTTCATGTGGCACTGAATCAAAAGCTTTGCTAAAGTCACGGTACACAACATCACAATCCTTACCACTATCATCTGCCTCAACTATGCTAGAATAAAGTCAACAGCAGAAAGCCTATTGGCCCATACGAGGCAGCTCCTATTTATAACCAATCTCCTTTGTTATATACATTTATTCACTTATACACCTCCATAATGTCACCCCATAATTACCCGCCTTTTTAAAGAACATAATAAAACCTTAAGAACATAAGAATAAAGGCAACTGCAGAAAGCCTATTGGCCCATACGAGGCAGCTCCTATTTATAACCAACTTATCTAGAACGATGGGATGCAGAAATGCAGAAATGTAGGTAACTGCAGAATGCACCTCCGCAACGTTACGCGATAATTGGCTCCACAAATCAATCACCCTGTTACCGAATCAGGTTTTACCCAGGTGTTTCCTAAATCTGAACATAAGAATAAAGGTAACCGCATAGGTCTTATTGGCGCTGAACACACGAGGCAGTTCCTATTTATAAGCACCCAATATCTGATATATAAAGCTGATATATATATATATATATATATATATATATATATATATATATATATATATATATATATATATATATATATATATTATATATATATATATATATAAATATATATTTTTTTTTTTTTTTTTTTTTTTTTTTTTTTTTTTTTTTTTTTTTTTTTTTTTTTTTTTTTTTTTTTTTTTTTGGGTACCACCTCTGGTGCCAATGTGGGGACCCATAGCCTCGGAGAAGAAAATAAAAAGTATTCAGAGGAGACCTTGTGGTCTCTCACTGAACACTAATATTATCTTCTCCTACCACCCCCATTCTTTTGTATGTACATATATATATTTACTTTATTTGAACTTTGTTACAAAAAAGGAGTTACATATGGGTTACAAAGATGGTTGTCATAGGTTGTCGAGTTCCTCCAGCTCCTCAGATGGCGGGCAGGAACCCTGGATGCAGTGCGCATTTCCCCTCTGTATCGCCACACTGAGGCGCTGGAAAAGAAAGCTTGCAGCTCTCGGGTCCCTTGTTGTTTCAATGAGCCTAGAACCCAGTTCCTTCAAAAAACTGGTAGCACTTTTACCCCAGGCGCCGAGCGTCTCAGAAGCAATGGGGACAAAATTGTAGTGGTGATCCAGTTCTCTATACTTACGGGATTTGGCTGCTTCCCTGTGGGTGGCAGCGCCACCTGGTTGTGCAACACTGAGGTTAATGTAGGTGTTAGCCAGGGTTGATACGCACGTGTAGTCCCATACCAACTGCTTGCCATTTTTCCAGGGGTTCACTGTGATACCATCCGGGCGACCAATAAGAGCATCAGAGTTACGGGGCGTTAGGTAACGGGGCTCTCTTTCAGCTGGGCATCCAGCTGTAGTGAGGCTCCTCTTGATGATGTCGTTAACTTCACTGTGCCTCGAGTGCCATCCCCCTGTGCTTTGGCAGAGTAGGCCATGGTGACCGTACCTGTCAGCCACCACCTCGCCGCAAATACACCTATATCTGGTGTGGATTGGGGCAGCAAGGCGGAGGGCCACAGCAATTCGGAGGGCGTGTGGTGTGAGACGCGTGCCAGTTGCCGACATTGGGGTTGCTAACAGGAAATCCCCTGCATGTGGTGCTGCTACTGCTGTGAGGCGAGCAATGTCGTGTTGTGTTGTTGCAGCACCCAGGCACTCTGCAGCAACTTGGTCTACAATGGGACCATCCCAGCTGGATTGCTTGTGGGATTTTGGGGATGGTGGTTGAGGTGATTGGCCTGCACGAGAGGCCCACTCTGTGGCACAGCGTGTAAAATTGGGATCATGTACACCTGCCAGCTGATGTAAGTGGGCAGGTAGAATTTCCTTCACAAGGTCGTCGGATGCTGATAAGGAGGACAGGAAGGCTGGAACAGCGATTTGCGTTGCTGTTCGAACTCCGAGGCCCCCAAGTCTTACGGGAAGAGAGGCTTGTTTCCACTGTAGGTCATCGAGAGAGAGGTTAAGGGCTTTTTCTAGCATTGATTTCAGTAACCGGTCATACTCACTTAGTTTTTGGCTACTGTAAGATGGTGAACACCTCAGAAAGTAGGTTAACCTGGGGAGGGACAGACATCTGGTGATGAGGTAGAGTGCATCATGAGCATCAATATCCTCAATCCTCCCATCCATCCTCTTAAGGTCGGCGATTTTCTTATCAAGGACCTCATCGATGGCTTTCAACCCCAGGGGAGCTCCTAGGAGTGTGCTGTCTTCAGGTTTAGTTTTATGGATATTTGGCAGAAGACCCTCTATTCTCTCTACGATGCCCTGGTTGGAACATATTATTTCACATTTAGAAGGGTTCAGGGTGAGGCCTAAAACTGCACCTTGCTCCTGGATTTTTCTGATGTCCTCCAGGAGGGAGTCTTGGGAACCAGCTAGGGTACCATCATCCAAGAACCAGATGTTAAGCTCGCTGGACAGGACCTCTGTGACTTGTTTGATGACTAAGCAGAAAAGGAGAGGAGCGAGGGGGTCACCCTGTTGGACGCCTTCTCGCGAGTCAATTTCATGTTCGCCAAAAAGTAGCTTAAGATCCATACTGTAGCATGAATGTACAAAAGGGTAGAGGGAAGGGAAATGACTATGAACCGCACGGAGTACAGCATCCCTCCGCACCAAATTGAAGGCATTTTTGAAATCTAGCTTGATAAGGGCCTTTTCGTCTGTGATGTTGGCGATGAAGGCTCGAGCTGCATGGGCTGCCGCCTCACACCCTTGTGGAATGCCAAACCCGAGCTGTTTTGGCTTCAGCATGTTGGCCGCTGCATCACTAACTGTTCTTGCAGCTGCCTTTGCGACGAGACGCCGGAGAGAATTGCCCACAGCTATTGGCCTGATCCCTCCATCCTTTTTCTTTAGAGCACAGAGAGATGCTCCAAAAAAGATAGGTCTTATGGACGCTGGTATGTTGCCAGCTAGACATGTGTTGGTGAATCTGGTTAGTTCCACCAAGAGGTTCTTTGCAATGTCACCCAGTGCAGGGTTGAGCATTTGCTTGAGGTGGTTGGGTTTTAGTCCTGTGAACCCACCTGCTGATCCTGTAGGGAAGGACATGGCTGCTTTATGGACCACAGATTCAGCCACCCAGAGAGGTTCTGCTCCGGTAGCCCCCACTTGTACAATGTCGTCCTCACGCGGAGCCCTGGGTGGGTGTTTCTCCCTTAGGGCTTGAGCTGTTGCGGCATCTCTGTCGGCAATTGAGTCCTCACTGGTGATGACTCTTATTGCGCCAATTGTGCCAATATATATAAATATATATATATATATATAATATATATATATATATATATATATATATATATATATATGAATATATATATATATATATATGTATATATAAAAATATTAAGTTATATAGTGTATTTTCGGAAATGAAATCTAGTATAGTGGAGCGGGCCATCAAAACTTTAAAACATAAACTGTATCATTATATGACCCAGGCTAATTCTTTACAATACATTCACATCCTTCCAAAAGTTGTAAATGTATACAACCACACTTTCCACAGAATACTAAAAAATACTCCACATGCCATCCATAAGTTGCAAAACATTGAAGATATACGAAGACAGTTTAAGGTCATGTATTTAAACAATGACCACCCCATAACTTCCATCAGTCTACAACTGCAGGTTGGGCAGTATGTACGACTAGCAAAGTGAAGGAATATATTTCACAAGGGCTTTTGGCCCCAAAATACAGAAGAAATATTTCAAGTGTCTCATATCGATAGAACACAACCAATCCCAACCTATAAAGTCAAAGATTTAACCAACGAGTCGATCAGTGGTATGTTTTATGAGCAAGAATTGATTCCAACAACGCTTCCAGACTATTTTCCCATAACGATATTACAGTCTAGGAAGACATCGAAAGGACACAGAGAATATTTCGTCAAGTGGAGAGGGTACCCAGATTCCAGCAATTGCTGGATTAAAGCTCAAGACATCGTCAAATTTTGAAAAAAATATGACAGTTCATCAGGACTCTCTCGTAGAGAAACACCATCAACTGTTATTTTTATTAAACAATTTATCACCCAAGAAGCGGAATAAACTAATCAAGGCTTTAAAACGACAGGAAATTGAATCAATTTGTGAAATTTTTGCCAATTTTCTGAAACGAAACATCCCAGTTCAACCTCAGATAATTAATGGACTACAGAGGTATCAGAAAGACATTCGTTCTGTAGCGCGTAAGAAAACTCCATTGTACAAAAAGAAAATCATTTTAACCTCTAGGAGAGGTGGTGCTATATTGGCAGCTCTGTTACCTTTGGCTGTATCGTTAATTTCCTCTCTAATTAAGTAATTACGTAAGAAGAGAAAAAAATGGTGAAAGAATATTGCCTAGTACCACGACTCGTTGCCGAAAAATATTTATTTAATAAAAACGAGAGTACTCCATCGCCTCTTAATGAGGTGGCTCCGCCCTCTTCCACCAGTGGTAGAGGTGGAAATAAGTCCTTCTCTTTAAAAAACGAAAGCAAATGGGGCAATTCGGCTAATAATGTTGGTGGCGGCTGTAAGCACCTTGGCTGTGACTCTAGCGGTGGTGATGATGGCGTGGGGGGAGTGGACACTCCCCCCACACCCCCTCCAGCAACAACAACTTGTGGACGGTGTTGCCACGGTAGCTCCTTTGAACGATATAGCCCTACCAGACAGGGGGGACTGGTCAGACAACCTTTAAAAGATATTGCCCGCCCCCCCCGCAGCGCCGGCGCCGCGCAGGTGCCCGCCGCCGCGGGCTTCTTTCAACAAAAAACACGGGACAGGTGCGACCGTCGCCCTTTAAAAAAACAAATAAAAAAAAGGATACATTCCATTCTACCGCCTGAGATGCGGGTAGCTGTTGCTGGGCCCACTCGCCACAAAGCCACCACCACCACACCCCAAAACCCAAGTCTGGACAACTTAATAACTGTGTATTTTAAAATAGGGGAAATTCCCCACGTCAAAACATTATTGAACATGTTTGAACAAAACAGTCAACAGGTGGTATGGGATAGTCGCGGGAATTTATTAAAGCCTGTGCAAAATTTAAATATTTTAGATATAATTAAAACTATAGTCTTTACTAAGGGGCAATTTAGGACGGGTGACAAGGCAGATGTAAGGATTTTACTGAAGGTGGCTGGTGTAGACCCATCCTTTATACGTAATTCTCGCGCCAGATCACAGATAAAAGGGGGTAGGGGTATCCATAGGAGGCCCCATTGGGAACCGTATTGAAAAAAAAAACCTATATGAAGCACATCTTAAACGACTTTATATTCAGTTGTGTATCCACCATGGAGAGAGCTTCTACCCCACCTGCGGCAGTAGAGGAGGGAGAAAAATCTCCCCTATTGAAGCGTTTGGTTGCTACTCAACGTTACTACAAGTTTGTCGAACACAAAAGTAGATTGATATATGCCTTATGGGATTGTTATGACCGTCTTGTGTTGAGTGCTCCCCCAGAACGGTTTTTTAAGTCATTTGGAGAAACGGTGAAAAGGTATGAAGAGTATTCATCTCAGGAGATCCAGACAGAGATTTGGCAGATGGAAAAATTAACCTTCCAACATCGTGATATGATTACAGCCTTTGAGTCTGGGCGGAGTGTCTATGGGCACATAAGGTGATCTCTACCCCACACCCCTTCACCCCTCTCCCCCCAGGTGGGTCACAGGTGTATTTAAAGGTCGCCCACCGCCGCTCCTGGAACACTATACTACAGTTGACGACGAGCTCCTCGCACCCGCCCTCTCACCATGTCTCTGGCTTGTATCAAGACCGTCAGCGACGATATCACTGACTCCCACGCCTTTGGGGTGGGGGACGTCATCATCTACGACTTGGCAGCTGCTGTTGTGCGACCCTATGGACTGGCTTCCGTCATCTGGAAGACGTTCTCCTACGCCCGTGTGGAACGTGAAGGACTGGGTAATGCCAATAGGGCAATAATTCGTTGTCGGTCTACCCCGGGGGACATTGTTGTGAAGATAGCCCCTCTCCCCTCCGACGGACAAGATCTCATAGAGGAGCCCGGCCTTTACTTCAGGCCCACTTTTGTGGGGTTGATTTCTGCATTCGGGGCAGGAGCCCCCTTCGAGTCAAACCCAATAGCCCAGGAACAAGTGCAGACTTCCGCCGACACTCACTACGTCACTAACGTCACCCTGGATACCGCCAAGAACAGACAGTACTGGCTGAAGATGTGCCTAACAAAGGTGGGCAATTTAATGGCGGCAACCCCAACCATGACTCGACTAGTGGTACCCTACGGCTTAGGGGCTTCCCGCGACGGTATGGTCAACTGGCACAAGGACATTGGACCCATGCTGCTGTCTCTTCATCAAGAACTCGCCAAACTCAACAAAGAGTTAGTCATCCTCAAACGACCTGCCGCTGTTACCCCATCAGTGGCACCCCTCCCGTTCGACGACCCAAGTGCTGATAATCTTACTATAACGCTCGACACCGTGGTGGGAGAGGGTGGTACCACACCAAGAACCTCTTCTCGTTCTACTCCTCCAGCACCACCAGCCACACCCAGGAAGAAGAAACACTCTCAGGAATACGGCTCCACCTCCACCGCCACCTCTCCACCACCCCCTACAACGTCAACCTCAGTTAAACGGAGGATTGAGCCACTCCTCGACTTTGAAACGGGGGCGAATCGCCGTATCGACTCCATCCTCGATGGAGAGTCGCAGGAAATATTCCTGTTATCCTCCCCCCCCGAAAAAACAACGAAAGCTGTAACCACCACTCCAGTAAAGAAGTTGAGGTAGTGGCAGCTACAGTAGCCCCGGCGGAAGCAGCAGTGGAGGTAGCAGCAGCCAGCAGTAGTAGTAGCGAGGGGGGAGTGGTTAATCACTATTCTTAAAAAATGTGTGGGAATCTTCACCTGTTGTAGTTCTTTAAGTAGTTTAATAAAATAAAATATAAGTTATGTTGTTTATTTTCTCCCTTCTTACAAAAACCCATCCCCTGTATATTGGCCTTTCAGTACATAACGGGACAATGGGGGAAGAACATTACATATATCTTACCAGTCTCGATCAAGGAGATATTTACAGCAACACGAGTTCAGCATTTACAAACACCATCCCAACACTACATTTAAACCCTTCCATTAAACATGAAGTGGCTTTAGTCAACATACTCCTCCCCAGGCGAATTAATGTCATCATCAAAGATGAGGAGGACTCTGGTATAGATATCTATGCCACTTTTAAACGTGGAACTCTTTCTAAGAGTCCAGAACACCTCATATACACCTTCCACCCAAAAACCAACATATTATCAAGAAACATCAAATTCATTACAGACGTGGTTAGTCGACAAATAACAACCGACATGCAGCTTAGCTTTAGGGATGATTTCAAAATATACTTCTCAGATAAAGAACCAATCCTCACCTATGACCAATCTGTAGAGAGGGTATTACTAGCTTCAACTCTTAACAGTGGAAGTACTGGCTCATTAAATTCTCTCAGCTTTCAATTTAAACACAGGATAGCTAATGTACTTGGTTTTGACAGCAGTCGCAAATACACCATTTATCGAGCAAAAACAGATGACATTACGTCAGCCTCCAAGACTGTGGCCTTATCGCCCCCAGACATTGACGGGGGTTGTGACTATTTACTCATTTATAGTAACGTCATCGAGCCTGAACGATACGGAGGGCAGATTGTAAATATCTTAGATGCAATCAATTATCATGACTCATATTCTAGAGGGGCTCACCCTCTAGTGTACAAAACATTAAACACTAACACGTTGGAGTAAGTAAGTATTAAAATAACAGATCAGTTTGGTCGAGTGGTTAGTTTTGAAGATGGGAGGTCGGTTACGGCGGTCTTACATATCCGCCCTAAGGTATAGCAACATATATATAAAGAAGTGTTTAGCCTCGACTTAGGTTATTATAGGAAGAGACCTCAGAATGCGAATACCGTTCCACCCACCCTCCCAGGGGGAGTTCGGGGAGATATTCGCACCTCCCCCTAGGAGACATGGGATGAGAGGGGGGGCGATGAATGACATACGCACATTCCAAGTGCCTTATCTCAGATCTGGTGGAGGTTTCTTTGGGACCTTGGCTGGTATTGCTCGACGGGCCATACCATTTTTCATGAAAGCTGTAACACCTAGCGCCATCGATTTTGGGAAAAATGTCCTTGGTGATTTAAGCAGTGGTAAACGGGATGTAAAAAGTGCTCTGAGAACTCACGGTATTGATGCTCTTAAGAGTGTGGGAAAGAAATTGGTAATGGGAGGTAAAATTAAAAGACTCTCTAGGCGAAAAAATAAAAATAAAAAATGTAAACGAGGTCTTGGGTATAAAAATGATGTGTTTTCGCTAACGTAAGCAGTCATACTTCAACTTTCGGAGGGATCATGGGGGAGCCTAGCGGAGCTGGGGTGAAAATACCACTAGAATATTATAGTTCCAGTATTATTGACCAATTTCCTAGAAGTAACAGAATACGTAATGTGGAGAGTTCAATTGCCTCTACACAGCAAATAGACGTTCTACCTGTCAACCTCCCCATTAATCAACGTTTGTGGGATAATTACTTAGAATTCCGCATCCCTGGAACCCAGGGCGCCTTCTTAGATCTAGCTAATATTGTTATAGATTTTAAGGTATCTTTAACGAAAGATGACGATACCACAAAATTGGAAGAGGATGACCATGTGGAATTTGTGAATGGGTTGTCAAATACCATGTTTAAAGGTGTTCAGGTGTTTTTAGGAGAGCAGGTAGTTGAAACAAATACTAATTTTAATTATTGGTCGTTTATTAAATTAATTACCTCCATGCCTCCATCAAAAATGACTTCCTTGGGGAGAATTGGAGGCTTTCGTAGGGACTGGGGAGATGACGATGGTATAATCACTAATGAGTTTACAAATACTTATTTTACTGGAGCAACCGCCAAGGATAAAAAAATTATGGGTGATTTAAAAAGTAAAGGTTTGTCGATGTGTTTCCCCCTCCTATTGGATATATCATCCCTAGACCAATACATATTAGATAATATAGATATGCGACTAAGATTGGAGCTCTCCCCCCATGCCTGGGTGCTAAATACAAGCGTGGACGATGGCTCTAAGTATCGGCTGCATATGGATTATGCTAAGTTATGGGTGACGCGGGTGTTCCCCTACCCAAGTGCTTACCTGGCCTTAAACAGCTCACTGTTAGCATCCCCCGACCCCATAACCTATACTTTCAATAGAACCATTTCTAAAACATATGTTCTAGCAGGGAATCAAACTAGTCTCTTAATTGATCAACCATGGGCGCAAGTAATTCCACACAAGATATACATGATAATCGTTCCAATGAATTATTTCGCCGGTCTTTACCAAGGTAATGGATTATATTTTGAAAATGCAAAGCTGAAAAGTATTGCTATGTATTTGAACAATAATGCAATATACCGAATTGGTGGCGATTTCGATAACCATTATTCCCGCCTTTATTATGAAACTTTGAAGACATTAGGCTTAGAGCGTGATTCACTACTGGCCTATGACTCTTTTAATAAGGGAAGATCAATATTCGCCTTTGACTTAACCACCATTCAAACAAAAGATTCCCTCCCTGTGGAGAAATCTGGCAACTTGCGTATGGAGCTTGAATTTGGTGGCGGTGTTACATATAACAGGCTGGTTTTACTGTTTGGGGAAACGACCGGGGTAATATCCATCGATGGGCAGAGAACTGTTCTGTGTGACGTGCGAGCGTAAAAAAACATAATGAATTGTTATGATATAAATATTAATTTAACAAATAATCTAGGGGATCGAACACTCTACCTAGGTTGTTATAATGCTGATGAGATAGAACATTTAAATATATCTTCAAGAAAACCTATTGTTTTCATAACTAATATTTTACCTTCAAATAGCAGAATCACTATGGGACATTGGGTAGGAATTTATGTTGATAAAGTTAATCATCGGATGTTTTTTTTTTGATAGTTATGCAATATCGCCAGTTACTTACGGACGTCATTTTCAAGGATTTATTAAAACTAACAAAATAAGAAAGGTGTTTGGAATGCGCTACAGACTCCAGAGTGATTTTACTCTCGCCTGTGGACTGTATTGCGTCATATTCGTTCATAGGGTGAGCCACCTGGGGTTGCCTTCAACAGTACACTACTTACATAATGTATTTTCAAGCATTACTTTAAAATTAAATGATAAACGAGCCCTTGCTTATGCAAGACGATATTTTCCTATGAAACATCATTGTGTTAGGACATTTTGTAGAGGTATAGGGGTTGGTTCTTATAGGTGGTGTAGAGAATATTTTTGTTAGCTAGGCAACCTACCTAACAAGGGGTGTAGCCTCCTATAAAAACCCCTCTCCCCCACCCACCCCCCTCAGAAGACTGTCTTCCTCCTACGAAATGGGAGGTGTCTCTCAAAAAACACCTGCGGGGAAGATTGAAGTCCTTGAAGGACCTGGTTAGTATTACCCTATCTTTCTGCTAATAGATTTATTTTATGTTTTATTTCCCTCAATAAAAAAAGTTTGTATATCCTCTATTTCACCTCTTATGTTTTTCTCCAGTGCAGTTCTTGGGACCCGTCCACATTTGTAGAGTAGTAATTCTACGTGGGGGGTCTGCCCCAAACAAGATGCTGTTACGCAGTCTAATTGACGACGCCTGCTGTAGAGGACACAAGGCCGCTCCTGCAGGGGGAGAGGTATGTACTAGTTGTTCTTAGAGAAAAATATAATATTTTTCTAATAAAATATATAATTATATAAAAAACCTTTAATCACTATAAATTATTTCCCCCATCTGTTTCCAGAACACTTCCGATGAGAGAGAGGAGGAAACTCAGCCAAAAGGTGTCCACCCAACTCACCCCACCCCCCCAAGAGAGGGCGGGATGGGGCTCAAGACCTTCCCCCACTCTTCACTGATGAGGAATCGTCACAATTCTACTCAGACGAGGATGGGGGTGTGGGATAGGGAGGGGAGGGGTAGAGCTGAAGTAAGTGAAATATGGCAAGAGCACTCTGTAAACTACAATTATTAACTAACATAATTACTTATACATTTTGTGGTTTTTACCTAATAAAGCATTTAATAAATTATTTGATGTTTTTTTTAACCTTTGGGGGAGGGGGAGGATTTATAATTTAATACTCCTTAAATGCTCCCATATAAGGGAGGGGCCATTCAGACTTGTTCGAATATATATATATCCTTAATTAGTCCTATATATTTATAATGAGTGTAGTGTTTAAACGGAGATGACACAGTGTAAGTGAAATGTGGTGGGGGCACACCGTAGACTACAATTTGAGGTGGGTCTATCTGTCACCCCGCTTCTGATTCCTTTTGTCCGATAAGTGGGCCTATCTGGCTCCCCGCCTCTGATTCCATTGTCTGATAAGTACCCCCCATTGTTTGTTAAGTGCGCCTATCTGGCTCAGATTATACTACTGGCACTTCGTCTCATACTATCTTTTAAGAAATTTGAAACTTACCTGTCAGATAATAAAGTGGTAGGTTTTACAGATCATAATGCCCTTGAATTTATAAATGTAATGAAGTACAAAAATCAAAGGATTCTCAGATGGTCTTTATTCCTGCAGGAGTCCAATGTAGAAATTAAGCATATTCCTGGTAGGCAAAATGTGATTTAAGATGCTTTATCTAGAAGTTTTGTGTTTGATGGTGACAGAATAATGAGATATGTTTATTCAAAATTTTCGTTTAATTGTTTTTATTTCATGCTTACTTCTCAGAAAAATGCCATTAATCTTCAATTAATAGCATTTTTTTTCTTGAAGATAAGGATATGTTACATATCCCTAGTCATGGATACCGACAGTATTCACGTATTGATAAATAGTGAATATAATATTATTCATGTATTGAGAAATTGTGAAATATAATCTTATTTAAGTACGTGAATTAACCTTATTATAATGTGAGTAGGACTTGGCAACATATTGGGGACGGAGCTGGCTTGCTGGAGTTCACCTGATTCAAACCTGTTTATTACCGGTCAGGTTTTGAACCAGAATAAATGTACTTGATCAATTGTTGGGTTGCCAGATATCATCTCTTAAATTATTCATTCTTTTTGAATTTACCTTTAATAAACATGTTGTACACTGATAATATCAATTACATGTAATAGAATATATTTGGTATTATTTTATGTCTGTGTGAGAACGATTACTTTTCTCATAAATGAATTTTTATGTAAAAGACCTCGTTTGCCATCCCCTTGTCTAGGATGGAGGGGGAAGTGTGTTTTGGGTGTGTGCGTCGAACAAACGCCAGTGGCGTCTGCTCGAGCCACTGCCCAGACTAATGCTCAGGCGCCAGTGGCGTCTGCTCGAGCCACTGCCCAGACTAATGCTCAGGCGCCAGTGGCGTCTGAGTACTAGTCTGGGAAACATCTTTTTAAAGTTAAGTCTGTGTGTGTTTAATGGTTTCAATAGGGTAGATTAATTAATCCGGGGAGTTAAACATTTACATTAAGCCATGTTCTCTTATGGATAATTTACGTGAGTACATATGTTATTATACTGATAAGTGAAGTTTAGTTGTTATTGATATATATAATTTTTATATATGTTTGTTTACTTATCCTTATCTTAATATCATACTTGTTTGTACCAGCAATGGGGCACCCTGGCGAATTACTTTAAGAGCAGTGAGCTTACTCCTAGGCCCTTTTTGTCACTGCCCATTTATGCACGAGCTGTGCGTACGAGATCTGGTAACACACTCATCCAAGGCATCAATAGTATCAGCTGCTTCTGCATAACATTCAGCTAGGCTAGGATCAGTACTCTTCAACTCACTCAAGGTCTGGGACTCAGCAGCTGGAACAAGAAGGCAAGGAACTGGTATCTGGGCCACCTGTTCCAGACCATCCTCTTGGTGAGAATAAATCGAGGCTTTGGTACCAGCCTCACTCTCGACATCCGCATGAGCTAGGAATGTATCCTCAAGATCCACCTCCACCTCCCTGTCTGAAGAGGTCTTGGCCTTAAAAACATCCACCTTGAAAGTCACAGGATTTACCTCACCCTGCTTACCCATGGATCAGGTCACAACACAGACTGAATAGATGACATCATGATCCGCATCCGGTTGAGCCAGCACACAACTAGGGTTAGTGAACATATTACGACACTCTGTCCCAATAACTTGACACTTGTAAATATCATTACCCAAAATAACATCAACTCCAGGGATGGGCAACTGCTCACTAACAGCTACAGTGCACCAACCTGGTGTAATAGTTGACTTCAGGTGAATTTTAACTAATGGTACACGCTGGACATGACCTCCAATACCCTGCAATAATACTACTTCACCGGTGTCTTCTGTGCTAACAGCAGCAAGAGCATGGGGAGAAATTACAGATTGAGAAGCACCAGTGTCCCTCAATAACCGCACTGGCTTCCAGCTTCCACTGGTGCAAAGTAAAGTACCTGAATATAGGTACGGTTTAAAGTTAGTCATCCATTTGGGCGTGACTGGAACAACATTAGAATTAATGGCTTGCAACCCCTGTCTCATAATCAGACCGGTAGGTTTCAACTCAGGATGCAAGGTAAAACAGGAATTAACAACATGACCTCTCCTCTTGCAATGCTTGCAATATCTGTCAATTGTCGAAACAACCGAAACAACTGCAGGTTTAGACACTACATTATTTGAGGGTGACAACCCTGTCTACTTTTTTTCAAACTTTGGCTTTACAGGAGAAGAGTTCAGGGGAGAAAGTGGGTTAGCTGGTCTGGTCTGGAAAACACTAGATTTAGGAACCTGATAATTACTCTTAGAATTATAAGTAGTTGATTGGGCTCGAAATGGCACCTTAGTGAGTAACTCGTGTTCATCTGGTAGCTTGGCTAGTTTTATAATGTCGTTAGTCTGTTTATGTTCAGCTATAAACAATGCTAATTTCTCTGGTAGACAGCCTAAAATCTTCTCTATCACTATGAGGTTTCTCAAAGTCTCAAAATCTCTAATTGAAAGTGCTTTTACCCATCTATCAAAATGATTAATTTTAACTCTTGCAAAATCAGAAATGGTCTGATCATGTGCTCTCTTTATACCTCTAAATTTCTGTCTATGGACCTCTGGAGTCTGCTGGTATGCATTTAAGATGCTCTGTTGAACAAAGTTAAAGTCAAAATCATTAGCGGCAGGAAGAGATGCAAAAACTTCCTGGGCTCTCTCTTTAAATTGTCCTTGCATGATGGCAATCCACTGATCCGCAGGTCAATTCGTACCGACTGCTAACTTCTGGAAATGCAAAAAGATTATTTCTGGATCTTCCTCGTTGAATTGAGGTTAATCTACATTTTTCCTAAACTTTAAAGAGTTATCAGTACTACCTGTATGATTACTAGTGTCACCATGTCCTACTGCAATTCTCTGTTCCTCTAGTCTGTTATTATTTGTTGCTATACTCTGTTGATTTTCCAATTGTTGCCGCCTAACTTCTTCTAGTTGCAGCTGAGCCTCACTCCTGCTCTGTGATTCTTGTTCCACTTGTTGTTTAGCATTAGCTTCAAGCTCCAATTGTCTTTGCTGGTTCTGAGCCTCAAGCATCTGCTGCTGAGTCTCCAACTCCAGCTGTTTTTGGCGATTCTACATCTCCAACCTCTGTTTCTCAGCTTCTAACTTAGCCATCTCTAGCTTAGATTCCATCTCTAACTTTAGAATTGCACCTGGTCACTTGACTCTTCTAATTCCTTTAACCACTCCTCGTCGAGTTTCTCCTCCTCCACCAAGTGTGTGACATACCTGGTTGATACCTGGTTGATGGGGTTCTGGGAGTTCTTCTACTCCCCAAGCCCGGCCCGAGGCCAGGCTTGATTTGTGAGAGTTTGGTCCACCAGGCTGTTGCTTGGAGCGGCCCGCAGGCCCACATACCCACCACAGCCCGGTTGGTCCGGCACTCCTTTCAATGACTCTTACTAGCTGAGCCTTTAACATTCTCTTGGAAACTGTTAGATTTAGCCTTTCAGCCATGTACAACAACCCAGACTTCTTCAAGTCTTTAATTTCACCAAAATTAGGCTGCGCCACCAACAAAGCAACTTGTTCCTTCATTGTCAGCTTAATTAGCACAACTATCAATTACAACAACACTGAAGGTTTGCTTGGCTCCTGGCACAAGCTGTACACTTGCCGCAATCTTGACGTGTTTAGAAAACTTCCACAAGCAGCTCAGAATGAATAAAGAAATGGTACACAGGCTTGGTTGGGTAACACCATATAAACACACAGTACCTAGGAAGGTATTAACAATTAATAACATATACCATTTAGTACATTGAATTATGGGAATTAATTCTCCTAGACATAGGTCTTATTTTGTTATGACCCTAGACCTTTTGGTATGATTCCTCTGCTTTTGCAGTAATCAAAATATATAAATATGCGGCCTTGCCTACTACAAATGCCTAGGGTAAATAATTCATCTGCTTAAATCAGCAAAGCAATATACTTTAAGTAAGAGCAACAAAGAAACATACAAACATATAAATGAAATACAGGCAGCCAGAAATATTATTGTACCAGAATGAAATAACACAATATCATTATATATATTAGCACTGATCACTATTTTAAAACGTAAATGAATAGATGGGTATGCAAATAATGGTCTAACTAGACAATTAGCTATGTTAGTAAACAATAAACAGGTACCAAAGACTTATCTCATAACAAGTCCACCCCACCTAGCTTCACCCACGCGACTAACGTTGCTGGAGCATGCATGACATGGTGTCTACAAGTTACCAACTATGAACCACATGAAATCTCCAGATACTCTGCTATCTGTGCGAAATTCTTAAGAACATAATTATAACTATCCTTATATGCATATAACACTGATAAGGTGTAATTAAGAAATATGTACATACAAGAAACTGAAATATTTACAGGGGTAAATCAATGAAGCTAGGTTGATACACATATGACCAAATATGATCATCCCCCCCCATGAGATGCCACTGTCTCTTTCCCATATGAATTAACATGCAATAGCATTAGCAAAATATCTCCTACAAGCAGACACTCAGCTCCAAGCTCACCTGATTCAACCTTGACAACAAGCAGACGTCTGGACACCTCCTCCGCCTTATCACGTTCTGTTTCCGCCTGATCACGTTCCGCGTTTTGGCTTTGCTACTGCCGTTTGGCATCCCTATTCAACGGTCCGGTTGTACAACGCCTAGCTCTCATATCGCCTTGGATCACGGGATTGTTGATAATTTTTTTTTACGTGTTCTGGCTGATTCTCACGGTGGGGTAACGATGTTCGGGGGCCGGCTTGGCCGAGAGGTGCCGGGGGTTGGCGAGTCTTGGTGGGCTCCTGGTGTGCCCTCAGTCGTGGTGGGCGACAGGCTTCTGCTCTGCCGGAGGACACTGGATGACTTTTGCGTTTTAGTTGAGGCCGAGTTTTTGGTTTTGCTTCCCAGTGTTCTTTGTGTGGGATGGTGCCGGTGTTTGTCAATCTGAGTGACTCCTGGGGCTCCCCAATCTGCCTGTCTGTGTTTTTTTGCCGCATGGCATATTAGTTTCCTATGATTGGCGTTACTTGTTTCGCAATTTGGCTTGACGTTTCACCTTTCCGTGCTTCGTGATTAACCCTTGCCGGGTACGCCGGGGCACATTCGATCCCACGATCATCGTCACCCCTAACTCAACAACAACAACTTCTCTTACAAGCACACTACAGCATGCTACAATTAATTCAAACATGCATATTAGAAAACAAATGGGTATAATGTTTAATTTAAAATAACAGGAATAATAATGAACATACATGTTTATCATAATAAATGTTAAAATCAAGTATATGGATTCATAACAGGTAGGTAAACAGTCAGTTGTTAACTCGAGCTTCCATTTCCAAACAACGGTTTGGAGATCCAGCATGTCAATCTTTTGGCAGTGTAGGGTTTTCCTAAGAGAACGTTTTATTGTATCAATCATACGTTCATAGAAGACTCCGTGCCATGGTGCTCTGGGAGATATGAATTTAATTTTATGAATTTATAGGGTTAGCAGCATTAGCATCCACTGCCTCAACAAATTTATTCATAGCAAGAGAGTCTGTGGTTTTATGGTATAATTATCGAAGAACCAGTCACAGTCAACATTAATTTAATAAGTTTAAACACTAGACTTTGGTTTAGGGAATAATTGTTGTTGTTGTTGTTGTTGTTGTTGTTGTTGATTTAGGGGCGACGACGATCGTGGGATCGGATGCGCCCCAGCGTACCCGTGATGGGTTAAACGCGAAGCCAGGAAATGTGAAACGCCAAGCTTAATCGCGAAGCGAGTGACGCCAATCACTTGAAACTAATACGCCATGTGGCGAAAAAACGCAAACGAGCAGATGATTGGGGAGCCCCAGGAGTCCCTCAGGGTGACAAGCACCGGCCCCGCCCCACACAGAGAACACCAGGTAGCAAAACCAAAACTCGGCCCCCAACTAAAACGCAAAAAGTCATCCAGTGTCCCCCGGCAATCGAGGGACAATCGAGGGACCCCACCTCCACAATGTTATGCGGCAATTGGTTCCACAAATCAACAACCCTGTTACTGAACCAGTATTTACCCAAGTCTTTCCTAAATCTAAACTTGTCCAATTTATACCCATTGTTTCGTGTTCTGTCTTGTGTTGATACTTTTAATACCCTATTAATATCCCCTTTGTTATGTCCATTCACCCACTTGTAAACCTCTATCATGTCACCCCTAACTCTTCGCCTTTCCAGTGAATGTAACTTAAGCTTTGTTAATCTTTCTTCATATGAAAGATTTCTAATTTGGGGAATTAACTTAGTCATCCTACGCTGGACACGTTCAAGTGAATTTATATCCATTCTACAATATGGCGACCAAAACTGAACTGCAAAATCTAAATGGGGCCTAACTAGAGCAAGATATAGCTTGAGAACCACACCAGGTGTCTTGTTACTAACGCTGCGATTAATAAATCCAAGTGTCCGATTTGCCTTATTACGAACATTTATGCATTGATCCTTTTGTTTTAAATTCTTACTAATCATAACTCCCAGATCCCTTTCGCAATCCGACTTCGCAATCTCAACACCATCTAGCTCGTATCTAGTAACTCTATCATCATTACCTAACCTCAGAACTTTACATTTATCAGCATTAAACTGCATCTGCCAATCCTTTGACCATTTCAAAACCTTATCTAGATCAACTTGAAGTGATAGTGAGTCCTCCTCCGAATTAATTTCCCTACCGATTTTCGTATCATCGGCAAATTTGCAAATGTTGCTACTCAAACCTGAATCTAAATCATTTATATATATTATAAACAACAGAGGTCCAAGGACAGAGCCTTGAGGCACTCCACTTACAACATTTTCCCACTCTGACTTGACTCCATTTATACTAACTCTCTGTTTCCTTTGGTATAGCCATGCCCTAATCCAGTTTAATATAGCACCCCTAATACCATGAGCCTCTATCTTCTTAATCAGTCTTTCATGTGGCACTGTATCAAAAGCTTTGCTAAAGTCAAGGTACACAACATCACAATCCTTACCACTATCAACTGCCTCAACTATGCTAGAATAAAAAGATAACAAATTTGTTAAACATGAACGGCCATTTATAAAACCATGTTGCGACTCAATTATTAATTTATGTTTTTCAAGATGAAGACGAATTTTATTTGCTATTATAGATTCGAGTAACTTTCCCACAATAGACGTTAGGCTAACTGGTCGATAGTTAGACGCAAGTGATCTATCTCCTTTCTTAAAAACTGGTATCACATTAGCAACTTTCCAAAACTCTGGCACTCTGCCTGACTCTACTGATTTATTAAATATGGTTGACAGTGGGTCACAAAGCTCCTCTTTGCATTCTTTAAGCACCCTGGCAAACACTTCATCCGGCCCTGGGGATTTGTTTGGTTTGAGTTTTACTATTTGTTTAAGAACATCTTCCCTGCTAACTGTTAAACTCGTCAACCTGTCCTCGTCCCCACCCACATAGACTTGTTCGGCTGAAGGCATATTGTTAAGTTCCTCTTTAGTAAATACAGATACAAAATATTTATTAAACATACTACTCATCTCTTCATCACTATCTGTTATTTGACCTGTCTCAGTTTTTAATGGACCTATCCTTTCCCTAGTCTTAGTACGATATAACTGAAAAAAACCCATTAGGATTTGTCTTTGCTTGCCCTGCTATACGAACTTCATAGTTTCTTTTTGCTTTCCTTATCTCTTTTTTAACATTTCTAACCAGTTGTACGAATTCCTGTTCTAAAGTGACCTCCCCATTTTTAATCCTTTTGTACCAAGGATTAAAAATCATTTAAACAGACTTGACTCCATTTATACTAACTCTCTGTTTCCTTTGGTATAGCCATGCCATAATCCAGTTTAATATAGCACCCCCCAATACCATGAGCCTCTATCTTTTTAATCAGTCTTTCATGTGGCACTGTATCAAAAGCTTTGCTAAAGTCAAGGTACACAACATCACAATCCTTACCACTATCAACTGCCTCAACTATACTAGAATAAAAAGATAACAAATTTGTTAAACATGAACGGCCATTTATAAAACCATGTTGCGACTCAATTATTAATTTATGTTTTTCAAGATGAAGACGAATTTTATTTGCTATTAGAGATTCGAGTAACTTTCCCACAATAGACGTTAGGCTAATTGGTCGATAGTAAGACGCAAGTGATCTATCTCCTTTCTTAAAAACTGGTATCACATTAGCAACTTTCCAAAACTCTGGCACTCTGCCTGACTCTATTGATTTATTAAATATGGTTGACAGTGGGTCACAAAGCTCCTCTTTGCATTCTTTAAGCACCCTGGCAAACACTTCATCCGGCCCTGGGGATTTGTTTGGTTTGAGTTTTACTATTTGTTTAAGAACATCCTCCATGGTAACTGCTAAACTCGTCAACCTGTCCTCGTCCCCACCCACATAGACTTGTTCGGCTGAAGGCATATTGTTAAGTTCCTCTTTAGTAAATACAGATACAAAATATTTATTAAAAATACTACTCATCTCTTCATCACTATCTGTTATTTGACCTGTCTCAGTTTTTAATGGACCTATCCTTTCCCTAGTCTTAGTACGATATAACTGAAAAAACCCTTTAGGATTTGTCTTTGCTTGCCCTGCTATACGAACTTCATAGTTTCTTTTTGCTTTCCTTATCTCTTTTTTAACATTTCTAACCAGTTGTACGAATTCCTGTTCTAAAGTGACCTCCCCATTTTTAATCCTTTTGTACCAAGCTCTCTTTTTACCTATAAGGTTCTTCAAATTATTTGTTATCCACTTTGGGTCATTAGTATTCGATCTATTCAATTTGTATGGTATACTACGTTCCTGTGCTTTGTTTAGAATATTCTTAAATAAGTTATGTATTGAATCCACATCGAAATCCCCATTCACGTCACCTATCGCTGGGTTCATGTCTCGCTCCAAGACCGGCCCCCACCCCATACCCAAGACTTTCCAATCAATTTGACCCAAAGAATTTCTAGGCTATTAAAATCAGCTTTTCGAAAATCTGGTACTTTAACAGAATTTTCTCCTACAGGTCTATTCCATTCTATGCTAAATCTGATTTCTTTGTGATCACTGTTCCCTAGCTCACTCCCTATTTCGATGTCATTAATTTGTGTTTCCCTGTTAGTTAACACTAAATCTAAAATATTATTTTCCCGTGTTGGTTCCTTAATGTGTTGCGTAAGAAAGCAATCGTCAATTAATTCTAGAAAATCTTCTGCTTCACTATTCCCTGTTTTGTTCAACCAGTTTATTCCACTAAAATTAAAGTCACCCATGACGTAAACACTGTTAGATCTAGATGCCCTAGATATTTCATCCCATAGATGCTTTGCTTCCATTCTGTCTAAATTTGGTGGCCTATATATAACTCCTATTATAATATAATTTGCTTTTTCGTATAATTCTATCCAAATAGTTTCTGAGTGTGGCTCAGTTTTGATTCCCTCTTTGAGACTACATTTCAAATTGTCCCTAACATATATGGCTACTCCCCCTCCTCGTCTAATATATCTATCTGTGTGAAATAGTTTAAATCCATTTATATGATATTCAGCTAATAGTTCTCTATTTTCTACATTCATCCACGTTTCGGTAAGTGCAATAATATCTATTTTTTTCTGTGCAGACAAGAGCATTTAATTCGTTAATTTTATTTCTTAGACTTCTACTGTTAGCGTAATATAAACTAAGTGATTTGTTATTTTGAGGCCCTTCTCTTTCCCTGATCATTTTGCCAATTCCTTTCTCCCACAAACACATACTTTTATTATCTCCTTCCTCCAAATCAATTCCCATACCTCTATCTACTAACAGTTTAAATCCAAACAAACACCTGTAACCACTTCTTCCAACGAGTTCGCAACAGCAACAACCCCAGCTCTCGATAGATGCACCCCATCACGAGCATACATTTCATTTCTTTCATAGAAGTGTTCCCAGTTGTCTATGAAAGATATTGCATTTGATTTGCAATATCTTTCCAGCCGGCAAATGACACCAAGTGCCCTTGACATCCATTCATTTCCCACTCCCTTTCTTGGAAGAATGCCACATATGATCGGGATTCCTCCCTTGCTCCTAACTAATTCAATGGCTGTCCTGAATCTCTGTATTAGTTCTTCACTCCTAACTCGTCCAACATCATTACCCCCTGCACTAATACAAATAATGGGTTTGTTCCCATTTCCGGTCATAATATCATTCATGTTTCCAACAATATCACCAATTCCAGCTCCCGGGTAGCAAACCCTTAATCTGTTCCCCCTATCTCTGGCACAAAACGTTCTGTCTAATTACCTCACCTGGGAATCTCCCACAACCAAAATTCGCTTCGATCCTCCCTTTTCCTTTCGAGCAGTTTGAGGGATCTGCGCTTTAATGCTCCTCGTTACTTTGTCTTTGCCACCTTGTTGAACAACAGGTTCAACACAGCACTCGTCCTCTAATACGTCAAATGCATTAAAAGTCCTTAGGTGTAGGCTATTAGTTGTCGGTTTTGCCAAGGTCTTCTTAAGACCCCTGTCTTTCACAACTTGCCAAGACGAGGACTTCTTAATACTGGTCCCGTCAGTCCTTCTTAATGAGGTCCCGTCAACACTGGCCTCCTACTTCGTTTCCTCCCGAAGTCCCAGCCGTCGCACCTCCTCCCGCAGGGAATCCATCTCTGCTCTCAGAGCTCCAACCATACTCACCAAATCCCTCACTAATCCCTCCATTATTGCAATAATAATGTTATTAGAATCGGAGCTCCAGCTAGCACAACCTCTCACTGTGACTGAACCTGACTGACTTCCCATCAGTCTTCCCATTTATACTAACTCTCTGTTTCCATTGGTATAGCCATGCCCTAATCCAGCTTAATATAGCACCCCCAATACCATGAGACTCTATTTTTTTAATCAGTCTTTCATGTGGCACTGAATCAAAAGCTTTGCTAAAGTCACGGTATACAACATCACAATCCTTACCACTATCATCTGCCTCAACTATGCTAGAATAAAGTCAACAGCAGAAAGCCTATTGGCCCATACGAGGCAGCTCCTATTTATAACCAATCTCCTTTGTTATATACATTTATTCACTTATACACCTCTATAATGTCACCCCATAATTACCCGCCTTTCTAAAGAACATAATAAAACCTTAAGAACATAAGAATAAAGGCAACTGCAGAAAGCCTATTGGCCCATACGAGGCAGCTCCTATTTATAACCAACTTATCTAGAACGATGGGATGCAGAAATGCAGAAATGTAGGTAACTGCAGAATGCACCTCCGCAACGTTACGCGATAATTGGCTCCACAAATCAATCACCCTGTTACCGAATCAGGTTTTACCCAGGTGTTTCCTAAATCTGAACATAAGAATAAAGGTAACCGCATAGGTCTTATTGGCGCTGAACACACGAGGCAGTTCCTATTTATAAGCACCCAATATCTGATATATAAAGCTGATATATATATATATATATATATATATATATATGCGAACAAGCCTGAATGGTCCCCAGGACTAAATGCGAATGAAAACTCACACCCCAGAAGTGACTCGAACCCATACTCCCAGAAGCAACGCAACTGGTAACTACAGGGCGCCTTAATCCGCTTGACCATCACGGCCGTCAAAAGGAAGTGATAGCCGAGGCTATTTGAGCCACTTCCCCGACGGCAACTCGGATGGTAATCTTGGGCATAGCATTTCACCAAATCACCTCATTCTTTGGGGCACACGTGAGGAACACAAATGCGAACAAGCCTGAATGGTCCCCAGGACTATATGCGAATGAAAACTCACACCCCAGAAGTGACTCGAACCCATACTCCCAGAAGCAACGCAACTGGTAACTACAGGGCGCCTTAATCCGCTTGACCATCACGGCCGTCAAAAGGAAGTGATAGCCGAGGCTATTTGAGCCACTTCCCCGACGGCAACTCGGATGGTAATCTTGGGCATAGCATTTCACCAAATCACCTCATTCTTTGGGGCACACGTGAGGAACACAAATGCGAACAAGCCTGAATGGTCCCCAGGACTATATGCGAATGAAAACTCACACCCCAGAAGTGACTCGAACCCATACTCCCAGAAGCAACGCAACTGGTAACTACAGGGCCCTGTAGTTACCAGTTGCGTTGCTTCTGGGAGTATGGGTTCGAGTCACTTCTGGGGTGTGAGTTTTCATTCGCATATAGTCCTGGGGACCATTCAGGCTTGTTCGCATTTGTGTTCCTCACGTGTGCCCCAAAGAATGAGGTGATTTGGTGAAATGCTATGCCCAAGATTACCATCCGAGTTGCCGTCGGGGAAGTGGCTCAAATAGCCTCGGCTATCACTTCCTTTTGACGGCCGTGATGGTCAAGCGGATTAAGGCGCCCTGTAGTTACCAGTTGCGTTGCTTCTGGGAGTATGGGTTCGAGTCACTTCTGGGGTGTGAGTTTTCATTCATATATATATATATATATATATATATATATATATATATATATTAGTATATTTTGGTAGCAGTCTTTCCTGTAGACATATATTATTAAATATGACCGAAAAAGTAAGATTAATAATTCTAACACGAATTTTCTCAATCTTTCGTACATTACGCTTCACTGTTGGAGGTAAATCAAAAATTAATTCTCCAAAATTCATTTTTATTTCTAGTCTGACGCGACACGGGCGCGTTTCGTAAAACTTATTACATTTTCAAAGACTTTAGTTCACAAATACACAACTGAATAGAACTTACATATCTCCGATTTTATATCTACATTTGAGTGAGGTGGGAGGGGTGATGTGGCATTAACACAAGACAGAACAAGAGGGGATATTAATAGGGTATTAAAAGTATCAACACAAGACAGAACACAAACAATGGGTATTGAATAGAAGTGTTTGTAGAAAGCCTATTGGTCCATATTTCTTGATGCTTCTATATTGGAGCGGAGTCTTGAGGTGGGTAGAATATAGTTGTGCAATAATTGGCTGTTGATTGCTGGTGTTGACTTCTTGATGTGTAGTGCCTCGCAAACGTCAAGCCGCCTGCTATCGCTGTATCTATCGATGATTTCTGTGTTGTTTACTAGGATTTCTCTGGCGATGGTTTGGTTGTGGGAAGAGATTATATGTTCCTTAATGGAGCCCTGTTGCTTATGCATCGTTAAACGCCTAGAAAGAGATGTTGTTGTCTTGCCTATATACTGGGTTTTTTGGAGCTTACAGTCCCCAAGTGGGCATTTGAAGGCATAGACGACGTTAGTCTCTTTTAAAGCGTTCTGTTTTGTGTCTGGAGAGTTTCTCATGAGTAGGCTGGCCGTTTTTCTGGTTTTATAGTAAATCGTCAGTTGTATCTTCTGATTTTTGTCTGTAGGGATAACGTTTCTATTAACAATATCTTTCAGGACCCTTTCCTCCGTTTTATGAGCTGTGGAAAAGAAGTTCCTGTAAAATAGTCTAATAGGGGGTATAGGTGTTGTGTTAGTTGTCTCTTCAGAGGTTGCATGGCTTTTCACTTTCCTTCTTATGATGTCTTCGACGAAACCATTGGAGAAGCCGTTATTGACTAGGACCTGCCTTACCCTACAGAGTTCTTCGTCGACTTGCTTCCATTCTGAGCTGTGGCTGAGAGCACGGTCGACATATGCGTTAACAACACTCCTCTTGTACCTGTCAGGGCAGTCGCTGTTGGCATTTAGGCACATTCCTATGTTTGTTTCCTTAGTGTAGACTGCAGTGTGGAAACCTCCGCCCTTTTCCATGACTGTTACATCTAGAAAGGGCAGCTTCCCATCCTTTTCCATCTCGTAAGTGAAACGCAGCACGGAACTCTGCTCAAATGCCTCCTTCAGCTCCTGCAGATGTCTGACATCAGGTACCTGTGTAAAAATGTCGTCAACATACCTGCAGTATATGGCCGGTTTCAAGTTCATGTCGACTAAGACTTTTTGCTCGATGGTACCCATGTAGAAGTTTGCAAACAGGACACCTAGGGGAGAACCCATGGCGACCCCATCTACTTGCTTATACATGTGCCCATCCGGGCTCAAGAAGGGTGCCTCTTTAGTACAAGCTTGGAGTAGTTTCCTCAGAATATTTTCTGGTATGTCAAGAGGAGTACAGGCTGGATCACGATACACTCTGTCGGCTATCATTCCGATTGTCTCGTCCACAGGTACGTTGGAATGATAGCCGACAGAGTGTATCGTGATCCAGCCTGTACTCCTCTTGACATACCAGAAAATATTCTGAGGAAACTACTCCAAGCTTGTACTAAAGAGGCACCCTTCTTGAGCCCGGATGGGCACATGTATAAGCAAGTAGATGGGGTCGCCATGGGTTCTCCCCTAGGTGTCCTGTTTGCAAACTTCTACATGGGTACCATCGAGCAAAAAGTCTTAGTCGACATGAACTTGAAACCGGCCATATACAGCAGGTATGTTGACGACATTTTTACACAGGTACCTGATGTCAGACATCTGCAGGAGCTGAAGGAGGCATTTGAGCAGAGTTCCGTGCTGCGTTTCACTTACGAGATGGAAAAGGATGGGAAGCTGCCCTTTCTAGATGTAACAGTCATGAAAAAGGGCGGAGGTTTCCACACTGCAGTCTACACTAAGGAAACAAACATAGGAATGTGCCTAAATGCCAACAGCGACTGCCCTGACAGGTACAAGAGGAGTTTTGTTAACGCATATGTCGACCGTGCTCTCAGCCACAGCTCAGAATGGAAGCAAGTCGACGAAGAACTCTGTAGGGTAAAGCAGGTCCTAGTCAATAACAGCTTCTCCAATGGTTTCGTCGAAGACATCATAAGAAGGAAAGTGAAAAGCCATGCAACCTCTGAAGAGACAACTAACACAACACCTATACCCCCTATTAGACTATTTTACAGGAACTTCTTTTCCACAGCTCATAAAACGGAGGGAAGGGTCCTGAAAGATATTGTTAATAGAAACGTTATCCCTACAGACAAAAATCAGAGGATACAACTGACGATTTACTATAAAACCAGAAAAACGGCCAGCCTACTCATGAGAAACTCTCCAGACACAAAACAGAACGCTTTAAAAGAGACTAACGTCGTCTATGCCTTCAAATGCCCACTTGGGGACTGTAAGCTCCAAAAAACCCAGTATATAGGCAAGACAACAACATCTCTTTCTAGGCGTTTAACGATGCATAAGCAACAGGGCTCCATTAAGGAACATATAATCTCTTCCCACAACCAAACCATCGCCAGAGAAATCCTAGTAAACAACACAGAAATCATCGATAGATACAGCGATAGCAGGCGGCTTGACGTTTGCGAGGCACTACACATCAAGAAGTCAACACCAGCAATCAACAGCCAATTATTGCACAACTATATTCTACCCACCTCAAGACTCCGCTCCAATATAGAAGCATCAAGAAATATGGACCAATAGGCTTTCTACAAACACTTCTATTCAATACCCATTGTTTGTGTTCTGTCTTGTGTTGATACTTTTAATACCCTATTAATATCCCCTCTTGTTCTGTCTTGTGTTAATGCCACATCACCCCTCCCACCTCACTCAAATGTAGATATAAAATCGGAGATATGTAAGTTCTATTCAGTTGTGTATTTGTGAACTAAAGTCTTTGAAAATGTAATAAGTTTTACGAAACGCGCCCGTGTCGCGTCAGACTAGAAATAAAAATGAATGTTGGAGAATTAATTTTTGATTTACCTCCAACAGTGAAGCGTAATGTACGAAAGATTGAGAAAATTCGTGTTAGAATTATTAATCTTATTTTTTCGGTCATATTTAATAATATATATATATATATATATATATATATATATATATATATATATATATATATATATATATATATATATATATACACTCGACCAACTTTTCCAAACGACGACAAACAGGCCTAACGGGATAGCCCCATAGTGGAAAACATCGCCAAACCATTGCTGGAGGCAGCTGCGGAGAAGGACAGAGCGCGTCTCCTAGCTGTGCAAGCTCCCCCATGCTGGGGACTTCCTGTTGGCAGTCCCTAATTCCGCCTTGGGCACCCGCCTGGACCATCGGGTCCCAAGTATTGGTGTTGCTCTGCGCCTTGCCGCCCATATCTCCACCGAACACCGGTGTATTGGCGGCCATGCACGGGCAGACCAATACGGCAGCCATGGTCTCATATGTCGTAAGACACAGGGAAAGATTGCCAGACATGAAGCAGTCAATGACATCATCAAGAGAAGTTTGGCTACAGATGGGTGTCCAGCACAAAGGGAACCTCAGTTGTGCAGACCTGACAACAGCGAAAAACGCCCAGATGGAGTCACCCTGCAGCCATGGAGGGAAGGTAAACAGGTCGTATGGGATTACACATGTGCTTCCACATTGGCTGATACCTATCTACGTTACAGCTCAGCAGAGGGAGGGGGGCAGCCACCTTCAGGGAGACCCAGAAAATCAACAAGTACAGAGACTTAGAACGTTGTTACAGGTTCGTGCCGATAGGCTCTGAGACTCTGGGCGCTTGGGGTAAATGTGCACTTAAGTTCTTAAAGGAGGTGGGTGAGGAACTCATTGGAAAAACTAGAGACATACAAGCGGCTATGTTTGTTTCCTTAGTGTAGACTGCGGTGTGGTAACCTCCTCTCCTTTCCATGACTGTTACATCTAGAAAGGGCAGCTTCCCATCCTTCTCCATCTCGTAAGTGAAACGCAACACAGAATCCCGCTCAAATGCCTCCTTCAGCTCCTGCAGATGTCTGACATCAGGTACCTGTGTAAATATATATATATATATATATATATATATATATATATATATATATATATATATATATATATATATATATATATATATATATATATATATATATATATATATATATATATTGTGACGGTGTTCCCCCCCCTTATATTTCTTTCACGCCTGCTGTAAGTCATGTCCACTTTTCCCCAACGTTCTCTACGTTACGGGCTACAATTTGATATGTGAGGCAGCGTAGAGTGTTCTCGCGTTGACGAGAAAATCATAAAAGAACGAAGTTTTGGCCTGTTGGTTAGGCCCTTTAGGAAGCCAATATGGCGCTGGCTTCTCTGTTTTGCCGCCAAAACTGTGTGACGTCAGTGACACCAGATTGGTCACCGACAGCGACGTGGCACAGGGAGCCAATGAAAACCTCCCATGCCGAATATGACGTCATGAAGGAAGGGGGGTCCGGTCATCGCGCCATGGTGGCACCATCAGTCTGAGATCACACGTCAAGGAGGTCGGAAACGTATGCGACGGCTGATAGCTTCACAGTGATGACGTAGTGGCTTGGCCAATCCTCTGTGAGGGAATCAGTCTGACACGACACGTTAAGGTGGACGGATGTGTGAAGGTTGATCCTGTCAATCTGACAGTAATACGCCACTCCCGTGGATCTTACGCGTCACCCGTAGTCTGCAAGTACGCCGAGAGGTCTTCATTAATTCCATGTGTGGACCGAAGAGGGAACTGACGGAATATTGAGCATCACGTGCTCCAGGGTCGGGTGCAGGTGAAGTCTAGGCAGTATCGTCTGGGACGTCTGATAGCTTCGCAGTGCGACGTAGCGGCTGGGCCAATCCACCGGGAAGCAGTGAAAGAAGATACTAATTGGGAAACCGTACGGCTGCATCCGAGACGTACGTTGGCAGCCGTAGTTGGGAGGAGAAGTTGACGGCCGGGAGACCGACTCCAACCCTACAAGACGTGGAGGAGGAGCACAGACCCGCGGAGGACACAACACGGAGACGACGCGTTTATTTTGGGACGTTGATTTGGTTCCTGGAGGACACGACAGGGTGTGTGTGGGGGCGTTCCCTACACGAGGCAAGAGCCTGGACCAGGAGCTACAACTCAACTCTCACTGGAGGATAAGTGGAAGTAGGTGATTCTAGTTTCCCTCCCAATTCCCCTTTAGTCAGCTATATACATAGATTTGGACTGAGTATCTTTCATGTTGTGAGCAAGTCTCACCTAGGTCTATGTCACAGTAAAGCACAAGTTTACAGAGTGGGGCTACATAGAGCACTCACCTATTATCATTATTGGTGTCTGCAGGCACCCGGAGTAATTGATGAATTTACTGTGTTGATAATGTCTTTCATAAGACTTTAATATGATAATTTTAAATATATATATATATATATATATATATATATATATATATATATATATATATATATATATATATATATATATATATATATATATATATATATATATATATATATATATATATATATATGTCGTACCTAGTAGCCAGAACGCACTTCTCAGCCTACTATGCAAGGCCCGATTTGCCTATTAAGCCATATTTTCCTGAATTAATATATTTTCTCTAATTTTTTTCTTATGAAATGATAAAGCTACCCATTTCATTATGTATGAGGTCAATTTTTTTTATTGGAGTTAAAATTAACGTAGATATATGACCGAACCTAACCAACCCTACCTAACCTAACCTAACCTATCTTTATAGGTTAGGTTAGGTTAGGTAGCCAAAAAAGTTAGGTTAGGTTAGGTTAGGTAGGTTAGGTAGACGAAAAACAATTAATTCATGAAAACTTGGCTTATTAGGCAAATCGGGCCTTGCATAGTAGGCTGAGAAGTGCATTCTGGCTACTAGGTACGACATATGTCTATATATATATATATATGTCGTACCTAATAGCCAGAACGCACTTCTCAGCCTACTATTCAAGGCCCGATTTGCCTAATAAGCCAAGTTTTCATGAATTAATGTTTTTTCGTCTACCTAACCTACCTAACCTAACCTAACCTAGCTTTTTTTGGCTACCTAACCTAACCTTACCTATAAATATAGGTTAGGTTAGGTTAGGTAGGGTTGGTTAGGTTCGGTCATATATCTACGTTAATTTTAACTCCAATAAAAAAAAATTGACCTCATACATAGAGAAAAGGGTTGCTTTATCATTTCATAAGAAAAAAATTATAGTAAATATATTAATTCAGGAAAACTTGGCTTATTAGGCAAATCGGGCCTTGAATAGTAGGCTGAGAAGTGAGTTCTGGCTACTAGGTACGACATATATATATATATATATATATATATATATATATATATATATATATATATATATATATATATATATATATATATATATATATATATATATATATATATGTCGTACCTAGTAGCCAGAACTCACTTTTTGGCCTTCTATTCAAGGCCCGATTTGCCTAATAAGCCAAGTTTTCATGAATTAATTGTTTTTCGACTACCTAACCTACCTAACCTAACCTAACCTAACTTTTTCGGCTACCTAACCAAACCTAACCTATAAAGATAGGTTAGGTTAGGTTAGGTAGTGTTGGTTAGGTTCGGTCATATATCTACGTTAATTTTAACTCCAATAAAAAGAAATTGATCTCATACATAATGAAATGGGTAGCTTTATCATTTTATAAGAAAAAAATTAGAAAAAATATATTAATTCAGCAAAACTTGGCTTATTAGGCAAATCGGGCCTTGAATAGTAGGCCAAAAAGTGAGTTCTGGCTACTAGGTACGACATATATATATATATATATATATATATATATATGTCGTACCTAATAGCCAGAACGCACTTCTCAGCCTACTATTCAAGGCCCGATTTGCCTAATAAGCCAAGTTTTCATGAATTAATGTTTTTTCGTCTACCTAACCTACCTAACCTAACCTAACCTAGCTTTTTTTGGCTACCTAACCTAACCTTACCTATAAATATAGGTTAGGTTAGGTTAGGTAGGGTTGGTTAGGTTCGGTCATATATCTACGTTAATTTTAACTCCAATAAAAAAAAATTGACCTCATACATAGAGAAAAGGGTTGCTTTATCATTTCATAAGAAAAAAATTATAGTAAATATATTAATTCAGGAAAACTTGGCTTATTAGGCAAATCGGGCATTGAATAGTAGGCTGAGAAGTGAGTTCTGGCTACTAGGTACGACATATATATATATATATATATATATATATATATATATATATATGTCGTACCTAGTAGCCAGAACTCACTTCTCAGCCTACTATTCAAGGCCCGATTTGCCTAATAAGCCAAGTTTTCCTGAAATAATATATTTACTATATTTTTTTTCTTATGAAATGATAAAGCAACCCTTTTCTCTATGTATGAGGTCAATTTTTTTTATTGGAGTTAAAATTAACGTAGATATATGACCGAACCTAACCAACCCTACCTAACCTAACCTAACCTATCTTTATAGGTTAGGTTTGGTTAGGTAGCCGAAAAAGTTAGGTTAGGTTAGGTTAGGTAGGTTAGGTAGTCGAAAAGCAATTAATTCATGAAAACTTGGCTTATTAGGCAAATCAGGCCTTGCCTAGTAGGCTCAGAAGTGAGTTCTGGCTACTAGGTACGACATATATATATATATATATATATATATATATATATATGTCGTACCTAATAGCCAGAGCGCACTTCTCAGCCTACTATGCTAGGCCCGATTTGCCTAATAAGCCAAGTTTTCCTGAATTAATATATTTTCTCTAATTTTCTTCTTATGAAATGATAAAGCTACCCATTTAATTATGTATGAGATCAATTTTTTTTATTGGAGTTAAAATTAACGTAGATATATGACCGAACTTAACCAACCCTACCTAACCTAACCTAACCTATCTCTATAGGTTAGGTTAGGTTAGGTAACCGAAAAAGTTAGGTTAGGTTAGGTTAGGTTGGTTAGGTAGTCGAAAAACAATTAATTCATGAAAACTTGGCTTATTAGGCAAATTGGGCCTTGCATAGTAGGCTGAGAAGTGCGTTCTGGCTACTAGGTACGACATATATATATATATATATATATATATATATATATATATATATATATATATATATATATATATATGTCGTACCTAGTAGCCAGAACGCACTTCTCAGCCTACTATGCAAGGCCCGATTTGCCTAATAAGCCAAGTTTTCCTGAATTAATATATTTTCTCTATTTTTTTCTTATGAAATGATAAAGCTACCCATTTCATTATATATGAGGTCAATTTTTTGTTATTGGAGTTAAAATTTACGTAGATATATGACCAAGCCTAACCAACCCTACCTAACCTAACCTAACCTATCTTTATAGGTTAGGTTAGGTTAGGTAGCAGAGAAAGTTAGGTTAGGTTAGGTTAGGTAAGTTAGGTAGTCGAAAAACAATTAATTCATGAAAACTTGGCTTATTAGGCAAATCGGGCCTTGCATAGTAGGCTGAGAAGTGCGTTCTGGCTAATAGGTACGACATATATATATATATATATATATATATATATATATATATATATATATATATATATATATATATATATATATATATATATATATACATATATATATATATATATATATATATATATATATATATATATATATATATATATATATATATATATATATATATATATATATATATATATATATATATATATGTCGTACCTAGTAGGCAGAACGCAAAAAAATTAGAGAAAATATATTATTTCAGGAAAACTTCGCTTATTAGGCAAATCGGGCCTTGCATAGTAGGCTGAGAAGTGCGTTCTGGCTACTAGGTACGACATATATATATATATATATATATATATATATATATATATATATATATGTCGTACCTAGTAGCCAGAACTCACTTCTCAGCCTACTATTCAAGGCCCGATTTGCCTAATAAGCCAAGTTTTCCTGAATTAATATATTTACTATAATTTTTTTCTTATGAAATGATAAAGCAACCCTTTTCTCTATGTATGAGGTCAATTTTTTTTTATTGGAGTTAAAATTAACGTAGATATATGACCGAACCTAACCAACCCTACCTAACCTAACCTAACCTATATTTATAGGTAAGGTTAGGTTAGGTAGCCAAAAAAAGCTAGGTTAGGTTAGGTTAGGTAGGTTAGGTAGACGAAAAAACATTAATTCATGAAAACTTGGCTTATTAGGCAAATTTGGCCTTGAATAGTAGGCTGAGAAGTGCGTTCTGGCTATTAGGTACGACATATATATATATATATATATATATATATATATATATATATATATATATATATATATATATATATATATATATGTCGTACCTAGTAGCCAGAACGCACTTCTCTGCCTACTATTCAAGGCCCGATTTGCCTAATAAGCCAAGTTTTCATGAATTAATTGTTTTTCGACTACCTAACCTACCTAACCTAACCTAACCAAACTTTTTCGGCTACCTAACCGAACCTAACCTATAGAGATAGGTTAGGTTAGGTTAGGTTAACCGAACCTAACCTATAGAGATAGGTTAGGTTAGGTTAGGTAAGGTTGGTTAATTTCGGTCATATTTCTACGTTAATTTTAATTCCAATAACAAAAAATTGACCTCATACATAATGAAATGGATAGCTTTATCATTTCATAAGAAAAAAAATTAGAGAAAATATATTAATTCAGGAAAACTTGGCTTATTAGGCAAATCGGGCCTTGCATAGTAGGCTGAGAATTGCGTTCTGGCTACTAGGTACGACATATATATATATATATGTCGTACCTAGTAGCCAGAACGCACTTCTCGGCCTACTTTGCAAGGCCCGATTTGCCTAATAAGCGAAGTTTTCCTGAAATAATATATTTTCTCTAATTTTTTTCTTATGAAATGATAAAGCTACCCATTTCATTATGTATGAGGTCAATTTTTTTAATTGGAGTTAAAATTAACGTAGATATATGACCGAACCTAACCAACCCTACCTAACCTAACCTAACCTATCTTTATAGGTTAGGTTAGGTTAGGTAGCCGAAAAAGTTAGGTTAGGTAGGTTAGGTAGTCGAAAAACAATTAATTCATGAAAACTTGGCTTATTAGGCAAATCGGGCCTTGCATAGTAGGCAGAAAAGTGCGTTCTGGCTACTAGGTACGACATATATATATATATATATATATATATATATATATATATATATATATATATATATATATATATATATATATATATATATATATATATATATATATATATATATATATATATATATATATATATATATATATATATATATGTCGTACCTAGTAGCCAGAACTCACTTTTTGGCCTACTATTCAAGGCCCGATTTGCCTAATAAGCCAAGTTTTCCTGAATTAATATATTTTTTCTAATTTTTTTCTTATGAAATGATACAGCTACCCATTTCATTATGTATGAGGTCAATTTTTTTTTATTGGAGTTAAAATTAACGTAGATATATGACCGAACCTAACCAACCCTACCTAACCTAACCTAACCTATCTTTATAGGTTAGGTTTGGTTAGGTAGCCGAAAAAGTTAGGTTAGGTTAGGTTAGGTAGGTTAGGTAGTCGAAAAACAATTAATTCATGAAAACTTGGCTTATTAGCCAAATCGAGCCTTGCATAGTAGGCTGAGAAGTGCGTTCTGGCTACTAGGTACGACATATATATATATATATATTTATATATATATATATATATATATATATATATATATATATATATATATATATATATATATATATATATATATATATATATATATATTATTAAATATGACCGAAAAAGTAAGATTAATAATTCTAACACGAATTTTCTCAATCTTTCGTACATTACGCTTCACTGTTGGAGGTAAATCAAAAATCACTTCTCCAAAATTCATTTTTATTTCTAGTCTGACGCGACACGGGCGCGTTTCGTAAAACTTATTACATTTTCAAAGACTTCACAAATACACAACTGATTAGAACTTACGTCTCTCTGATATTATATCTACATTTGAGTGAGGTGGGAAGGATGATGTGGCATTAACACAAGACAGAACAGGGGATATTAATAGGGTATTAAAAGTATCAACACAAGACAGAACAGAAAACAATGGGTATTGAATAGAAGTGTTTGTAGAAAGCCTATTGGTCCATATTTCTTGATGCTTCTATATTGGAGCGGAGTCTTGAGGTGGGTAGAATATAGTTGTGCAATAATTGGCTGTTGATTGCTGGTGTTGACTTCTTGATGTGTAGTGCCTCGCAAACGTCAAGCCGCCTGCTATCGCTGTATCTATCGATGATTTCTGTGTTGTTTACTAGGATTTCTCTGGCGATGGTTTGGTTATGGGAAGAGATTATATGTTCCTTAATGGAGCCCTGTTGCTTATGCATCGTTAAACGCCTAGAAAGAGATGTTGTTGTCTTGCCTATATACTGGGTTTTTTGGAGCTTACAGTCCCCAAGTGGGCATTTGAAGGCATAGACGACGTTAGTCTCTTTTAAAGCGTTCTGTTTTGTGTCTGGAGAGTTTCTCATGAGTAGGCTGGCCGTTTTTCTGGTTTTATAGTAAATCGTCAGTTGTATCCTCTGATTTTTGTCTGTAGGGATAACGTTTCTATTAACAATATCTTTCAGGACCCTTTCCTCCGTTTTATGAGCTGTGGAAAAGAAGTTCCTGTAAAATAGTCTAATAGGGGGTATAGGTGTTGTGTTAGTTGTCTCTTCAGAGGTTGCATGGCTTTTCACTTTCCTGCTTATGATGTCTTCGATGAAACCTTTGGAGAAGCCGTTATTGACTAGAACCTGCCTTACCCTACAGAGTTCTTCGTCGACTTGCTTCCATTCTGAGCTGTGGCTGAGAGCACGCTCGACGTATGCGTTAACAACACTCCTCTTGTACGTGTCGGGGCAGTCGCTGTTGGCATTTAGGCACATTCCTATGTTTGTTTCCTTAGTGTAGACTGCAGTGTGGAAACCTCCGCCCTTTTCCATGACTGTTACATCTAGAAAAGGCAGCTTCCCATCCTTTTCCGTCTCGTAAGTGAAACGCAGCACGGAACTCTCCTCAAATGCCTCCTTCAGCTCCTGCAGATGTCTGACATCAGGTACCTGTGTAAAAATGTCGTCAACATACCTGCAGTATATGGCCGGTTTCAAGTTCATGTCGACTAAGACTTTTTGCTCGATGGTACCCATGTAGAAGTTTGCAAACAGGACACCTAGGGGAGAACCCATGGCGACCCCATCTACTTGCTTATACATGTGCCCATCCGGGCTCAAGAAGGGTGCCTCTTTAGTACAAGCTTGGAGTAGTTTCCTCAGAATACTTTCTGGCATGTCAAGAGGAGTACAGGCTGGATCACGATACACTCTGTCGGCTATCATTCCGATTGTCTCGTCCACAGGTACGTTGGTAAACAGCGATTCTACGTCCAACGAGGCTCTTATCCCCGTGGCCCGTGTGCCCCGCAGTAAGTCCACAAATTCCTTTGGAGACTTCAGGCTGAAGGCGCAAGGAACATAAGGAGTCAGCAGGCCGTTGAGTCGCTTCGCCAGTCTGTACGTGGGTGTGGGTATCTGGCTAATGATTGGCCGAAGTGGGTTTCCAGGCTTGTGCGTCTTGACATTTCCATACGCATATCCAGGTTTATATTCCCCAATGATCTTTGGCAGGTGGAGTCCGGATTTCTTGGCGTTCACAGTTTCGATCAGTTTGTGGACCTTTGCTTTTAATTCGGCTGTAGTGTCCTTCGTTACCCTTTGGAACTTAGTTTGGTCAGAGAGTATGATGTTCATTTTCGCCAGATATTCGTCTTTTTTAAGAATGACATATATTGGCGACTTGTCACCTCTCCTGACAACTATCTCCTTGTTCTCACGAAGGCTTTTAGCTGCCGCTTTAAGCTCGGGGGACAGTATGGTGCTTCTGTAGTTGCCTCGATTCTTTCCTCCTTCTGCAATAAGTTCTGCTTGTAAGGTATCTTTGGTAGTGACCTTCTTTTGTGTCTCGAGGTCGAATATGTCGTCCAACAGAATTTTCAACTCTACTTTCCGGGCCATTTCACTCGGTCTGGACATAACATGACAGTTTATGCCCAGATTTAGGAGAGTGACTTGGTCCTCAGTGAGGTTAATTCCTGCAAGGTTCAGGAAGCCATCTCTTGGTCGTGGAATTGCCATAGGTCCTCCATATAATGTTGTTAGTTTCTTGATAATCCTTGTTTCAGTGCTGAGGTGATGTTGGTCTGTGAGGATGTCGAGGTGTTGTTCAATGCGGGTACGGATACTATGGTCGATGTTGCTATTTCTCCACTCGTTTGTAGCATGAAGTAGTTGCGTTTTGTTGTCTTTGATTTCATTCTCTGCCTTGTATATCTGATCACGAATCAGATAGATTCAAGACGTCAAGACGCACAAGCCTGGAAACCCACTTCGGCCAATCATTAGCCAGATACCCACACCCACGTACAGACTGGCGAAGCGACTCAACGGCCTGCTGACTCCTTATGTTCCTTGCGCCTTCAGCCTGAAGTCTCCAAAGGAATTTGTGGACTTACTGCGGGGCACACGGGCCACAGGGATAAGAGCCTCGTTGGACGTAGAATCGCTGTTTACCAACGTACCTGTGGACGAGACAATCGGAATGATAGCCGACAGAGTGTATCGCGATCCAGCCTGTACTCCTCTTGACATGCCAGAAAGTATTCTGAGGAAACTACTCCAAGCTTGTACTAAAGAGGCACCCTTCTTGAGCCCGGATGGGCACATGTATAAGCAAGTAGATGGGGTCGCCATGGGTTCTCCCCTAGGTGTCCTGTTTGCAAACTTCTACATGGGTACCATCGAGCAAAAAGTCTTAGTCGACATGAACTTGAAACCGGCCATATACTGCAGGTATGTTGACGACATTTTTACACAGGTACCTGATGTCAGACATCTGCAGGAGCTGAAGGAGGCATTTGAGCAGAGTTCCGTGCTGCGTTTCACTTACGAGACGGAAAAGGATGGGAAGCTGCCTTTTCTAGATGTAACAGTCATGGAAAAGGGCGGAGGTTTCCACACTGCAGTCTACACTAAGGAAACAAACATAGGAATGTGCCTAAATGCCAACAGCGACTGCCCCGACAGGTACAAGAGGAGTGTTGTTAACGCATACGTCGACCGTGCTCTCAGCCACAGCTCAGAATGGAAGCAAGTCGACGAAGAACTCTGTAGGGTAAGGCAGGTTCTAGTCAATAACGGCTTCTCCAATGGTTTCATCGAAGACATCATAAGAAGGAAAGTGAAAAGCCATGCAACCTCTGAAGAGACAACTAACACAACACCTATACCCCCTATTAGACTATTTTACAGGAACTTCTTTTCCACAGCTCATAAAACGGAGGAAAGGGTCCTGAAAGATATTGTTAATAGAAACGTTATCCCTACAGACAAAAATCAGAGGATACAACTGACGATTTACTATAAAACCAGAAAAACGGCCAGCCTACTCATGAGAAACTCTCCAGACACAAAACAGAACGCTTTAAAAGAGACTAACGTCGTCTATGCCTTCAAATGCCCACTTGGGGACTGTAAGCTCCAAAAAACCCAGTATATAGGCAAGACAACAACATCTCTTTCTAGGCGTTTAACGATGCATAAGCAACAGGGCTCCATTAAGGAACATATAATCTCTTCCCATAACCAAACCATCGCCAGAGAAATCCTAGTAAACAACACAGAAATCATCGATAGATACAGCGATAGCAGGCGGCTTGACGTTTGCGAGGCACTACACATCAAGAAGTCAACACCAGCAATCAACAGCCAATTATTGCACAACTATATTCTACCCACCTCAAGACTCCGCTCCAATATAGAAGCATCAAGAAATATGGACCAATAGGCTTTCTACAAACACTTCTATTCAATACCCATTGTTTTCTGTTCTGTCTTGTGTTGATACTTTTAATACCCTATTAATATCCCCTGTTCTGTCTTGTGTTAATGCCACATCATCCTTCCCACCTCACTCAAATGTAGATATAATATCAGAGAGACGTAAGTTCTAATCAGTTGTGTATTTGTGAAGTCTTTGAAAATGTAATAAGTTTTACGAAACGCGCCCGTGTCGCGTCAGACTAGAAATAAAAATGAATTTTGGAGAAGTGATTTTTGATTTACCTCCAACAGTGAAGCGTAATGTACGAAAGATTGAGAAAATTCGTGTTAGAATTATTAATCTTACTTTTTCGGTCATATTTAATAATATATGTCTACAGGAAAGACTGCTACCAAAATATACTAATATATATATATATATATATATAAATGTACCAGTATTTGGTGTTAGGCTATGTGCCCAGTAACTATATTATTACTATTATTGATATCTATGATTTATTTATATATATATATATATATATATATATATATATATATATATATATATATATATATATATATATATATATATATATATATATATATATATATATATATATATATATATATATATATATATGTCTATGCTTGTGTATTGAATAACCATTCATGTGTGCAGTGATTAATTGAATATTCGTCCAAGAAAGGAATTACTGAGAACTCCAGTAATATATACTTGCATGCGTTATCATTAAATGAGGTGCAGTGTGTTATACCATGATAGTGAATTATTGTGTTCATTAATATAGAAATGTTTGATTGAGCTCAATATCAGTGCAGCGAAGTGTTTACGTTCTATTGCTATTGTCGCAGATATTGTGTTGTTTGAACATTTAGTGATCCTTGAGAATTTAAAGAAACAGGCACCTCACGCCAGACAAACAGATAAACGAACATTCGCGCGGTGAGAATCGCCCAGCTGATTTTGACATTGACGTGAGGGGGAGCATTGCCAGCTTGGCGATTTCATGATTATATGTGGGAACGAGCGACTTACGCATGAAATAGCTGTTTACTTGTTGATATATGGATGTGATGTCTTGAGTTTTAGGTAAAACACAAAATACCTTGGCGTTTGTATCATCCCCTCCATATTTCTTGTGTCTATATAATACATGAAAGGAAATAGAGTGATAGAAATAAATACCTGCCTGATATCAGACCTATTGAGTGTGCTCTTGCCACTGTTACCACAATTCAACAAAACCACTGACGTGTTACTGGACACGGGAAACACCAGTTGGCGACCTTGTGGTTAGTAGTAGAGCCTTTTGTTGGGGCGGGCAACCAGTTGTAAAGAGAACAAGCTGTGTTCTCACTCATTCTCGATCAGAGGCCGGTTGGGATTGACTGGGAAACTCTCCTGGCGTACAGTGGCGCTGCGAAGATAGAGTGAAGACCCGCAGGGCTACGGTGAGTGACCTTGGGTATACTGTTACTCGCCCCTCTTACAGTGAACCCCGACAATATATATATATATATATATATATATATATATATATATATATATATATATATATATATATATGTGTGTGTGTGTGTGTGTGTGTATATCACGAAAATAAACACGTGATTAAGAATGTGACAATGTCAGACCACGGAGGAAAAATGAAACAGGAATTTCCTTAAGTACTTTCGTATATTAAATACATCTTCAGAAGGTCAACCTTCTGAAGATGTATTTAATATACGAAAGTACTTAAGGAAATTCCTGTTTCATTTTTCCTCCGTGGTCTGACATTGTCACATTCTTAATCACGTGTTTATTTTCGTGATATACACACACACACACACACACACACACACACACACATATATATATATATATATATATATATATATATATATATATATATATATATATATATATATATATATATATATATATATATATATATATATATATATATGTCGTACCTAGTAGCCAGAACTCACTTCTCAGCCTACTATGCAAGGCCCGATTTGCCTAATAAGCCAAGTTTTCATGAATTAATGTTTTTTCGTCTACCTAACCTACCTAACCTAACCTAACCTAGCTTTTTTTGGCTACCTAACCTAACCTTACCTATATATATAGGTTAGGTTAGGTTAGGTAGGGTTGGTTAGGTTCGGTCATATATCTACGTTAATTTTAACTCCAATAAAAAAAAATTGACCTCATACATAGTGAAAAGGGTAGCTTTATCATTTCATAAGAAAAAAATTATAGTAAATATATTAATTCAGGAAAACTTGGCTTATTAGGCAAATCGGGCCTTGAATAGTAGGCTGAGAAGTGAGTTCTGGCTACTAGGTACGACATATATATATATATATATATATGCAATTGACGATCACAAAACACTGATCATTTTATGCGGAAAATCCACAGAGAAATATGAAATGAGGTGAACGTTTCGGCTTTGTTAAAGCCTTTGTCAACACCAGACTGACTCAAGTGAACAGTCAGTCTGGTGTTGACAAAGGCTTTAACAAAGCCGAAACGTTCACCTCATTTCATATTTCTCTGTGCATTTTCCGCATATATATATATATATATATATATATATATATATATATATATATATATATATATATATATATATATATATATATATATATATATATATATTGTGACGGTAACGCGTTGGTGTTCGGCTGATCAAAGCTAGGGGTACGGCCTCGTCACATAGAATTAAAAAAAAATAGAAAATCTGGAACTTCGTCTGTGGTAAGGTAAGGAGAAGACACACAAAACACAAGTAAATTTTAACAATGAAATTTTAATTACGTTAAAGAAAACAAAACATGAATAAAATGGACATACAAATTCGTATAATAAAATCAATCAAAGTAATAAGAATAATTAAATGACAAAATGAAAAGTTACGTTAAGACAAGTGAACAAATAACAAGAAGTGCAAATAACGTAAATATTGGTGCAGGAATATTGGCTTCAAGCTATCACCTCTCTTAGTACACGTAAGCCACAGCTTAGTCTACCAAGAAGACGTGTTAACCGTATGAAAGCACTGAATATTCTGAGGACTGAGGTCGTGGTGGCCCCAGACATCAAGTAGTATGGTGGGTGGAGTGCAGTTGCAGCTTGACCCACAGCCAATCAGCGAGGAGCCGGCGACAAGACAGGTAGTTTGGCGGTTTGAGGTGGAGCAGGTGTTCCTGGCTGTATACGTTTTGCGCTCTGGTAAACCTTGCTGGTGTTGTCGTTGTTGGATTTTTCTTCCATACTTGTTTTATATAGATGTATCGACGTATTTTTGGAGGGAAGAGCAGGCTCAATCTCTTGAAGGAGATTATCGTCACAATATATATATATATATATATATATATATATATATATATATATATATATATATATATATATATATATATATATATATATATATATATATATATATATATATATATATATATATATATATATGCGAACAAGCCAGAATGGTCCCCTGGACAATATGCAACTGAAAACTCACACCCCAGAAGTGACTCGAACCCATACTCCCAGAAGCAACGCAACTGGTATGTACAAGACGCCTTAATCCACTTGACCATCACGACCGGACATAATGAGGTGATAGCCGAGGCTATTTGAACCACCCCACCGCCGGCACTCGGATAGTTATCTTGGGCATAGCATTTTACCAAAACACCTCATTCTTAGGGGCACACGTGAGGAACACAAATGCGAACATTCAATATAATTATATATATATATATATATATATATATATATATATATATATATATATTTATATATATATATATATATATATATATATATATATATATATATATATATATATATATATATATATATGCGGAAAATCCACAGAGAAAAAAGGGGACCATTCTGGCTTGTTCGCATTTGTGTTCCTCACGTGTGCCCCTAAGAATGAGGTGATTTGGTAAAATGCTATGCCCAAGATAACTATCCGAGTGCCGGCGGTGGGGTGGTTCAAATAGCCTCGGCTATCACCTCACCTGTCCGGTCGTGATGGTCAAGTGGATTAAGGCGTCTTGTACATACCAGTTGCGTTGCTTCTGGGAGTATGGGTTCGAGTCACTTCTGGGGTGTGAGTTTTCAGATATATATATATATATCTGGTGGGAAAGGGTTCTAAAGTTTGTATATATATATATATATATATATATATATATATATATATATATATATATATATATATATATATATATATATATATATATATATATATATATATATAATAAAGGTGAAACATGGGGGGATACATAAGAGATAAATGTGAGGTGAAACATAGAGGTAACTGCAGAAGGCTTATTGGCCCATACGAGGCAGCTCCTATCTAAACACAAAGATTAATCCAGTGTAATTGGCCTGTTATGTTGGACATTGTCTTCTGTGTTGGCATCGTTATGTTCTGGTCTTGTCCTTACTCTCATGTTGGGTAGAGTAAATAGTTCCGTGATTTGGGTGTTCATGGTAGGTTGTCCTATTCTTATGTGAATTGCCTCAAGAATTTGTAATCTTCTTACATCTTGGGTTTTGTCTATTATGCAGGTATTCTCATTCAACATTTCTCTTGTTACAGTGATGTCGTGGGCTTGTCTCATGTGATTCCTAGGGGCACCGGATTGAAGATGGCATGTCAAACGCCTCGTCAGCTTGGTCGACGTCATACCTATGTACTTAGATTGAAGGTTACATCCTTCGTGGGGGAAAGTGTACATGTATACAACGCTTGACTGCTGTAGAGGGTTCTCCGTCGGCTTCGGGCTGGTTTTGATAAGGAGTTCGGAAGTCTTCCTGGTTTTGTAGAATATTATCAGGTTTATGTCTATGCTTGTGTATTGAATAACCATTCATGTGTGCAGTGATCAATTGAATATTCGTCCAAGAAATGTGATCTTGGTATATATATATATATATATATATATATATATATATATATATATATATATATATATATATAAATATATATATATATATATATATATATATATATATATATATATATATATATATATATATATATATATATATATATATATATATATATATATATATATATATATATATACACATATTAGTATATTTTTGTAGCAGTCTTTCCTGTAGACATATATTATTAAATATGACCGAAAAAATAAGATTAATAATTCTAACACGAATTTTCTCAATCTTTCGTACATTACGCTTCACTGTTGGAGGTAAATAAAAAATCACTTCTCCAAAATTCATTTTTATTTCTAGTCTGACGCGACACGGGCACGTTTCGTAAAACTTATTACATTTTCAAAGACTTCACAAATACACAACTGATTAGAACTTACGTATCTCCGATTTTATATCTACATTTGAGTGAGGTGGGAGGGGTGATGTGGCATTAACACAAGACAGAACAAGAGGGGATATTAATAGGGTAATAAAAGTATCAACACAAGACAGAACACAAACAATGGGTATTGAATAGAAGTGTTTGTAGAAAGCCTATTGGTCCATATTTCTTGATGCTTCTATATTGGAGCGGAGTCTTGAGGTGGGTAGAATATAATTGTGCAATAATTGGCTGTTGATTGCTGGTGTTGACACCTTGATGTGTAGTGCCTCGCAAACGTCAAGCCGCCTGCTTTCGCTGTATCTATCGATGATTTCTGTGTTGTTTACTAGGATTTCTCAGGCGATGGTTTGGTTGTGGGAAGAGATTATATGTTCCTTAATGGAGCCCTGTTGCTTATGCATCGTTAAACGCCTAGAAAGAGATGTTGTTGTCTTGCCTATATACTGGGTTTTTTGGAGCTTACAGTCCCCAAGTGGGCATTTGAAGGCATAGACGACGTTAGTCTCTTTTAAAGCGTTCTGTTTTGTGTCTGGAGAGTTTCTCATGAGTAGGCTGGCCGTTTTTCTGGTTTTATAGTAAATCGTCAGTTGTATCCTCTGATTTTTGTCTGTAGGGATAACGTTTCTATTACCAATATCTTTCAGGACCCTTTCCTCCGTTTTATGAGCTGTGGAAAAGAAGTTCCTGTAAAATAGTCTAATAGGGGGTATAGGTGTTGTGTTAGTTGTCTCTTCAGAGGTTGCATGGCTTTTCACTTTCCTTCTTATGATGTCTTCGATAAAACCATTGGAGAAGCCGTTATTGACTAGGACCTGCCTTACCCTACAGAGTTCTTCGTCGACTTGCTTCCATTCTGAGCTGTGGCTGAGAGCACGGTCGACATATGCGTTAACAACACTCCTCTTGTACCTGTCAGGGCAGTCGCTGTTGGCATTTAGGCACATTCCTATGTTTGTTTCCTTAGTGTAGACTGCAGTGTGGAAACCTCCGCCCTTTTCCATGACTGTTACATCTAGAAAGGGCAGCTTCCCATCCTTTTCCGTCTCGTAAGTGAAACGCAGCACGGAACTCTGCTCAAATGCCTCCTTCAGCTCCTGCAGATGTCTGACATAAGGTACCTGTGTAAAAATGTCGTCAACATACCTGCAGTATATGGCCGGTTTCAAGTTCATGTCGACTAAGACTTTTTGCTCGATGGTACCCATGTAGAAGTTTGCAAACAGGACACCTAGGGGAGTACCCATGGCGACCCCATCTACTTGCTACTACATGTGCCCATCCGGGCTCAAGAAGGGTGCCTCTTTAGTACAAGCTTGGAGTAGTTTCCTCAGAATATTTTCTGGTATGTCAAGAGGAGTACAGGCTGGATCACGATACACTCTGTCGGCTATCATTCCGATTGTCTCGTCCACAGGTACGTTGGTAAGAATTTTGGAGAATTGATTTTTGATTTACCTCCAACAGTGAAGCGAAATGTACGAAAGATTGAGAAAATTCGTGTTAGAATTATTAATCTTACTTTTTCGGTCATATTTAATAATATATGTCTACAGGAAAGACTGCTACCAAAATATACTAATACATATATATATATATATATATATATATATATATATATATATATATATATATATATATATATATATATATATATATATATACATATATATATATATATATATATATATATATATATATATATATATATATATATATATATATATATATATGTATGTATATATATATATATATATATATATATATATATATTTATATATATATATATATATATATATATATATATATATATATATATATATATAGTACCGTGATACCCAGGAGGGCATGGGTTCGAATCCTGGCCGAGGTTATATATATATATATATATATATATATATATATATATATATATATATATATATATATATATATATATATATATATATATGTATATATATATATATATATATATATACATATATATATATATATATATACATATATATATATATATATATATATATATATATATATATATATATATATATATATATATATATATATATATATACATATATATATATATATATATATATATATATATATGTATATATATATATATATATATATATATATATATATATATATATATATATATATATATATATATATATATATAACTGAAAACTCACACCCCAGAAGTGACTCGAACCCATACTCCCACAACTGGTATGTACAGGGACGCCTTAATCCGCTTGACCATCACGACCGGACATAAGGAAGTGATAGCCGAGGCTATATGAACCACTTCCCCGCCGGCACTCGGATGGTAATCTTGGGCATAGCATTTTATCAAATCACCTCATTCTTTGGGGCACACGTGAGGAACACAAATGCAAACAAGCCTGAATGGTCCCCAGGACTATATACAACTGAAAACTCACACCCCAGAAGTGACTCGAACCCATACTCCCACAACTGGTATGTACAGGGACGCCTTAATCCGCTTGACCATCACGACCGGACATAAGGAAGTGATAGCCGAGGCTATATGAACCACTTCCCCGCCGGCACTCGGATGGTAATCTTGGGCATAGCATTTTATCAAATCACCTCATTCTTTGGGGCACACGTGAGGAACACAAATGCAAACAAGCCTGAATGGTCCCCAGGACTATATACAACTGAAAACTCACACCCCAGAAGTGACTCGAACCCATACTCCCACAACTGGTATGTACAGGGACGCCTTAATCCGCTTGACCATCACGACCGGACATAAGGAAGTGATAGCCGAGGCTATATGAACCACTTCCCCGCCGGCACTCGGATGGTAATCTTGGGCATAGCATTTTATCAAATCACCTCATTCTTTGGGGCACACGTGAGGAACACAAATGCAAACAAGCCTGAATGGTCCCCAGGACTATATACAACTGAAAACTCACACCCCAGAAGTGACTCGAACCCATACTCCCACAACTGGTATGTACAAGGACGCCTTAATCCGCTTGACCATCACGACCGGACATAAGGAAGTGATAGCCGAGGCTATATGAACCACTTCCCCGCCGGCACTCGGATGGTAATCTTGGGCATAGCATTTTATCAAATCACCTCATTCTTTGGGGCACACGTGAGGAACACAAATGCAAACAAGCCTGAATGGTCCCCAGGACTATATACAACTGAAAACTCACACCCCAGAAGTGACTCGAACCCATACTCCCACAACTGGTATGTACAGGGACGCCTTAATCCGCTTGACCATCACGACCGGACATAAGGAAGTGATAGCCGAGGCTATATGAACCACTTCCCCGCCGGCACTCGGATGGTAATCTTGGGCATAGCATTTTATCAAATCACCTCATTCTTTGGGGCACACGTGAGGAACACAAATGCAAACAAGCCTGAATGGTCCCCAGGACTATATACAACTGAAAACTCACACCCCAGAAGTGACTCGAACCCATACTCCCACAACTGGTATGTACAGGGACGCCTTAATCCGCTTGACCATCACGACTGGACATAAGGAAGTGATAGCCGAGGCTATATGAACCACTTCCCCGCCGGCACTCGGATGGTAATCTTGGGCATAGCATTTTATCAAATCACCTCATTCTTTGGGGCACACGTGAGGAACACAAATGCAAACAAGCCTGAATGGTCCCCAGGACTATATACAACTGAAAACTCACACCCCAGAAGTGACTCGAACCCATACTCCCACAACTGGTATGTACAGGGACGCCTTAATCCGCTTGACCATCACGACCGGACATAAGGAAGTGATAGCCGAGGCTATATGAACCACTTCCGCGCCGGCACTCGGATGGTAATCTTGGGCATAGCATTTTATCAAATCACCTCATTCTTTGGGGCACACGTGAGGAACACAAATGCAAACAAGCCTGAATGGTCCCCAGGACTATATACAACTGAAAACTCACACCCCAGAAGTGACTCGAACCCATACTCCCACAACTGGTATGTACAGGGACGCCTTAATCCGCTTGACCATCACGACCGGACATAAGGAAGTGATAGCCGAGGCTATATGAACCACTTCCCCGCCGGCACTCGGATGGTAATCTTGGGCATAGCATTTTATCAAATCACCTCATTCTTTGGGGCACACGTGAGGAACACAAATGCAAACAAGCCTGAATGGTCCCCAGGACTATTTGTGGGAGTTGTGGGAGTATGGGTTCGAGTCACTTCTGGGGTGTGAGTTTTCAGTTGTATATAGTCCTGGGGACCATTCAGGCTTGTTTGCATTTGTGTTCCTCACGTGTGCCCCAAAGAATGAGGTGATTTGATAAAATGCTATGCCCAAGATTACCATCCGAGTGCCGGCGGGGAAGTGGTTCATATAGCCTCGGCTATCACTTCCTTATGTCCGGTCGTGATGGTCAAGCGGATTAAGGCGTCCCTGTACATACCAGTTGTGGGAGTATGGGTTCGAGTCACTTCTGGGGTGTGAGTTTTCAGTTGTATATAGTCCTGGGGACCATTCAGGCTTGTTTGCATTTGTGTTCCTCACGTGTGCCCCAAAGAATGAGGTGATTTGATAAAATGCTATGCCCAAGATTACCATCCGAGTGCCGGCGGGGAAGTGGTTCATATAGCCTCGGCTATCACTTCCTTATGTCCGGTCGTGATGGTCAAGCGGATTAAGGCGTCCCTGTACATACCAGTTGTGGGAGTATGGGTTCGAGTCACTTCTGGGGTGTGAGTTTTCAGTTGTATATAGTCCTGGGGACCATTCAGGCTTGTTTGCATTTGTGTTCCTCACGTGTGCCCCAAAGAATGAGGTGATTTGATAAAATGCTATGCCCAAGATTACCATCCGAGTGCCGGCGGGGAAGTGGTTCATATAGCCTCGGCTATCACTTCCTTATGTCCGGTCGTGATGGTCAAGCGGATTAAGGCGTCCCTGTACATACCAGTTGTGGGAGTATGGGTTCGAGTCACTTCTGGGGTGTGAGTTTTCAGTTGTATATAGTCCTGGGGACCATTCAGGCTTGTTTGCATTTGTGTTCCTCACGTGTGCCCCAAAGAATGAGGTGATTTGATAAAATGCTATGCCCAAGATTACCATCCGAGTGCCGGCGGGGAAGTGGTTCATATAGCCTCGGCTATCACTTCCTTATGTCCGGTCGTGATGGTCAAGCGGATTAAGGCGTCCCTGTACATACCAGTTGTGGGAGTATGGGTTCGAGTCACTTCTGGGGTGTGAGTTTTCAGTTGTATATAGTCCTGGGGACCATTCAGGCTTGTTTGCATTTGTGTTCCTCACGTGTGCCCCAAAGAATGAGGTGATTTGATAAAATGCTATGCCCAAGATTACCATCCGAGTGCCGGCGGGGAAGTGGTTCATATAGCCTCGGCTATCACTTCCTTATGTCCGGTCGTGATGGTCAAGCGGATTAAGGCGTCCCTGTACATACCAGTTGTGGGAGTATGGGTTCGAGTCACTTCTAGGGTGTGAGTTTTCAGTTGTATATAGTCCTGGGGACCATTCAGGCTTGTTTGCATTTGTGTTCCTCACGTGTGCCCCAAAGAATGAGGTGATTTGATAAAATGCTATGCCCAAGATTACCATCCGAGTGCCGGCGGGGAAGTGGTTCATATAGCCTCGGCTATCACTTCCTTATGTCCGGTCGTGATGGTCAAGCGGATTAAGGCGTCCCTGTACATACCAGTTGTGGGAGTATGGGTTCGAGTCACTTCTGGGGTGTGAGTTTTCAGTTGTATATAGTCCTGGGGACCATTCAGGCTTGTTTGCATATATATATATATATATATATATATATATATATATATATATATATATATATATATATATATATATATTAGTATATTTTGGTAGCAGTCTTTCCTGTAGACATATATTATTAAATATGACCGAAAAAGTAAGATTAATAATTCTAACACGAATTTTCTCAATCTTTCATACATTACGCTTCACTGTTGGAGGTAAATCAAAAATCACTTCTGCAAAATTCATTTTTATTTCTAGTCTGACGCGACACGGGCGCGTTTCGTAAAACTTATTACATTTTCAAAGACTTCACAAATACACAACTGATTAGAACGTATCTCTGATTTTATATCTACATTTGAGTGAGGTGGGAAGGGTGATGTGGCATTAACACAAGACAGAACAGGAGGGGATATTAATAGGGTATTAAAAGTATCAACACAAGACAGAACAGAAACAATGGGTATTGAATAGAAGTGTTTGTAGAAAGCCTATTGGTCCATATTTCTTGATGCTTCTATATTGGAGTGGAGTCTTGAGGTGGGTAGAATATAGTTGTGACAACTATATTCTACCCACCTCAAGACTCCACTCCAATATAGAAGCATCAAGAAATATGGACCAATAGGCTTTCTACAAACACTTCTATTCAATACCCATTGTTTCTGTTCTGTCTTGTGTTGATACTTTTAATACCCTATTAATATCCCCTCCTGTTCTGTCTTGTGTTAATGCCACATCACCCTTCCCACCTCACTCAAATGTAGATATAAAATCAGAGATACGTTCTAATCAGTAGTGTATTTGTGAAGTCTTTGAAAATGTAATAAGTTTTACGAAACGCGCCCGTGTCGCGTCAGACTAGAAATAAAAATGAATTTTGGAGAAGTGATTTTTGATTTACCTCCAACAGTGAAGCGTAATGTACGAAAGATTGAGAAAATTCGTGTTAGAATTATTAATCTTACTTTTTCGGTCATATTTAATAATATATATATATATATATATATATATATATATATATATATATATATATATATATATATATATATATATATATATATATATATATATATATATATATATATATATATATATATATATATATATATATATATGTGTGTATATATATAAAAGTTTGTGAGGGTCCCACCTCTGGTGCCAATGTGGGGACCCATAGCCTCGAAGAAGAACATAAAAAGTATTCAGAGGAGACCTTGTGGTTTCTCACTTAACACTAATATTATCTTCTACTACCACCCCCATTCTTCTGAATGTACACATATATATTTGTTTTATTTGAACTTTGTTACAAAAAAGGAGTTACATATAGGGTACAAAGATGGTTATCATAGGTTGTCGAGTTCCTCCAGATCCTCGGATGGCGGGCAGGAACCTTGAATGCAGTGCGCATTTCCTCTCTTTATCGCTACGCTGAGGCGCTGGAAAAGAAAGCTGGCAGCTCTAGGGTCCCTTGTTGTGTTAATGAGCCTAGAACCCAGTTCCTTCAAAAAACTGGTAGCACTTTTACCCCAGGCGCCGAGTGTCTCAAAAGCAATGGGGACAAAATTGTAGTGGTGATCCAGTTCTCTGTACTTACGGGATATGGCTGTTTCCCTGTGGGTGGCAGCGCCACTTGGTTGTGCAACACTGAGGTCAATGTAGGTGTTAGCCAGGGTTGATACGCACGTGTAGTCCCATACCAACTGCTTGCCATTCTTCCAGGGGTTCACTGTGATACCATCCGGGCGACCAATAAGAGTATCAGAGTTACGGGGAGTTAAGTAACGGGGCTCTCTTTCAGCTGGGCAACCAGCTGTGGTGAGGCTCCTCTTGATGATGTCGTTAACTTCACTGTGCCTCGAATGCCATCCCCCTGTGCTTTGGCAGAGTAGGCCATGGTGGCCGTACCTGTCAACCACCACCTCGCCGCAAATACACCTATATCTGGTGTGGATTGGGGCAGCAAGTCGGAGAGCCACAGCAATTCGGAGGGCGTGTGGTGTGAGACGCATGCCACTTGCCGACATTTTGGTTGCTAACAGGACATCCCCTGCATGTGGGGGATATATATATATATATATATATATATATATATATATATATATATATATATATATATATATATATATATATATATATATATATATATATATATATATATATATTGTGACGGTAACGCGTTGGTGTTCGGCTGTTCAAAGCTAGGGGTATGGCCTCGTCACATAGAATAAAAAAAAATAGAAAATCTGGAACTTCGTCTGTGGTAAGGTAAGGAGAAGACACACAAAACACAAGTAAATTTTAACAATGGGATTTTAATTACGTTAGATAAACAAAACATGAATAAAATGGACATACAAATTCGTATAATAAAATCAATCAATCAAAATAATAAGAATAATTAAATGAAAAAATGAAAAGTTATGTTAAGACAAGTGAGCAATAACATGCTGTGAAATATACAATAAAATGAGAGGTGCAGGAATATTGGCTTTAAGCTATCACCTCTCTCAGTACACGTAAAGCCAAAGCTCAGTCTACCAGGAAGAAGTATTAACCGTATGAAAGCACTGAATATTCTGATGACTGAGGTCGTGGCGGCCCCAGACATCAAGTAGTATGGTGGGTGAGTGCAGTAGCAGCTGGACCGGCGGCCAATCAGCGAGGAGCCGGCAGCAAGACAGGTAGTTTGGCGGTGTGAGGTGTAGCAGGTGTTCCTGGCTGCATACGTTTTGCGCTCTGGCAAACCTTGCTGGTGTTGTTGTCGTTGTTGGACATTTCTTCCATAGTAGTTTTATATAGATGTATCGACGTATTTGTGGAGGGAAGAGCAGGCTCAATCTCTTGAAGGAGATTATCGTCACAACTCTCCCCCGAAGCCTGCGGTTCTGGAAGAAGTACGTCGTTATGTGGTGGAGTAATGGATGGAGTCGCTTCTACTTCATAAACTCTGGAGAGATCATGGGCTAAGATGTTGTCGGAATCTTGGCATAGTGTGTCTCCAGGTTGAATTTCTGCAGTTAGCAAGCCCATAGTAGAAGACGTTGAGATGAGAAGTGGGCGTGCTGCAGGAGGTGTAGGATGGTGTGGTCCGTGTTGATGGTAGACCGAGCACTTTGCAGGTGTGGAGTGAAGTGCTGGAGCTTCAGGATGATGAAGAGTAGCTCCTTGCCAATTGTTCCGTAGTTCCTTGTAGCAGTAGTCGCTGACAGGTGTATTCTCCTCGCTTCGTTGCTGCATCACGACACCACCAACGTCGGTACCACTGGCGTCGACATGGAGGATGAAGGGCTTATCTGACGAGGTGAGAGTGGAATTAGAATAGGGCAAAGGAGCACGATTATTATCCTGAAAGTATTTGGGAAGATCATTAAGGATTTCGGAATTAGAAAGCGCTGACTCCTTGTCAGTGCTTTCGGGAGAAGAAGCTGGGAAGGTCTCACTGTGGATGTAGGGTTCTGTGAAGGTAGAACAGTTAATCAGGACAGTGGGAGGAGTACCATTATATTGCTTCAGGAGGTTGACGTGGCACAGCTGGGTCTTCCGCCGCCTATCTGGAGTCTCTATAGCGTAGTTGTTGTTGCTTCTGCACTCTTTGACGCGGTAGGGTCCTGAAAACCTGTTTTGTAAAGGTGAACCTGGGATAGGGAAGTATGCTAGAATGAAGTCTCCTGGCTTAAATTTTCGTACTTTGCTGGTCTGGTTGTAATGAGTCTTCATCCTCTCCTGGGCTTTCAATAGATTATCATGTGCAAAGCGGTGGACTCTCTCTAGAATGTGTTGAAGGTTTTGAAGAAACTGGGGCACATTCTGATGCTCACTGAAGGTGGCATCTCGGAGAGAGTCTTTGAAAGCCTTAAGGGGAGTACGGCACTTACAGCCGTAGAGCATCTCATAAGGAGATACTCCTAGGGACTCATTGGGGAGACTTCTGTAAATACACATTATAAGGTCGATTTGCTTATCCCAATCCTTAGAGGTTTCACTACAAAACTTTTTCAAGAGTGCTTTGATAGTCTGATGACTACGTTCAAGAGAACCCTGTGAAGCAGGATGATAGGGGCTGGACAATACCGGTTTGATGTTGAACTCCTCCAGTGTCCTTTTGAAGAGATCACTGGTGAAGTTGGTACCACAGTCGCTCTGAATCTCCCTGGGAAATCCGTATTGAGTGAAGATCTTCAATAGATGTTTTACAACCGTAGCAGCCGTGATGTTCTTCACTGGAACTGCTATGGGAAATCTGGTGGTAGGACACAGGATGGTTAGGATGTAGGCGTTACCTGAACTGGTCCGAGGTAAAGGACCAACACAGTCTATTATGAGTCTGTGGAAAGGTTCCGCAGGCACCTGTATGGGAATCAGTGGCGCTCTGGGAATGGAGATGTTCGGTTTGCCTGCCATCTGACATGTATGACACTGTTTTACGTACTGTTTGACGCTATTTACCATACCTGGCCAGTAGTAGTCTTGACGAATTCCATGGTAAGTCTTGTTGAAGCCGTAGTGGGAGAGTGCTCCGTGGGCCAGGTGTAGAATAGTGGGCCGCAGGCTGGTAGGAATCACAAGTTGTTCGATGTTGGCCCAGTCGTCCTCCTCCTTCAGTTTACTGGGTCTATATCTGCGGTAGAGCAAGTCGTTCTCTAGGAAAAACCCAGGAATACTGTCGGGTTGAGTCTCAGCCTGGAAAAACAATGGTGTTAAAGTAAGATCTTCCCTCTGCAACTTACGGAACTCCAACTTGGTCAGATGCGGGGGTAGTTTCTGAGGGTCTTGAGGGACAGCGGTAGCAGTAGAATCAGCTGGCTGTGGACGTGCGGCTTGTGCACGGGTGGTCACGAGAACCGGAGGAGAAACTTCATCACTCTCTTGAACCTCTGCTGGAACATACGCTAGAATAGGGTTTATTGGCACAGAGTTACACACCTGGGGTTTGTCCATGACGATCAGGTTGGTTGGTTGCAGGTCTTCTGCCAAGTCATTGCCTAGGAGAAGTTGCACTCCAGGCATGGGAAAAGGCTTTTCCCTGACGGCGACTTGGACTTCTCCGTTCACGTAGGAACAATCCAGGTGGACTCTGGCGAGAGGGTATGGAGTGGTAGCAGTGAGGTCAGTGATGAAGACAGTTTCTCCGGTGTAGACGATGTTGGGCACAGCCGACTTCAAGATGATCGATTGAAGAGCCGCTGTGTCCCTCAAGATCTTCAATTTGAAACATCCCTCCGGATTTGAACCGTTGGCAGAGACAGTTCCAGTATACAGGTGGTTACTGAAAAGAGAAAGATCATTAACATTAACACCAACATTCATCACAGGCTTACCGGACTTAGGAGGAGTTGGTTTGGGTTTTTGTGGGTCAGTGGTTCCCTTGTATTGAGACTTACCACACTTGTCTATGGTATGTCCATAGAGTCTACAATACTTGCAGTACAGTTGCGAACCAGCTTGATCGGGGCTCACTTTCTCGTAACTGTACCACGACTTCTTACTGGAGGATGGTTCGGGTGTCAGCCGGTGGATGAGGCTGTAAGTGTCAGCCGACTTAGCACACTTCAGGTAGTCGGTTTCTTCTTTATCTGCTAAGTAGAGACGGACAGGGGGCGGCACACGTCTCAAGAATTCTTCAACAAGCATCAGGTTGACGAGTTCTGTAAAAGTAGAGACATGTGCTGCTTCCAGCCATTTCATGAAATATCTCCGTTTTGTGTTAGCAAACTCAAGGAAGGTAGTGGTACTTGCCTTCAGGTGGTCACGGAATTTCCTTCTATAACTTTCCGTGGAAAGGAGGTAGGCGTCCAACACTGCTTGTTTCAGAGTCTGGTAGTCATTCTCAGACGCCAGAGTACTGAGTGTGACTGCAGCTCTACCTGTAAGATGGACTCTGAGAAGTGTGGCCCATTGGTCGACAGGCCAACTGAGTTGATTAGCAAGGGTTTCAAAGGTGGTGAAAAACACATCAACTTCTGCTTCTACAAAGGATGGCATTAACTTACTTGCATGTGATATATTAAAACTGACGGGAAGATTGGCAGTAGCTTGCTGGCGTTGAGCGAGGTGTGAAGTTTCCAACGTGTATTCTCGTTGACGACACTCTAGAGCCAGAGTCGCTTGTTGCTTGTCATGTTCGCGTTGCATCTCCAACTCGCGTTGTTTGATTTCAAGCTGTACGCGTTCCCGCTCCTGGAGTGTTTTAAGCTGTACGCGTTCCCGCTCCTGGAGTGTTTCAAGCTGTACGCGTTCCCGCTCCTGGAGCATTGCAACCTCACGTTCCTGGAGGGCGAGTTCACGTTGCTTGTGGGCGATTTCTCGTTCTTGTCCTTCCCTTTGTATGGCAGCTGTTCGTTCTTGTTGTTCGAGGGCTTCCCTTTGTTGTTCGCGGGCTTCCCTTTGCTGCTCACGTTCAATCTTGGCCAGCTCTAGTTTGAGTTTCATCGTTGCCAAATCAGTTTTATCTGCAATATAGTAAGTTTCATGAGTTTCAGAGTCTATCTTACCTTGCTCTAGGAAATGATCCAGCAACAGGTTGTGTATTTCACTCTTGTTGGCTTGGTAGGGAACTGTTAGTTGATACTCATGTGCAAGAGTTTGTAATTCAGTCTTCTTGGCATGACTTAAAGTCCCTATTGCACCTGCTGGATCTGCGCGGAAAGCTTGGAGACGAAACATGGTGAAATTAGCAAATAAAGGTACAACGAATATTCAATAGTGAATGTCAGAAACAGGACAACGTGGCAACTGGTACCTATCCTGTGGGATCTTTAACAATTAAAGTTAAGTACAAGATGTTAAATGATTAATTTAAATCAAGGGCGCAGGAAATCTTGTACCCGGTACTCATGTAAGAGGATAAGGGCAAGAAAATCCTACTAACAAATGAAACAGAGTTTCGAAAACAAATGAAACAGTTAATTGCCTCAAAAGTAAAATTGGTAGTCCAAGGATGTAGGCATACCTTGCCGAGTCTCTATAGGACATAAAGCAAGTTTTTCCTACTGAATTTAATATGATACTTACAGAATTAGCGAACTTTTGTGCTCTGAAAAAGTAAGCTAATTCCCTACCGTTGCATGTATCATCATCTCTGACTGACGTGTAGGGGTGCGAGGTGTCAACTGGTGACGAGAACTGCTGCTGAGGTCCCAATTCAGCAACTAAAGTTCGAGCTAGAGGAACTATGGCCCTCTTTGTCCTCCTACAGTCAGATGGCAGAAGATTGGGTGCTCTTGACCCGGGGCAGACCACAGTACCAGGGTACCAATATGATGATCTGTCAAAAATGAGAAATATCCAAGGGACAAAGATGGTAAACACGAGTAATAACACGGAGGGAGAGATGACCAATTAAGAGTATGACTGCGGCCTACAGTCACCACGTAATCCAAAGTTGTCTCACCTTCACCATATGTTACTCTCGTAATGCACAATACACTGCACCATATAATAAATTAAATTGAATATGAAAAATAGTAAAAGCTACGTTAACAAAGTTAAATACGCTTACCATTAATTACCACTTGGCACCAGTACCTGAGTGAAGCTCCTAGGACAGGCCCCCATATAATATATGATGGTAACGCGTTGGTGTTCGGCTGTTCAAAGCTAGGGGTATGGCCTCGTCACATAGAATAAAAAAAAATAGAAAATCTGGAACTTCGTCTGTGGTAAGGTAAGGAGAAGACACACAAAACACAAGTAAATTTTAACAATGGAATTTTAATTACGTTAGATAAACAAAACATGAATAAAATGGACATACAAATTCGTATAATAAAATCAATCAATCAAAATAAGAATAATTAAATGAAAAAATGAAAAGTTACGTTAAGACAAGTGAGCAATAACAAGCTGTACAATATACAATAAAATGAGAGGTGCAGGAATATTGGCTTTAAGCTATCACCTCTCTCAGTACATGTAAAGCCAAAGCTCAGTCTACCAGGAAGAAGTGTTAACCGTATGAAAGCACTGAATATTCTGAGGACTGAGGTCGTGGCGCCCCCAGACATCAAGTAGTATGGTGGGTGAGTGCAGTAGCAGCTGGACCGGCGGCCAATCAGCGAGGAGCCGGCAACAAGACAGGTAGTTTGGCGGTTTGAGGTGTAGCAGGTGTTCCTGGCTGCATACGTTTTGCGCTCTGGCAAACCTTGCTGGTGTTGTTGTCGTTGTTGGACATTTCTTTCATAGTAGTTTTATATAGATGTATCAACGTATTTGTGGAGGGAAGAGCAGGCTCAATCTCTTGAAGGAGATTATCGTCACAATATATATATATATATATATATATATTTATATTTATATATTGTGTGTTGCATTGTGTTCTGGGAATGTGAGGATGAGAATGATGAGAATATCTCTGACGATGATGAAAATATCTCTGACGATGATGAGAATATCTCCGACGATGATGAGAATATCTCTGACGATGATGAGAATATCTCTGGCGATGATGAGAATATCTCAGACGATGATGAGAATATCTCTGACGATGATGAGAATATCTCTGACGATGATGAGAATATCTCTGACGATGAAGAGAATATCTCTGACGATGATGAGGATATCTCTGACGATGATGAGAATATCTCTGACGATGTTGAGAATATCTCTGACGATGATGAGAATATCTCTGGCAATAATGTGGTTGTGGGGTAGAGATTACACCTTGTTTATCGTGACGTTGTTGTCTGTACAATGTCAGATGCTTGGAAAGACATGTTGTCATACCTATTTAATGACGTTGTTGGAGCTGACAGTCCATAAGTGTGCTCATGAAGGTAGAAACGACATTCACCTCTCTCGAGGCCTATCACTGTGTGGTTGATTTCTTGACTGTCTGTTTGGCTTTCTCTCCTTCCATTTCTCCATCTCTCTCTTTCTCGCCCTCATCTTCTCTCCAGCCATCCATAGTACCCAAACTTACAGTGAACCCTAACATATTAGAGTTATAGGAGACGAGGGCGACCTTACAGGCACGGTATGTATAGAGTTATGAATAATTCTGTGGCCATATTCCTGGGGATAGTCCTTACGTTGATCTGATGTTGTTTATGCAACCCGACCTCTCACCTTGCACGTCTCGCTTTGGGCCTTGTGGTCCCCCAACGGACGAATTACAAGGTACAATGAACAGTAGCGGGTCTCACATATCCACGTTTTCTGTACATGGATAAGTTGGGTTAGATAGGTTACGTTGGTTTGTTCATTTACTTTTTTTGGTAGAAACTTTGTGTAGAGACCAGGATACACATACTAAAGGTATGTAGGAGGGGGGGGGGCGAGGAGAAGGAGGGAGAAAGAGAGAGAGAGACAGAGACAGAGACAGAGAGATAGAGAGAGAGAGAGAGAGAGAGAGAGATAGAGAGAGAGAGAGAGAGAGAGAGAGAGAGAGAGAGAGAGAGAGAGAGAGAGAGAGAGAGAGAGAGAGAGAGAGAGAGAGAGAGAGAGAGAGAGAGAGAGAGAGAGAGAGAGAGAGAGAGAGAGAAGGAGAGAGAGAGAGAGAGAGAGAGAGAGAGAGAGAGAGAGAGAGAGAGAGAGAGAGAGAGAGAGAGAGAGAGAGAGAGAGAGAGAGAGAGAGAGAGAGAGAGAGAGAGAGAGAGAGAGAGAGAGAGAGAGAGAGAGAGAGAGAGAGAGAGAGAGAGAGAGAGAGAGAGAGAGAGAGAGAGAGAGAGAGAGAGAGAGAGAGAGAGAAGACAGAGAGAGGTCTATTCTCGTCAATAACCACCAACCACCCACCTCTACATGTACACCCACGGTGGCCGTGATCGTATAGTGGTTAGTACATTGCGTTGTGGCCGCAATAACCCAGGTTCGAATCATGGTCACGGCAGGTGATTGTATTTTATGAGAGATGTTTAAAACTTACATCAACTCCTGTAGAAATACAATTTTTTTATTATGCACCCCATGCCCAACCCGTGGGTGGTTGTGGAAAGGGTTACAGAGGCACACAATGGGTTCAGAAACTAAACCCCATAGCTCGTTTAGCTAAACACGTGACAATCTTTTGAAGCTAGTTACACAATTGTTAATGTCATATATACATGTACGTATACAGTATATACAATAATTTACACAAATACATATACACATCGATAATCTTTTTATATCACAAGTGATTCAACAAGAGGCTCACAACAGTCACTATACAAGGCACTTAACATCTATGGTGAGTAACCACAGTTATTAGTCTTGTTCCACACCCACCCAACTGGGCGGCAGCTTTACAGTCATGTGCTCCGCGGCCACCTAACTGGGCGGCAGCTTTACAGTCATGTGCTCCGCACCCACCCAAATGGGCGGCAGCTTTACAGTCATTTTCTCCTCACCCACCCAACTGGGCGGCAGCTTAACAGTCATGTGCTCCACACCCATCCAACTGGGCGGCAGCTTAACAGTCATGTGCTGCTCACCCACCCAAATGGGCGACAGCTTTAGTCATTTGCTCCACACCCACCCAAATAGGCGGCAGCTTTACAGTCATGTGCTCCACACCCACACAAATGGGCGACAGCTTTACAGTCATTTGCTCCGCACCCACCTAAATGGGCGGCAGCTTTACAGTCATTTTCTCCTCACCCACCCAACTGGGCGGCAGCTTAACAGTCATGTGCTCCACACCCATAGAACTGGGCGGCAGCTTAACAGTCATGTGCTCCACACCCACCCAAATGGGCGACAGCTTTACAGTCATGTGCTCCACACCCATCCAACTTGGCGGCAGCTTTACAGTCATGTGCTCCACACCCACCCAACTGGGCGGCAGCTTTACAGTCATGAGCTCCACACCCACCCAACTGGGCGGCAGCTTTACAGTCATGTGCGTGAAGAGCCCAGAGAAAGTACACCCATGACTCACCCTTTGAACCTCCTTGGTAAGGTCAGCCATGTGACCTTAGATTCAGCTAGAGGTAATTGAAATACTTCCTGGCTACACCCTAGTCTAGGGGCACCTGACAGCCGGTTGGACAGTGCTTCGGATTTGGAGTCCTGAGCTTCCGGGTTCAATCACCGGTGGAGGCGGAGACAAATGGGCAAAATTTTTCTTTCACCCTGATGCCCCTGTTACCTAGCAGTAAATATGAACCTGGGATTTAGACAACTGCTACGAGCTGCTTCCTGGGGGGGAGGGGGGGGTAACAAAAAGGAGGCCTGGTCGAGGACCGGGCCGCGGGGACGCTAAGCCCCAAAATCATCTCAAGATAACCTCAAGATAGTCAGCTTGTTCATATTTGCGAATAATCCTAATAGTCTTGGCAAACAAACTTAATGGCACATATTGAGTGTTTTTGCACACCATGGGGAGCTGATTCCTTGAAGTGCTGACGAACTAGTTAGGTGAGCTAAACACTTTTTTCTGTGCAGGCTGAATCAGCTGGAAACAGGACCACACCAAACTTTCCAACAACAGTGCAAACGACCCCCTTCCTTGATTCGGGATGTGACGAAAGCTTGTATACATACCCCTGGATGATAGGAAAGAAAGAGTGCTGGAGTGGGCTGCAGGTCATCAAACAGGCCTCAGGAAACAGAGTGAATTCAACAAGGTCGTAGAGCAGGACCCAGAAGGTAATGTGTGTGTGATCTTTGATATTTTCCATCTGTAATATCTAAACAATTGCCAGAGTTTAGAGTAGGGACTTATAGTTTGGTGAATATCATATTTTGTTCTCAATAAACCCATGTTAAACTTTCCATTCTGTGTCAGTTAATGGAACCTCCTATTCTTCTGAGTTCAGTTTGGTTACCAACCAGTCAGTAATTAATGACAGTTAGAAATGGACTCTCAAAAGCCAAGCAATGCTTCTTGCCTCATTGCTTGATATAACTATGTGACAGGCAAGATGGTAGCAGTGGTTTAATTATAAGTTCTCTGTGTAGCATTTCCTTGGGAAGTTACCTTTGGTCCCGGGGTGAAACCATCCGTCGTGCACCATATTTCAGTTCAAATTACATTGCGTCAAAATTACCAGTGTTTCAATAACTAGTATTACCAGGTTTTACCTCAATAAAGTGTTACAAGTGCAACCAGTAAGAAGTGTTACTCAGTATTAATCAGTATTTTCTAGAGTCAATATTATTAATTGTTACAATGGTTTCAGCGGTGAGACACACACGACCTTCATCACTGTAACCATCTACACTACACACGACCTTCATCACTGTAACCATCTACACTACACACGACCATCATCACCGTAACCATCTACACTACACACGACCATCACTGTAACCATCTACACTACACACGACCATCATCACCATAACCATCTACACTACACACGACCATCACTGTAACCATCTACACTACACACCACCATCATCACCGTAACCATCTACACTACACACGACCATCACTGTAACCATCTACCCTACACACGACCACCACTGTAACCGTCTACCCTACTGTTACGAACCCGGATCCAGCGTCCGAGCACGGAGCAGTAACGACCACGCCATCTGTGGGTCAGCTCCCGAAACCCCCGCCAAACAGACGACGACACCTGGTGAGGACAAGGTGAACCAGCCACAAGGGCCAGTTTCCAGTCCTGTGCAGCTCACAACACAGCCGCTCCTGACCTCTGGTGAGGTGGTTCTCCGACGACAGCGCCATCTATGGACTGGATACGTCAGGTGTTTGTGCCCGAGCCCGTAAGTGAGGTGTTTTAGTGCGTCCCAGTCATTGATGACGTGTCTGTTTACAGAGTCGACCTGGGACTGCTGTGATGGGAGTTGAGTGAGTCTACCCGAGGCAGCCAGTCTCCATACCTTGAATCTTGCTGCAGCTGTTGTGAAGTCGTCCCCCCGGAAGAACACTGTGGTGTGTTAGCCTGCCAGTGGAGTGGCAGTAAAAGGATTTACCCGGGACCGACTGTTGGAGACGATCATCCACTGGGGTACTGAAGACAGGAGAGTGATTAGTGGTGTCACACGAGGCTCCTGTCTAGGGCGTTCCCCTTTTATCGTTCGTGGAGTGGCCGTACCAGCCTTGTTGGCTCAGAACCTGTAGCAGACCAGCTGGACGTGTGGTTGACGGCCTCCACGGCGGTGCCCCCAGTGGACCTGTGTTTTGGCTGACCTGTGGCCAGGGTAGGCTCAACTTCTTTGGAGAATTCGTTGTGAGGCCACGAAGAAAGCACCGAGAGTTATGGCACCAGCGTCTTCAGCAGAAGACATCGATTGTGGATTAATCCCCTTGTAAAGTGTTAATACCCCTCCCCCTTGTGCACTCTTTTATTTTATATATTTAATCGGTGATAGTGTTAATTATAATATTAAGTTCTTAACTTTCTTTCCCTACTCCCTTTTAAGTTACTTGCGTCACGGACCTCATCCCTTGATAGCCACTACTGGCTTGGGAATGGATACATAGATCTTCCTCTAACAACATCAGAGTACGAACCCCGTTGCGTCCCGAGAGGGCCGTAACACCTACACATGACCATCACTGTAACCGTCTACACTACACACGACCATCACTGTAACCGTCTACCCTACACATGACTATCACTGTAACCGTCTACACTACACACGACCATCACTGTAACCATCTACACTACATACGACCATCACTGTAACCATCTACACTACACACGACCATCACTGTAACCGTCTACCCTACACATGACCATCACTGTAACCATCTACACTACATACGACCATCACTGTAACCATCTACACTACACACGACCATCACTGTAACCATCTACACTACACATGACCACCACTGTAACCATCTACACTACACACGACCACCACTGTAACCATCTACACTACACACGACCATCATCACTGTAACCATCTACACACGACCATCATCACTGTAATTATACACTACACACAACCAATGTCATTGTAATCATCTACACCATACTCACTGTAATCATCTACACCATACTCTCCTCATGGTTCCAACTGAAGCTCTCTCTCTCTCTCTCTCTCTCTCTCTCTCTCTCTCTCTCTCTCTCTCTCTCTCTCTCTCTCTCACACACACACACATAGGGGGCCTCGTAGCCTGGTGGATAGCGCGCAGGACTCGTAATTCTGTGGCGCGGGTTCGATTCCCGCATGAGGCAGAAACAAATGGGCAAAGTTTCTTTCACCCTAAGCGCCCCTGTTACCTAGCAGTAAATAGGTACCTGGGTAAATAGGTAGTCAGCTGTCACGGGCTGCTTCCTGGGGTGTGTGTGTGTGTGTGTGGTGTGGAGAAAAAAAAAAAAAAAAAAGTAGTTAGTAAACAGTTGATTGACAGTTGAGAGGCGGGCCGAAAGAGCAAAGCTCAACCCCCGCAAAAACACAACTAGTAAACACACACACACACACACACACACACACAGGGTGTGTGTATGTGAGGGGGCGCTGGTGGCTGAGCATACAGTACGCTGGATACGTATTCCTGTGGTTCGGGAATCGATTCCCGGCGCAAGCGGAAACAGATGGGCAGAGTTTCTTTCTCCCTGTTACTGTTACCTAGCAGTAAATAGTTACCTGTAAGTTAGACAGCTGTTACGGGCTGCTTTCTTTGGCGTGTGTGGAAAAAAAGTTAGTAGTTAGTAACAGTTGATTAACAGATGAGAGGTGGGCCGAAAGAGCAGAGCTCAACCCCCGCAAGCATAGCTAGCTGAGAACAACTAAATGAAAACACACACAACACACACACACACACACACACACACACACACACACACACACACTCACACACACACACAAAACTAGGTGAGTACAACTAGGTGAGTACACACGCACACACAAACACACACACAGGGGAGGGGAACACGCACAAGGGGACACAGGTGGAAACTGAGTGCCCAAATGAGCCACAGAGATATTAGAAAGAACTTTTTTAGTGTCAGAGTGGTTGACAAATGGAATGCATTAGGGGGTGATGTGGTGGAGGCTGACTCCATACACAGTTTCAAATGTAGATATGATAGAGCCCGATAGGCTCAGGAATCTGTACACCTGTTGATTGACGGTTGAGAGGCGGGACCAAAGAGCCAGAGCTCAACCCCCGCAAACACAACTAGGTGAGTACTAAGTGAGTACACACACGCACACACACACACACAAACAAGCACACACACACACACACACACACACACACACACACACACACATGTGTGTTTGTCGATGTTTGCGGATGACGCAAAGTTGATGAGAAGAGTTGTGACAGATGAGGATTGTAGGATCCTCCAAGAGAACCTGAACAGGTTGCAGAGATGGTCAGAGAAATGGCTACTGGAATTCAACACGAGCAAATGTAAAGTTATGGAAATGGGACTAGGAGATAGGAGACCAAAGGGACAGTACACAATGAAGGGGAACAGGTTACCTGTAACGACGCGTGAAAGAGACCTGGGGGTGGACGTAACACCTAATCTATCTCCTGAGGCACATATAAATAGGATAACGACAGCAGCGTACTCTACACTGGCAAAAGTTAGAACATCATTCAGAAACCTAAGTAAAGAGGCATTTAGGGCGCTTTACACTGCCTACGTGAGGCCAGTCTTAGAGTATGCCGCCTCATCATGGAGTCCCCATCTGAAGAAGCATATAATGAAACTGGAAAAGGTTCAGAGGTTTGCAACGAGACTCGTCCCAGAGCTACGAGGGATGGGGTATGAGGAGCGCCTGAGGGAACTGTGCCTTACGACACTAGAAAGAAGAAGGGAGAGGGGGGACATGATAGGAATGTATAAGATACTCAGAGGGATTGACAGAGTGGACATAGACGAAATGTTCACACGGAATAGTAACAGAACGAGGGGACATGGATGGAAGCTTGAAACTCAGATGAGTCACAGAGATGTTAGGAAGTTTTCTTTTAGCGTGAGAGTAGTGGGAAAATGGAATGCCCTTCAGGAACAGGTTGTGGAAGCAAATACTATTCATAATTTTAAAACCAGGTATGATAGGGAAATGGGACAGGAGTCATTGCTGTAAACAACCGATGCTCGAAAGGCGGGATCCAAGAGTCAATGCTCGATCCTGCAGACACAACTAGGTGAGTACAACTAGGTGAGTACACACACACACACACACACACACACACACACACACACACACACACACACACACACACACCCAGGCCCAGACACATGGAGAGCTAAGCTGCTGGATGTGGCAACAAGAAACTTTCTAAGTCAACACGTCAAGGGACCAACAAGAATGAGAGGAGGGGATGAACCAGCCTTGCTTGATCTGATATTTACCCTAAATGAGTCGGATATAAGGGAAGTTAAGTTGGAAGCCCCCTTGGGAATGAGTGATCATAGTGTATTGAGCTTTGAGTACCTGGTTGAGCTGGGAATTATCACCCCCAAAAAAGAACTGGGAACCAAAGGGCTGGCGTACCGAAAGGGAAACTATGAGGAAATTAATAAATTCCTATGGGATATACATTGGGACACAGAACTCGGAACCAAGTCCGTACAAGACATGATGGACTATGTCACCCAAAAATGTCAGGAGGCTGTAAGCAGGTTTGTCCCAGCCCGACAGGAAAAAACAGAGAAGCAAAGGAAGAATCCGTGGTTTAATAAGGAATGTATGAAAGCAAAGGAGCAGAACAAAAGGGCATGGAGGAACTTCCGTAATAACAGAACACCAGAAAGTAGAGAGAGATACCAGAGAACCAGGAACGAGTATATCAGTGTGAGAAGAGCAGCTGAGAAAAGGTATGAAAATTATATAGCTAATAAAGCCAAGACCGAACCAAAACTACTACACAGTCACATCAGGAGGAAGACAACAGTGAAGGAACAGGTGATGAAACTTAGGGTGGGCGAGGACAGGTACACAGAGAATGACAAAGAGGTGTGTGAAGAACTCAACAAAAGGTTCCAGGAGGTCTTTACAATAGAACACGGAGATGTCGCGGCGCTAGAAGAGGTGGCAGCAAACCAGGTGACCTTGGATAGGTTCGAAATTACAAGAGATGAGGTCAAGAAGCACCTATTGGAGCTGGATGTGAGAAAAGCTGTTGGGCCAGATGGAATCTCGCCATGGGTATTGAAAGAGTGTGCAGGAGCACTTTGCCTACCACTCTCCATAGTGTATAGTAGGTCACTGGAAACGGGGGACCTACCAGAAATATGGAAGACTGCTAATGTAGTACCAATATACAAAAAGGGTGACAGACAAGAGGCACTGAACTACAGGCCAGTGTCCTTAACTTGTATACCATGCAAGGTGATGGAGAAGATTGTGAGAAAAAACCTAGTTACACATCTGGAGAGAAGAGACTTCGTGACAACCCATCAACATGGGTTCAGGGAGGGTAAATCTTGCCTTACAGGATTGATAGAATTCTACGATCAGGTGACAAAGATTAAACAAGAAAGAGAAGGGTGGGCGGACTGCATTTTTTTGGACTGTCGGAAAGCCTTTGACACATTACCCCATAAAAGGTTGATGCATAAGCTAGAGAAACAGGCAGGAGTAACTGGTAGGGCGCTCCAGTGGATAAGGGAGTACCTAAACAATAGGAAGCAGAGAGTTACAGTGAGGGGTGAGACCTCAGACTGGCGTGAAGTCACCAGTGGAGTCCCACAGGGCTCTGTACTTGGACCTATCCTGTTTCTGATATACGTAAATGATCTCCCAGAGGGTATAGACTCATTCCTCTCAATGTTTGCTGACGACGCCAAAATTATGAGAAGGATTAAGACAGAGGAGGACAGCTTGAGGCTTCAAGAAGACCTGGACAAGCTGCAGGAATGGTCGAACAAATGGCTGTTAGAGTTTAATCCAAGCAAATGTAATGTAATGAAGATAGGGGTAGGAAGCACGAGACCAGATACAAGGTATCACTTGGGAGATGAAATACTTCAAGAGTCCGAGAGAGAGAAAGACCTGGGGGTTGATATCACGCCAGACCTGTCCCCTGATGCTCATATCAAGAGGATAACAGCAGCAGCATATGCCAGGTTGGCTAACATAAGAACGGCCTTTAGAAACTTGTGTAAGGAATCTTTTAGAACATTATATACCACATATGTCAGACCAATCCTGGTGTATGCGGCACCAGCATGGAGTCCATATCTAGTCAAGCATAAGACGAAAATGGAAAAGGTTCAAAGGTTTGCCACCAGACTAGTACCCGAGCTGAGAGGTATGAGCTACGAGGAGAGACTACGGAAATTAAACCTCACTTCGTTGGAAGACAGAAGAGTTAGGGGGGACATGATTACCACATTCAAGATCCTCAATGGAATCGACAGGGTTGATAAAGACAGGCTGTTTAACACAAGGGGCACACGCACTAGGGGACACAGGTGGAAACTGAGTGCCCAAATGAGCCACAGAGATATTAGAAAGAACTTTTTTAGTGTCAGAGTGGTTGACAAATGGAATGCATTAGGGGGTGATGTGGTGGAGGCTGACTCCATACACAGTTTCAAGTGTAGATATGATAGAGCCCAATAGGCTCTATCGGGTAATTATGGGGTGACATTATAGAGGTGTATAAGTGAATGAATGTATGTAAAAGTATCAACACAGGACAGAACACGAAACAATGGATATAAATTGGATAAGTTTAGATTTAGGAAAGACTTGGGTAAATACTGGTTCAGTAACAGGGTTGTTGATTTGTGGAACCAATTGCCGCGTAACATTGTGGAGGTGGGGTCCCTCGATTGTTTCAAGCACGGGTTGGACAAGTATATGAGTGGGATTGGGTGGTTATAGAATAGGAGCTGCCTCGTATGGGCCAATAGGCCTTCTGCAGTTACCTTTGTTCTTATGTTCTTATGTGATGGGGTGCATCTATCGAGAGCTGGGGTTGTTGCTGTTGCGAACTCGTTAGAAGAAGTGGTTAGAGGTGTTTGTTTGGGTTTAAACTGTTAGTAGATAGAGGTATGGGAATTGATTTGGAGGAAGGAGGTAATAAAAGTATGTGTTTGTGGGAGAAAGGAATTGGCAAAACGATCAGGGAAAGAGAAGGTCCGCAAAATAACAATTCACTTAGGGTATATTACACTAACAGTAGAAGTCTAAGAAATAAAATTAACGAATTAAATGCTCTTGTCTGCACAGAAAAAATAGATATTATTGCACTTACCGAAACGTGGATGAATGTAGAAAATAGAGAACTATTAGCTGAATATCAAATATATGGATTTAAACTATTTCACACAGATAGATATATTAGACGAGGAGGTGGAGTAGCCATATATGTTAGGGACAATTTGAAATGTAGTCTCAAAGAGGGAATCAAAACAGAGCCACACACAGAAACTATTTGGATTGAATTAAACGAAAAAGCTAATAATATTATAATAGGAGTAATATATAGGCCACCAAATTTAGACAGAATGGAAGCAAAGCATCTATGGGATGAAATATCTAAAACATCTAGATCTAACAGTATTTATGTCATGGGTGACTTTAATTTTAGCGGAATAAACTGGTTGAACAAAACAGGGAATAGTGAAGCAGAAGATTTTCTAGAATTAATTGACGATTGCTTTCTTACGCAACACATTAAGGAACCAACACGGGAAAATAATATTTTAGATTTAGTATTAACTAACAGGGAAACGCAAATTAATGACATCGAAATAGGGAGTGAGCTAGGGAGCAGTGATCACAAAGAAATCAGATTTAGCATAGAATGGAATAGACCAGTAGGAGAAAATTCTGTTAAAGTGCCAGATTTTCGAAAAGCTGATTTTAATAGCCTAAGAAATTTTTTGGGTCAAATTGCATAAATGTTCGTAATAAGGCAAATCGGACACTTGGATTTATTAATCGCAGCGTTAGTAACAAGACACCTGGTGTGGTTCTCAAGCTATATCTTGCTCTAGTTAGGCCCCATTTAGATTATGCAGTTCAGTTTTGGTCGCCATATTATAGAATGGATATAAATTCACTTGAACGTGTCCAGCGTAGGATGACTAAGTTAATTCCCCAAATTAGAAATCTTTCATATGAAGAAAGATTAACAAAGCTTAAGTTGCATTCACTGGAAAGGCGAAGAGTTAGGGGCGACATGATAGAGGTTTACAAGTGGGTGAATGGACATAACAAAGGGGATATTAATAGGGTATTAAAAGTATCAACACAGGACAGAACACGAAACAATGGGTATAAATTGGATAAGTTTAGATTTAGGAAAGACTTGGGTAAATACTGGTTCAGTAACAGGGTTGTAGATTTGTGGAACCAATTGCCGCGTAACGTGGTGGAGGTGGGGTCCCTCGATTGTTTCAAGCGCGGGTTGGACAAGTATATGAGTGGGATTGGATGGTTATAGAATAGGAGCTGCCTCGTATGGGCCAATAGGCCTTCTGCAGTTACCTTTGTTCTTATGTTCTTATGTAACAAAGGAGATTGGTTATAAATAGGAGCTGCCTCGTATGGGCCAATAGGCTTTCTGCTGTTGGCTTTATTCTTATGTTCCTAAGCTATAATTATATTATCTAGAAAGGGAAAGAATTAGGGGGTGACATGATAGAGGTGTACAAGTGAATAAATATATATAACATAAGGGATATTAAAAGGGTACTAAAAGCATCAACACAAAACAGAACACGAAACAATAGTTATAAAGTGGATTAGTTTCGATTTAGTTAAGATCTTGGTAAATATCATCTTGAAAAACATAAATTTCATCTTGAAAAACATAAATTAATAATTGAGTCGCAACATGGTTTTATAAATGGCCGTTCATGTTTAACAAATTTGTTATCTTTTTATTCTAGCATAGTTGAGGCAGTTGATAGTGGTAAGGATTGTGATGTTGTGTACCTTGACTTTAGCAAAACTTTTGATATAGTGCCACATGAAAGACTGATTAAAACATAGAGTCTCATGGTATTGGGGGTGCAATATTAAGCTGGATTAGGGCATGGCTATATCAAAGGGAACAGAGAGTTAGTATAAATGGGATTAAGTCAGAGTGGAATAATGTTGTTAGTGGAGTACCTCAGGGCTCTGTCCTGGGACCTCTGTTGTTTATAATATATATAAATGATTTAGATTCAGGTTTGAGTAGCAACATTTGCAAATTTGCCGATGATACGAAAATCGGTAGGGAAATTAATTCGGAGGAGGTTAAATATTAGGAAGTATAATCACTTAACTAATTAATGGGCTGTATAGATAATTAACTTGAATCAAAGCCTCAAACACCTACATTAGGGGGTTATTTCTAGAACTTCATATACGTCTAGGAACTAGTGTGGTTCGTGCACCAGTTCATTGTGTAATAACTAATCTTATGACCAAATTAAAGAAATCTATAGAAGATTATCACCAGTAATTATAAAGATCATTAACATCAGAAATTAATCATTCTAATAAACACGTATTATCTCCAGTGTACATGATCAGCATCCAATTAAATATTAGAATATAGAAGTAATGAATTTTAAAGTAAATAAATGAATACGAAAGGTCTTAGCTTTAAGACGATTTCAATGACATCATTTACGACTCATCCTCGGGATCTCCGGAATTCCTCGTAGAAACACTGGGAGATGAATAACACGGAGTAAGGTAACAGCTCGTGGACTCTTCACATGCGAGCTGTAATTTAAGGGATATTACGTAGCATTGAACTAGGCTACTGAAATATCTATATTCAAGAAAATGGAAAAACAAATTAGTTATGGTTCTAACATGGGTTTTGTTAAGGTCGCTCGATCTAACGACAAGCTGCCCCGACATATACAATCTCTAATGATGCATCAAAAGGGAATTATATACTTAGCTGAGGGGTACTGATTATGTTGAAGCTTGCCGAATCCGCGTCCCAAGCTCCAACTCTAGCTATGGCGTACACGTGGTTGATAGCTTGGCTTGAATGTCGACTCGTTATTAGTTGGCCGGTCACTGCAGATCACGTAGAACAATATTAACTAGTTCTATGTTGAGTACCAGGGTAATTCTTGCTGATAACTTCAAAGTCACGTGTCCCAGACTCTGACACCAAGACCTTGTTGCTCAATTCCGCAACACGAGACTTCACGCCGCACTCAGGCGTCTCGTCCACACCAACAACAATGTCTTCTCCCCCTCACCCACTAGCGTCCCGCATTGGCCACAGAAATTATTTATCACGAATAATATTATTTCACGCAATTGTGGCTGAAATGCTTTAATAAAGACTGGGTTGTAATTCCAGGGAGTTAAATATTATTACTTTCTCGTCTTACAGTAGTAAACAAGAAATGGAGATTTTAGTTTTCTCCATGGCATTCACGCATGAAGGTAAAATTATTACTTGATAAGAATTGTAACTAAAAACTCTCGATTTGGAATTATTTGGGAGTTATGTTATCCATAAATAATTATCACACGGAATACTGATGATTTTAGAGAATCACATTCAATTCTCTAACACACTGGATATAAATGTGTTTAACTAGGTAGAATCTGACGCAATACTGGCGCTTGGTTTCGTAAAAATTCCAGTATTCTTATACAGATATAATAATTAGTTCATGTGAACACTACTGTTAGTAAATTTTAGTAACTACAGTAATTAGTATATTTTAATACTAGTTTATAATAATACAATAGTATTGTATTAGTGTTGGAAATTAGTGATCCTGCAAGACATTTATGTACCGCCTCCAATGTCTCCTGTGGACGAGGAGGACAGACAGGACAAACCTGACAAGATTTCACCATTCCATCGTGCTTGTCCAATTTCACGAGATGACATACAGTTCCTGCACGACATTTATGTACCGCCTCCAATGTTTAATCTGCACGAGATGGACAGACAGGACAAACCTGCCAAGATTTCACCATCCCATCGTGCTTGTCCAACTTCACGAGATGACATACAGTTCCTGCAAAACATTTATGTACCGCCTCCAATGTCTCCTTTGCCCAAAGAGGACAGACAAGAAAATCCTGCCAAGGTTTCTGAATCACATCGAGGTTGGCCACCTTCAAGTGATGACCTACATCTCCTGCAAGACATTTATGTACCCCCACCAATGTCTCCTTTGCACGAGGAGAGCAGACAGGAAAAACCTGTCAAGATTTCACCATCCCAACGTGCTTGTCCAACTTCACGTGATTACCTACAGTTCCTGCAAGACATATATGTACAGCTACCAATGTCTCCTTTGCACGTGGAGGAGAGACAGGAAAAACCTGCTAAGATTTTACCATCCCATCGTGGTTGGATACCTTCAGGTGATGGCCTACAGTTCCTGCAAGACCTCTATGTATCGCCACCATATTAATTTATGTTTTTCAAGATGAAGACGAATTTTATTTGCTATTATAGATTCGAGTAACTTTCCCACAATAGACGTTAGGCTAATTGGTCGATAGTTAGACACAAGTGATCTATCTCCTTTCTTAAAAATTGGTATCACATTAGCAACTTTCCAAAACTCTGGCACTCTGCCTGACTCTATTAATTTATTAAATATGGTTGACAGTGGGTCACAAAGCTTCTCTTTGTATTCTTTAAGCACCCTGGCAAACACTTCATCCGGCCCTGGGGATTTGTTTGGTTTGAGTTTTTCTAATTGTTTAATTACATCCTCCCTGGTAACTGCTAAACTAGTCAACCTGTCCTCATCCCCACCCACATAGACTTGTTCGGCTGAAGGCGTATTGTTAAGTTGTTCTTTAGTAAATACAGATATAAAATATTTGTTAAAAATACTACTCATCTCCTTGTCATTATCCGTTATTTGACCTGTCTCAGATTTTAATGGACCTATCCTTTCCCTAGTCTTAGTTCGATATAACTGAAAAAACCCTTTAGGATTTGACTTTGCTTGCTCTGCTATGCGAACTTCATAGTTTCTTTTTGCTTTCCTAATCTCTTTTTTAACATTTCTAACCAGTTGCATGAATTCCTGTTCTAACCTGACTTCCCCATTCTTAATCCTTTTGTACCAAGCTCTCTTTTTACCTATAAGGTTCTTTAAATTATTTGTTATCCACTTTGGGTCATTAGTATTCGACATATTCAAATTGCATGGTATACTACGTTCCTGTGCTTTGTTTAGAATATTCTTAAATAAGTTATATATTAAATCCACATCGAAATCCCCTTTTACGTCACCTATCGCTGGGTTCATGTCTCGCTCTAAGACCGGCCCACACCCCATACCCAAGAGTTTCCAATCTATTTGACCCAAGAAATTTCTTAGGCTATTAAAATCAGCTTTTCGAAAATCTGGCACTTTAACAGAATTTTCTCCTACAGGTCTATTCCATTCTAAGCTAAATCTGATTACTTTGTGATCACTGTTCCCTAGCTCACTCCCTATTTCGATGTCATTAATTTGTGTTTCCCTGTTAGTTAACACTAAATCTAAAATATTATTTTCCCGCGTTGGTTCCTTAATGTGTTGCGTAAGAAAGCAATCGTCAATTAATTCTAGAAAATCTTCTGCTTCACTATTCCCTGTTTTGTTCACCCAGTTTATTCCACTAAAATAAAGTCACCCATGACATAAATACTGTTAGATATTTCTAGATATTTCATTCCATAGATGCTTTGCTTCCATTCTGTCTAAATTTGGTGGCCTATATATAACTCCTATTATAATATTGTTTGCTTTTTCGTTTAATTCTATCCAAATAGTTTCTGTGTGTGGCTCAGTTTTGATTCCCTCTTTGAGACTACATTTCAAATTGTCCCTAACATATATGGCAACTCCCCCTCCTCGTCTAATATATCTATCTGTGTGAAATAGTTTAAATCCATTTATCTGATATTCAGCTAATAGTTCTCTATTTTCTACGTTCATCCACGTTTCGGTAAGTGCAATAATATCTATTTTTTCTGTGCAGACAGGAGCATTTAATTCATTAATTTTATTTCTTAGACTTCTACTGTTAGTGTAATATATCCTAAGTGAATTGTTATTTTGAGGCCCTTTTCTTTCCCTGATCATTTTGCCATTTCTTTTCTCCCACGAACACATACTTTTATTACCTCCTTCCTCCAAATCAATTCCCATACCACTATCTACTAACAGTTTAAACCCAAACAAACACCTCTAACCACGGGTTCCAACGAGTTCGCAACAGCAACAACCCCAGCCCTCGATAGATGCACCCCATCACGAGCATACATTTCATTTCTTCCATAGAAGCGTTCCCAGTTGTCTATGAAAGATATTACATTTGATTTGTAATATCTTTCCAGCCGGCAATTGACACCAAGTGCCCTCGACATCCATTCATTTCCCACTCCCTTTCTTGGAAGAATGCCACATATGATCGGGATTCCTCCTTTGCTCCTAACTAATTCTATGGCTGTTTTATACCTCTGAATCAGTTCCTCACTCCTAACTCGACCAACATCATTTCCTCCCACGCTAATGCAAATAATGGGATTGTTCCCATTTCCAGCCATAATATCATTCATGTTGTTTATAATATCACCAATGCCAGCTCCCGGATAGCAAACCCTTAACCTGTTCCCCCTATCTCTAGCACAAAACGTTCTTTCCAAATACCTTATCTGGGAATCTCCCACAACTAAGGTTTGCTTAGGTACTTCCTTTACTCTCTGAGGGGCCTGCTCTTCGTTGCTTTCCCTTTTGCGCGATCCGCAGTCTCACCACAGCACTCGTCCTCCAAAACGTCAAATGAATTAGAAGTTGCTATGGCGTTTGAAGGCGGCTTTATCAAAGTCTTCTTAAGGCCCCTGTCTTTCACAACTCTCCAAGACAAGGTCCCATTACTACTTGTCTCCTCCATCGTTACTTCTCGTTGTTCTTTCAGCTGACGCACCTCCTCCCGCAGAGAGTCCAACTCTGTCCTCAGGGCTCCCACTAGAGTCACCAGGTCCTTCACTACAACTTCCATATTGCTATGATAATATAACAACACTCAGAAGACAGGAAAAGGAGAGAAGGAGAGACAGGAAAAACCTTCCAAAGGTTTCACCATCCCATTGTGGTTGGATACCTTCAGGTGATGGCCTACATTTCCTGCAAGACCTCTATGTATCGCCTCCAATATCTCCTTTGCACGAGGAGGAGAAACAGGACAAACCTGCCAAGATTTGAAAATCCCATCGTGCTTGTCCAACTTCAAGAGATGACCTACAGTTCCTGCAAGACATTTATGTACCGCTTCCAATGTCTTCTTTGCACGAGGTAGACAGACAGGAAAAACATGTCAAGATTTCACCATCCCATCGAGGTTGAATACTTTCAGGTGATGACCTACAGTTCCTGCAAGACATTTATGTATCGCCACCAATGTCTCCTTTGTACGAGAAGGACAGACAGGAAAAACCTGCCATTATTTCACCATCCCATCGTGCTTGTCCAACTTCACGTGATGACCTACAGTTCCTGCAAGACATCTATGTATCGCTTCCAATGTCTCCTTTGCACGATGGCGACAGACAGGAAAATCCGGTCAAGGTTTCTGCATCTCATCGGGCTTGGCCACCTTCAAGTGATAACCTACAGTTCCTGCAAGACCTCTATGCATCGCCTCCAATGTCTCCTCTGCACGAGGAAGACAGACAGGACAATCCTGCACAGATTTCAAAATTCCATCGTGCTTCTCTAACTTCAAGAGATGACTTACAGTTCCTGCAAGACATATATGTCCCGCCTCCAATGTCTCCTTTGCCCGAAGAGGACAGACAGGAAAATCCTGCCAAGGTTTCTGAATCACATCGGAGTTTTCCACTTTCAAGTGATGACCTAGAGCTCCTTCAAGACTTCTGTGTACCACCACCAATGTCTCCTTTGCACGAGGAGGACACACATTTTTAAATAGGTTATGTTTAGAATCAAAAGGGATCTAGGAGTTATAATTAGTAAGAATTGAAACCAAAAAAACAACAACGTATAAATGTTCGTATGAAGGCAAATAGGACACTGGAATTTATTAATCGAAACGTTACTAATAAGACACCTGGTGTTGTTCATCAGCTTTATCTTGATCTGGTTAGGTGCCATTTAGATTATGCAGTTCAGTTTTGGTCGTTGTACTGTAGAATGGATAAAAAATTAATAGAACGAGTCCAGCGTATGATGACAAAGATAATCCTCAAAATTAGAAATGTCATATGAAGCAAGATTGACAATAGTTAAATTACATTCTCTAGAAAGGCGAAGAACTAGGGGGTGACATGATAACGGTGTATAAGTGGATGAATAGGCATACCCGCCTGGGGCCGCATACTCCAGGATTGGTCTTACATATGTCGTGTACAAGATTCTGAATGATTCCTTACACAGGTTCCTGAACGCCGTTCTGATGTTAGCCAGCCTTGCATATGCCGCAGACTTTATTCTCTTTATGTGGGCTTCAGGAGACAGGTTTGGTGTGATATCAACTCCTAGATCTTTCTCTCTGTCTGTTTCATTAAGTACTTCATCTCCTATTCTGTATCCTGTGTCTGGCCTCCTGTTTCCACTGCCTAGTTTCATTACTTTGCATTTACTCGGGTTGAACTTCAACAGCCATTTGTTGGACCATTCACTCAGTCTATCTAGGTCATCTTGTAGCCTCCTACTATCATCCTCTGTTTCAATCCTCCTCATAATTTTTGCATCGTCGGCGAACATCGAGAGGAACGAATCTATACCCTCTGGGAGATCATTTACATATACCAGAAACAGTATAGGTCCAAGGACTGACCCCTGCGGGACTCCACTTGTAACGTCTCGCCAATCTGAGACCTCACCCCTCACACAGACTCGTTGTCTCCTGTTGCTTAGGTACTCCTATATCCAGCGGAGTACCTTCCCTTTCACTCCAGCCTGCGTCTCCAATTTTCGCACTAGCCTCTTGTGTGGCACTGTATCAAAGCCTTTCTGACAGTCCAAAAATTTGCAGTCTGCCCACCCTTCTCTTTCTTGCCTTATTTTTGTTGCCTGGTCGTAGAATTCAAGTAACCCTGTGAGGCAGGACCTGCCATCCCTGAAACCATGTTGATGCTGTGCTACAAAGTTCCTTCGCTCCAGATGCTCCACTAGTTTTTTTCGCACAATCTTCTCCATCAGCTTGCATGGTATGCAGGTTAGGGACACAGGCCTGTAGTTCAGTGCCTCCTGTCTATCCCCTTTCTTGTATATCGGGACTACGTTAGCTGCTTTCCAAATATCTGGCAGTTCCCCTGTTGCCAGTGATTTGTTATACACTATGGAGAGTGGTAGGCACAGTTCTCCTGCTCCTTCCTTTAGAACCCAAGGGGAGATTCCATCTGGGCCTATAGCCTTTGTCACATCCAACTCTAGTAAACACTTCCTTACTTCCCCGCTGGTAATCTCAAACTCTTCCAGTGGTTCCTGGTTAGCTATTCCCACACTTACCTCTGGAATTTCTCCTTGCTCTAAGGTGAAGACCTCCTGGAATTTCTTATTCAATTCCTCACACACTTCCTTGACATTTGTAGTGAATCCTTCCGCCCCTATCCTTAATTTCATAACATGTTCCTTTGCTGTTGTTTTTCTCCTGATGTGGCTATGCAACAATTTAGGCTGAGTCTTTGCCTTGCTTGCGATGTCATTTTCGTATTGTCTTTCTGCCTCTCTTCTCATCCTGACATATTCATTCCTGTCATTCTGGTATCTTTCTCTGTTCTCCAGTGTCCTGTTATTTCTATAGTTTCTCCATGCCCTTTTACTTTGCTGCTTAGCTAGCCCACATCTCTGATTAAACCATGGGTTTCTCATTTTCATTTCTCTGTTTTCCTTTTGGACTGGGACAAACTTGTTTGCTGCGTCCTTGCACTTCAGTGTGATGTAATCCATCATATCTTGGGCCGTCTTTCCCCTGAGCTCTGTTTCCGATGCTATATCTGTTAGGAATTTTCTTATCCTCTCATAGTTTCCCTTTCGGTATGCTAACCTTTTGGTTTCGGTATCCCTCCTCGAGTTCAATAACCCTTCTTCAATCAAGTACTCAAACACCAGTACACTGTGGTCGCTCATTCCTACTGGGTCCTCAAAACCGATTTTTCTTATGTCGGAGTCGTTCAGAGTGAAGACTAGGTCGAGTCTCGCTGGTTCATCATTGCCTCTCATCCTTGTGGGTTCTC
>NC_091179.1:7024496-7046996 GCF_040958095.1 Procambarus clarkii
TCTAGAGCAATGGTGCAAGATCTTGGCAGTTCCAGTTTGTGTGATTGGTACCTGGTAGTGCAGGGAGATCAGAGAGTTCTGTGTACCTGGTGGTGCAGGGAGATCAGAGAGTTCTGTGTACCTGGTGGTGCAGGGAGATCAGAGAGTTCTGTGTACCTGGTGGTGCAGGGAGATCAGAGAGTTCTGTGTACCTGGTGGTGCAGGGAGATCAGAGAGTTCTGTGTACCTGGTGGTGCAGGGAGATCAGAGAGTTCTGTGTACCTGGTGGTACAGGGAGATCAGAGAGTTCTGTGTACCTGGTGGTGCAGGGAGATCAGAGAGTTCTGTGTACCTGGTGGTGCAGGGAGATCAGAGAGTTCTGTGTACCTGGTGGTGCAGGGAGATCAGAGAGTTCTGTGTACCTGGTGGTGCAGGGAGATCAGAGAGTTCTGTGTACCTGGTGGTGCAGGGAGATCATAGAGTTCTGTGTACCTGGTGGTGCAGGGAGATCAGAGAGGTCTGTGTACCTGGTGGTGCAGGGAGATCAGAGAGTTCTGTGTACTTGGTGGTGCAGGGAGATCAGAGAGTTCTGTGTACCTGGTAGTGCAGGGAGATCAGAGAGTTCTGTGTACCTGGTGGTGCAGGGAGATCAGAGAGTTCTGTGTACCTGGTGGTGCAGGGAGATCAGAGAGTTCTGTGTACCTGGTGGTGCAGGGAGATCAGAGAGTTCTGTGTACTTGGTGGTGCAGGGAGATCAGAGAGTTCTGTGTACCTGGTAGTGCAGGGAGATCAGAGAGTTCTGTGTACCTGGTGGTGCAGGGAGATCAGAGAGTTCTGTGTACTTAGTGGTGCAAGTAGTGAAGTTGAGGATTAGAACCGTGCGCAACACCTGAGCAGGTGAGCCAATTAGGCCCCCTGGTCAGGTGTTGCACGTGGCTGTAATCCTCAAGGGTTCTGGGGGTGGGCGCGTGCCGTCCGGCCGCGCGCCACTAGTCTTCAGGTAGAATCCTGTGTTCCACTGACTCCGTGTGTGGGAGGGGGGCGGGGGTGTAGAGAGGATAAAGGGGTATGTGTCAGTAGGTATGTTGAGCATATGTGCAGGTGTGTAATATGAAAATAAAAGTGTAGATAGCATAGAGTGTAAGTAGTTATATATATAAATAGTTAATGACAATAATTGTATGTAGGATCGAGAAGGGTATGTTGAGGGCATGGAGGGGGACCCCCTCCCATGGATGGACCAGCCTAGAAGATCGGGATTTAAAGATGGACGATTAGGATATGTTATGTGAAGAAGGTTAAGGGGGAGGGAAGTAGAGAGGGAAGCTAGTTAGTAGCTTTGACTGATAGTGTGGCTCTCTCATTCTCGTGTTATTTTTTTTAACAAAATGTCTGTTTTATGCAGTGAAGTGGATATATTTCACCAATTCTCTGCTTGCGGTGAGGGTCTATGATGTGTTTATCCGCAGGTGATTAGTTTTAATGTCAGACTGGAGGGGGGGGGGGGGGTTCACGGTAGGAGGTCTCAGCATTAAATGAGGGGTGAGCATGATCCGTATTAGTTTAGTAAACAGAGTGGGGGGTCTATCCCCTCACTCCCCCCATCTTGCTTCCAGAATGGTAAGGAGCTGCGGCACATACTCACTACATGACCACATGGGCCCATGGGCACATAGCGGGTCACCTCTTTGAAGGTCGAGGCACAACTGCGGTGAATGACAACATTAGGCTCAACCATACCCAGTCAAGCCCACCCCTCTCCCTCCTCCTCCAGCCTCGCCTCTAACGAGGAGAGCATAGTGGACCACATACCACCACCACCACCACATAAGTATGAGGTACTCCGTGTCACACCCCAGTGGGTCGACCACATAGCCCGGGGTGGGGAGCGAGCATTCGAGGGCAGGTCAACTCTGTGAAGTTTGTCGCATAACTAAGCTAAATGAGGCAATACCTCCCACCATACCACGCTCCGGCCAGCCCCCCTCCCCCCTACACCTAGCGCTCAGGTCTGTATACTTGCCCTCTCCGAGGTTGTGGGAGCTTACACGCATGTCTCTATTCATAACAAATAATGACTATAGTCTGAGATATAGATCTTTAATTGTGCTTGGAGTCTGAGTAACGAACCTCATCGTACATCAGCCTTCAATTTTATTTCTGTCATATCAAATCAGTGCCAGTATCATTCAGTAAACTCAGACAAAGTCAGTAAGCATTTTCTGAATGAGGGAAATTTTTTTTACATCTTAAATTAAAAGGTGTCTACCAGTCTTCAATTTTCTTTCTATCAAATCAAATCAAATCAGTGCCAGCATCACTCAGTAAACTAAGTCAAAGTCGGCAAGCGTTTACTGAATGAGGAAAACCTTGTTCTAGTTCAGTTAAAAGGGTTTTTAGTTTAAAGTTCTCAGTCTGACTTGATTTTGTTTGTTTTAAAACATCTTGTGAGAACCATTTCTTAATCCGAATAGAATTTAAAAAAAGTAGAGTTTTGGGTTAGTCCGCCTACATTTTTTATCACGAATCCAATAATATTATTAAGCATATATCATCTCCGTTTAAGTTTACACTATCAAGTTATCTAGGAAGCCTAATTTAAAGGTTCTACATACATTCCAACCCAGCATAAACAGCGTGTCTCAGCAAATGGTTGACATGGCAGACCTCGTCAGCAAACACCCGCGGTCTGATCTCCACTCCACCTCAAACGCGCCATTCATTCATTCTTAAAAGTTTTTGCCTGGGGCGACTAGGTTTAAAAGTCCCCGTTCTCTCTCCCATAGGTGTGCCATATTCCCCACATACAAATTCCATGCCTATCAAATCAAATAAAATCAGTGCCAGCATCTAAATAGCATCCACCAATCAATTAAATAGCATAACTCAGTAAACTCAGTGACACCACCACCACCCACCTAACTCTTAACAAGAGTTGACTCTCACTCACAGCGGCGTACATCAGAGATAGATAAGAGGGACGTCATTAGTTCATGTCTTGAACACAGAGCCCTGAGTGACTGTTTCACCTTGGACCCTGAATGAGCCGTGAGCGAGCGGTGTTATATTTTGTAAACATAGGTGCATAGGATGCACTGGACGCCCTCCCCCCCCCCCATTTGGTTAGCAGCCCTCTCTATCTCTCTCTCTGTAAAGCAGGAGCAGTGGACTGAAGACTGTATGAGGCAATGGAGATAGAATAGTTGTTTTAGTTTAAAGTTCTTAGTCCGACTTGATAAAATAGCTTTTACCATCACTCAGTCAAGTCAGTAAGCGTTTTACTGAATGTAGTAGTAATCATTTTCTAGTTTTTAAGTTTTTTTAAATCTCTAAAGTAATTAGCGTAACGTGGGAAATCGTAGTCTTGATATTAAATATATAATTTTAAATTTGCTTGTTCATTATCACTGAGTTCAAGGCTTGCTCGCTCAAAGACCTACATCAACCAAAATGTAAACAGTAAGCATTGAGAATAAGACTGAACCATTTAGTGCTGAGCGCTGTGTGTGCCATTCAACTCCCTGTAATCTCGGTCAGCTCCCTGTGGGGCTGTCACCCCTCCTTAGCTCAGCAAAAAAAAAAAAAACAGAAACTCTTGCTATCATAGTAGGATAATGAAAATAGAATATTCACCTCTCTTAATACTTTATTCAATAACTGCCAGACATATCATAATGTAGGTACATAATTTTAGTTATTTATTCATCTTCCAAACTTAACATAACTACTTCTTGCTCTACATGTTTTCAACTATTATGAGTTATTTGCTATGTTTTTTCAACACCTGGGAGCCAGAGTGAGCCAGAGCGGGATAGTATTTCACCTCCCATTCATGCCTGTCATCTTGATTCCATCCCTCACTACAGGACATTCCAAGTCCGTAAGGAATTCTTAAGCACTTGATTGAATTATGATGCTTAATCAAGCCTAAAATTTGATTAAATTATAATTTAAAGCTCCACCATCTCTTGATCATAGTGTCATTGAGGAGTCCCTCCATTATACAATCAGCATCCTCCTCTCCACATTGCTCTAATAGGATTTTTTTGGGTATCAGCAATATTTTCTATTGGTGGACCTTTGCTCTAATGTGTCACAATGGCTATAACATGCGGTTGTCTTCCTGGTGAAAGATGTTACAACCCTTGAGACTTAGTACGGTTCTTTTCCCGCAGTGATCAATATATATTATATCAGCCTTGCCAACAGGTGTCTAGGGGTAAAAGAAAAACACTGCATAAATTGGGAAAACAATATATCTACGCTAAGGGTGACAAACATAACAATTAAATGGTACAGATAATAGCCAGAAATATTCTTTAGCATGCAATAATATAAATAAAAATCCTTATTGAGCAATGAGCAATATCACCATCACATGAATTATTAATTGGGATAATACACAATCTTCTAACCAGAGAATTAACCGAGTATTTAGCTAAAATAACAATAACCATGGACTTAACTGAAAAACATGTCTCCTCTCGACCAAAACTGCCACGCCTCTGACCAAGCGCGTCGGTTCCCAGGGCAGGCGTCCTACCACAATATCAACTATTAATTATAGAACAAGACAATAAAGTATATAAGCATTAAGGGTAATGTTAGAATCCTAGTAAGATTCGTAACATCCCTCCCGTCCCCTAAGAAAAAAATGAAATTAACTGAAGGTTGATTTCATTTTTTTGACTGCATGAAATATAACATGAAAATACAACATGAAAATACTTCAACTAAAATCAAATTGTAGTAGGAAGTAGGAAGTAGCTGGAGAATTAGTATTGGGTTTGTTCTGATAAACATTTTTATGAGCATTATAGTTTACTCAACTGTGAAAATTATTTGACATGTGCCCTTGTTAGCAATTCATGCTCATCAGCGAGCTTGGAGAGCTCGTATATATCTGTGGTATTCTTCTGTTACGCCATATAGGTAGATAATTTATCTGGAAGACTTCTTCCAGATAAACTTCTTCAGTAATGAGAAGATTTTTAAGAGTTTCAAACTCTGTAATAGAAAGTGATTTGAGCCATCTCTCACAATAGTTAGTTTTCAACCTAGTAAAATCAGCAATGGTTTGTTCATGTGCCCTCTTTAAATTACGGAATTTCTGTCGATGTGCCTCAGGATTTAACTGATATGTATTTAAGATGCTTTTCTTAACAAATTGATAGTCAAAGCTATTTGCATCAGGAAGAGATGTGAATACCTCTTGACTCTTTCCCCTAAATTGACTCTGTATTATAGCCACCCACTGGTCTATAAGCCAGTCCATACTGACTTCAATCTTGGAAAAGTGAGAAAAGAAAACCTCAGGGTCTTCCTCATTAAATTTGGGCAACTCGACATATTTATTTATCTTAGATTGAGGGTTGGTATTGTTTTGAATATTGCTAGTATTTCCATATCCAGCTGCAAGTCTCTGTGTCTCTACTCTATTATTGTCCTCTGCCATTTGTCGTTGTATTTCTAGTTGTTTCTGCTTAGCTGCATCTAACTGCAACTGATCTGCAAGTCTAGCATTCTGTGCCTCAATGTCTCTCTGTTGAGCTTTTTCCTCAAATTTAATTTTTTTCTGCGGAGCCTCAAGCCTAGCAAACTCAAGCTGAGATTCTAACTCAAAACGTCTTAATGCTAGCTGCTCACTTGTCCCATCAGTTAGATTTCCCAAGACCTCTTCTCCTAGTTTACCATCTTCCACTTAGTGGGTAATTATCACTTTCACTATCTGTGCTTTAACCATTTTATTACTGGCGGTTAACTCTAGTTTACCTGCTATACAAATCAAGGCAGACTTTGTCAGGTTCTTAATCCCTTCAAAGTTACACTGTGATAGCAACAACTCCACTTGATTCTCCATGGTTAACACTTGGCACTTCACTAATTATTTACTTATAATTGTAACGACACTGAACACTGCCTGGCCAACTGCACAAGCAACAAATATGAAACTAACCTCAAAATCGTGAAGTGTGTTGGTTGACACTGGCAGAGTAGACGGAACACAGAGGACAGTACTTGCTGTTACGGAAATACTTGGCACAATAATTTCTAGGTCACACTGTTACCTAGGAAGGCAAGTTTGAATTAATACAAGTTATAAATATAAGTACATAAGACAAGTTAATAAGTAATTATTTTATATAAAGTGGGAGCAGTCCCCTGGTTGCAGGCCCCCATAATTTGTTACCAGATCTCGTACACACAGCTCGTGTATAAAGCTCACTGCTCTTAAAGTAATACACCAGAGTGCCCCGTTGCTGGTACAAACAAGTATTATAGTGTGTATAATTATATTTATAGCATTATATAACCCCTCAACTGCTCGGCTTCCAAATATGACCCCCCCCCCCAGTGTGCAGGAAATAAATTATCTGGAAAAAATTATTTTTTGTTTTGAAAGTGTTAAAACCCCTTCCCTGAGTATGGGTAAAGTAACTGAAAGTCGAAATTGTACTTACTTTGGCTGCTATGGAGTCCGTAAGTTGGCGTGTGACGTCATAATTCCTCATTCGCTTACACTCCCAGAGCCAGAGGGGCACCAGGGGCAGGATGCGTGTGCTGCCGCGAATATATTTTTGTTCATTTTTTTGCGCACAGTTCCAAATAAATTTTATTTGTTTTTATGTGCCAATCCTATGTATGATGAACACGTACACTATATTATGGGAGTAGAACATCCGTACTGTCCGAAGACACTGTGTAACGTGCATGACACATGTGTACACATATCTGGCACATATTTCCAATGTATCGTGCTAATTTATGTATATAAATACAATCTATTTACACACTGTACAGTATCACACACTATATACACACACACCATAAACACACTCAGAACTCTACGAGTGTGAGCTGCCACACCCAGCCAGCCAGTCCTCCGTCATTCCTCCAACATCGTACTCCCCATCACTCCTCCTCCCACCATTTTTTGGCGCACAGTTGCAAATACATTTTATTTGTTCTTTATATAACATTCACGCCAATGTTTCATGTTCATTTATGCATATTTACACCACATTTACTCACTATACACACACACCATAACACACTCAGAACTCCGTGAGTGTGAACTGCAACACTCAGCCAGCCAGTCCTCCCTCTCTCCTCCAACATTGTACTCACCATCACCCCTCCTCCCACCATACTGTTATTGTTTTTATCACACTACTTACATATGTTATGTATACCAATTGTCACGGTAAATTCTCTAGTAAGAGATTCGGCCTGCTCCCTTATCACCGATTCTAGTCATTCACGTCTATGTAATAAGGAACTGCTGCCAAGAACAACAACAACAACTACATCCAGACATTTAGACAGTACTACCAGTCTCCCCCCTTCACCACGGCCCGTCACCCCACCTCACACCTGGGTCGCTGGGAGGCCACGCCCTCCGAAACAAGCAATTGAAGTGAGCTGGTTCATAGTTAAAGAAGCCATCAGCGTCATCTGTCCGGCCGATATTCTGTATAAATAGGGCTACCAAGCTCTCCAAGATTCAGATTACTCCTGTGTGCTCAACTGAGTAGACCCATTGACACATCTCGGTGTGGTAACGGATTTAGTCAGACTAACTAGCAGCATTCTGCACCATATTTTATTTTGTACCTTAACGTAACGTAAATTTGATTATTCATCTTGTTTGTTTTGTGCAATTTGTATCAAAGCCAAGCCTGGATATTTTTTGTAATTTGTTTAATTTATTTTTAAAGTAATGTATTATTAAATATTTTTTCCCTCTGCTTTATCCTACAGTTTATCTCACTGTGAAGACACCTTTGCAGTTTAACTTTTTTTTTTTTTATATTTTGTGACTGGCATTACAGAGACTGCACGACCACCAACGTTACCATCACAAATTGGGAGCCTGTCCTAGGAGCCTAGCTCAGGTAAATGCTTCTAGACTTTTCACTTAAAGTTGTGGTAACTGTACTTGGCTTTATTACAAATTTAATTTTTCAGAACTCTTATTCTTTCACTAATTTTAATGATGCTTCATATTGTTTACTTTCCAGATGTAGCATTTTATGATTGTTGGAGGACTTTGGATTACGTGGTTTCTTGTGGCCACAGTCATACTCGTGATTGGTTGTTCCATAATCTTTGCTATATCCTGTCTTTCCACCTTATTCTCGTCCCTACAGGAGAATTCTCATTCAGACAGATCATCCCATTTGGTACCCTGGTACTTTGGTCTGTCTTCGGGTCAAGTACATCCACATCTTTGCAACCCGAACGTAGGAGGATATAGAGGGCCAAAGTTCTTCTCGCATGGACTATGCTGTAAGGTTGGGACCCCTACAAGCAGTTCTCGTCATTATTTGAAACTTCGCATCCCTACATGTCGGTCAGAGATATGGTACTTACACAGGTAGGGAGTTAGCTTTCTTTTCCTGAGCACAAAGGTTGTTAATTCTGCAAGTACTATCTAGTTTTAGTAGGAAACCTCTTACCTTTGCTCTCGTCATTAGAGACAAGGTAAGAAATCCCTACTTTTTTGGACTACCTTCGAGACAACTGTCTCACCATTCAAGTAGGATTCCTCTTGCCCTTATCCTCGTCATATAAAGTACCGGGTACAAGATTCCCTACTTCCTTGAAACGCTTAGTTTCATTTTTGATCACTTACTAAAGTTAATTGTAACCTTGACTATAAAGTTCAAACAGGATAGTTTACCGTTGCTACGTCATCCTATCACTCTGACATTTCATATTTTGGTACATCCACCTGAGTATTCTCTTGCATATATTTACTATCATTCACCATGTTTCGTCTTTCCACATTTAGACAGAATCCAAACGATGAAGTGAGCACACTAGTTCGTGCACCAAGGCGGAGATGCTGACTCTAGTAAATGAGTACAACCTTACTGCCCCACATAGAGCTACTAAACTGATTTGCACAACCTCATCTTGGACCACTTATTAGACAATAATGCTATTATTCCTGAATCTCATGACCATTACTTAATTAATTGCAGACACGTACGCCTTGGTAGCCATGAAATTGAAGCTAGAACTCGCTAACGCCGAACGTGAACGTCTGAAAGAACAAGCTGCCTTTGAAAAGGAAACTCTCCAGAGGAAGGAACGTGAAGCTACCTTAGAACGTGAGCGTGAAAAGGAAGCTCTTCAGCTCCTGAAAGAACTAGCTGCCCTACAACGAGAGCAGGTTGAATTCCAACGTGAGCGTGAGAGGAAACAGCTTGAATTAAAAGAACACGACCTGGAGATACAACGTGAACACGATAAGAAGCAAGCCGCCAGTGCTCTAGACCACCGTAAGGAAGAACTTGACTTAGAAACCACACACCACACTCGGCGCCAACAAGCTGAAGCTAAACTTCCGGTACGTTTTAACCTTTCACATGCAATTAAGTTAATGCCATCTTTTGTTGAGGCAGAAGTAGATGTCTTTTTTACTTCATTTGAGGCTCTAGCTACCCAACTTAGCTAGCCTCAGGATTAATGGTCTGTGCTTGTCAGGTCTCATTTAACAGGTAGAGCTGCAGTGACTCTCAGTACTGTAGCATCTGAAACCGACTACCAGGAACTGAAGCAAGCAGTGCTCGATGCCTACCTCCTCTCCACCAAGACCTATAAACGTAAGTTTGGGGATTACCTTAAAGAAAGTACTACCACTTATCGATATAACACTGAGGCGCCACTATTGTACTACTTACAGGAATGTGAGGCCACTGAAGCCCTGCACATCAAACTCAACATTATTCAAAAGACAGCAGCTGCATTAGATGCAAATTCCACTGTGACTACAAGGATTAGAAAAACCGTTGAGGAGTGGGACTCACTACGGAGCATTCTGCATCTACATCCGCCACCAAGATAATGTTATTAAAACAAGACTAAAACCAGTGCACTAAAACAGAAGCGAAAAATAAACCGGGAAAACAGAGGAATCCCCACCTCCTTTTAAAACTTAGACCCAAATATCACAGTAACAAGGTTATCGCGAATAACCGAACTCAATTACGGGCTCACCTTAGCCCATGCTACATGGACACTTCGTTCTGAGTAGCTAAATCTAAAACAACAACGATGCCCATCTTTCAGTCTCCTGAGTCTCGAAAGAATGGAAGCTAAAATGAAGCACAACAGCGGTTCAATTATTCGAGGTTGTTGTGCTGCAAACAAGTTGTGTGTTCACAAGGAACGGAAGATGGAGTTCAACTTCTCCCACTCCAAGCGCGACGCTTTAAGAGATGTCGACATTTGTCGGAAATCTGACACACAAAATAACACAGTTACCCCATAAAGAAATCAGAGAACAGGTATTCCGTGACGTCAACCAACAGACGCAATATATTAAACTCTTATTTCTTTTAAACCTCAGTCTAGTATTTTCACTAGGACTGAATATAATTTCCAACACCAGGAATATAGCTTAACTCCCTATTCCTTAATCATAAATAAAACCACCAAATATTTTAGGACGTTTCCCCTAGGAAGGCGTCGTCAGGTACGCTACCACAGAGTCATAACAAGCAACACACGCAGTAGAGGTGGCTCCTTACAAGCCGGTAAAACTCGTTAAGACACCTGGATTACGTGTCAACAAGCGAGCAACAACCACAACAACCTCTCAACAACCACAGCAATACCTGAGTATTCGTCTTACCAAGTATTTATTGTATAAATTTGGCCATTTTTATCCTTAAATAGGTTAGGCGGTTATACTGTGGGATTTATATCCCAAACAAGTACGTACTCAGCATTATACACCCCCCTTATTCATGTCATACATGTACTTTATATGTTAATGTACAACCACTAATTCTAAACATCACAAACAGGTAATTGTGAGGAAAGTTACTGTTGCAAGCAGAGCTGGCCCCCAATATAACTGTGTATATCAAGCAACTAGCATGCCCAGGCAGCCATTTTATGCACACTGAGGACATATAGCCACACCCTTAGCAGGTGTTAAGAGAATGCCAGCCTTAGCAGGCCCCACCTACAGTATCAGCTAAGGCCTACATGTTCCTTAATACAGTAGATAGAGTAGTATACATAATTAAATTAGCTATAAGAACAGTATATTATACTTTAGAAATTATACTATAAGAACAGACCACCATATGTGGTATGATTTATAATTTATAGTTTGTAACACTTAGGTACACAAGTACAGCTTACACCATTTTCATAAGGTGGTGCAAGTTGCATTTGTCCCTCCCATTGTGTGAGATAAGTTCTAGCAAGCTGAATTAGAATATACAGTCCACTAACTCAGAACTAACTCACTAAGAAGCTCACAAAATAATAAAATAACAATAATACATTATTCAAGTAACAAAAAATATAAATAAAATATATATTTGAACATTCATAAAAAGAAAAGAATAAAGCCTGCTAGAATTCTCCCACAATATTTGTCACCTGAAGAATCAGAATTCGACAGATAACAAAGGTCGAATTCTGAAGTACGAGAAGCTTGAATGGATTAGGAGTGCACCTGATCGTCTCATGAACTTTAAAACACCGTCTTCTTCCTTTAATATTCTACCTCTTCAAAGCCTGAATGTCCCTTCTTCTTCAGTGCACAATATGTGGTATCAGTAAGGCCTGTATAACCCACCTCTCATCTCATCTGTGGAAGATGACGAAGTCCAGATGAGTTACAAGAGCTTAGAACGAAAGGGACGGAAAGCTGTTGATCGCCTCATGAACTTTACATATGTAAAAAAATGTGCAAAAGAGGCACACGTCCTCGCTGGCCTCCGTGCTCATGTCTCCTTCAAATAATATGTTGCCACAGCAAAGCCAGCATGTTCAGTTAACTTCAGGGAATGAAGACCTACAGTTCCTGCAGGACCTCTATATACTGCCTCCAATGTCTCCTTTGCCCGAGAACGACAGACAGGAAAATCCTAACAAAGTCTCACAATTCCATTGTCTTGGGCAAACTTCAGGTAAAAACCTACAGTTCCTGCAAGACCTCTATGTGCCATCAACAATATCTGCTTTGCACGAACAGGACAGACAGGAAAATCCTGACAACGTTTCACCATCCCATCGTGGCTGGATTCCCTCAGGTGAGGACCTACAGTTCCTGCAAGACCTCTATGTACCGCCTCCAATGTCTCCTTTACGCGAAGAAGACAGAAAGAAAAACTGCACTTCATTTGATGACACAACAGTTCCTCCAAGACACTTATGTACAGCCTCCAATATTTCCTTTGCACGAAGAGGACAGACAGTAAATTCCTTACAAGGTTTCTCTATCTCATCGGGGTTGGCCACCTTCAAGTGATGATCTACAGTTCCTGCAAGACCTCTATGTACCACCTCCAATGTCTCCTTTGTACGAGGACAGACGCGAAAATCCGGCCAGGGCTTCACACGCACATCGTGGTTGGTCAACTTCAGGTGATGCTCAAATGTCTCTTTTGCACGAGGAGGACAGACAAAAATCCTGACACCGTTTTACCATCCCATCGTGGTTGATTACCTTCAGGTGATGGACTGCAGCTCCTACAAGACCTTTATGTACCGCCTCCAATATCTCCTTTGCAAGAGAACAAATAACAGGAAAATCCTGGAAAGGTTTTACCATTCCATCTTGTTTTGCCAACTTCACATGAAAACCTGTAGTTCCTGCAAGAGCTCTATGTACCACCTCCAATGTCTCCTTTGTACGAGGAGGACAGAGAACAAAATCCTGCCAAGGTTTCACCATCCCATCGTGGTTGGATACCTTCAGATGATAGCCTACAGTTCCTGCAAAACCTCTATATATCGCCTCTAATGTCTCCTTTGCACGAGGAGGACAGACAGGAAAAACTTGCCAAGATTTCACCATCGTATTGTGCTTGTCCAACTTCACGTGATTACCTACAGTTCCTGCAAGACATTTATCTACCGCCACCAATGTCTCCTTTGCACGAGGAGGAAACACAGGAAAAACCTGCCAAAATTTCACCATCCCATCGGGGTTGGCCACCTACAAGTGATGACATACAGTTCCTGCAAGACATTTATGTACCGCCTCCAATGTCTCCTTTGCACAAGGAGGACAGACAGGAAAATCCTGCCAAGGTTTCTGCATCACATCGGGGTTGGTCACCTTCAAGTGATGACCTGCAGTTCCTGCAAGACCTTTATGTACTGCCTCCAATGTCTCCTTTACACGAGGACAGACACGAAAATCCAGCCAAGGATTGTGCATCTCATCGGAGTTGGCCACCTTTAGGTGATGACCTACAGTTCCTGCAACTCCTCTATGTTCTGCCTCCAATGTCTCCTTTGCAAGTGAACGAAAGACAGGAAAATCCTGTCAAGGTTTCACCATTGTATCGTGTTTGGCCTACTTCAGGTGAAAACCTACCATTCCTGGAAGACCTCTATGTTCCGTTTCCAATGTCTCCTTTGCACAAAGTGGACAGACAGGAAAATCATGCCAAGGTTTCTCCATCTCATCGCAGTTGGCTACATTCAGGTGATCGCCGACAATTCCTGCAAGACCTTCATGTTCCGCCTCCAATGTCTCCTTTGCACGAAGATGACAGAGAGAAATACTGCAAATCATGTGATGACATGCAGCTCCTGCAAACCTTGTATGTACCCCCTCCAATGTCTCCTTTGCACGAAGAATACGAACAGGCAATTCCTGTCAAGTGTTTAACTGGTCAGAGTGTAAGGTCTCCTACAAGGTTTGATTGCATACAGTTTCTGGAAGATCTCTGTGCCTCGCCACCTATCTTTGCATTGTATGAGGATGGCATACAAGAAATTCCTACCAGATGTTCTACTGGCCAAAGTGTAAAGTCTCCTGTTCGAATTGATAACATGCAGTTCATTGAAGATATCTGTGCACCCCCACCCATCTCTCCTGTACACGAGGACAATAGACAGGTAATTCCTGCCCAGTGTTCAACAAGCAATAGTGATAGATCCCCTACAGGGATTGATGTCCTGCAGTTCTTTGAAGATCTCATCATACGCGTCCAGCGTATGATGACAAAGATAATCCTCAAAATTAGAAATGTCATATGAAGCAAGATTGACAATAGTTAAATTACATTCTCTAGAAAGGCGAAGAACTAGGGGGTGACATGAAACGGTGTATAAGTGGATGAATGAGCATAACAAAAGGAATATTAATACGGTACTAAAAGTATTAACACAAGAGAGAGAGAACTCGAAATAACGAGTATAAATTGAATAAGGTTAGATTTAGGAAAGACCTGGGTAAATACTGGTTCGGTAACAGGGTTGTTGAGTCGTGCAACTAATTACCGCATAACATATTAGAAGAAGGATCCCTTGATTGTTTCAAGCATAGTTTGACATATATATATATATATATATATATATATATATATATATATATATATATATATATATATATATATATATATATATATGAATGATATTGGGTGCTTATAAATAGGAACTGTCTCGTGTGTTCAGCACCAATAACACCTATGCGGTTACCTTTATTCTTATGTTCAGATTTAGGAAACACATGGGTAAAACCTGATTCGGTAACAGGGTGTTTGATTTATGGAGCCAATAATCGCGTAACGTTGCGGAGGTGCATTCTGCTGTTACCTACATTTCTGCATTTCACCATCCCATCGTTCTGGATAGGTTGGTTATAAATAGGAGCTGCCTCGTATGGGCCAATAGGCTTTCTGCAGTTGTCTTTATTCTTATGTTCTTAAGCTTTATATATATTCTTTAGAAAGGCGGGTAATAATGAGGTGACATTATAGAGGTGTACAAGTGAATGAATGTATATACCAAAAGAGATTGGTTATAAATAGGAGCTGCCTCGTATGGGCCAATAGGCTTTCTGCTGTTGGCTTTATTCTTATGTTCCTAAGCTATAATTATATTCTCTAGAAAGGGAAAGAATTAGGGGGTGACATGATAGAAGTGTACAAGTGAATAAATATATATAACATAAGGGATATTAAAAGGGTACTAAAAGCATCAACACTAAACAGAACACGAAACAATAGTTATAAAGTGGATTAGTTCCGATTAATTAAGATTTTGGTAAATACTGGTTCGGTAACAGGATTGCTGATTTGTGGAACCAATTACCGCGTAACATAATAAAAGTAGGATCCCTTGATACTTTCAAGCATAGGTTAGGCATATATATGAAAGATATTGAGTGAATATAAATAGGAACTGCCTTGTTTGGGACAATAGGCCTTCTACAGTTATCGTCATTTGTATATTCTTATGAATCTAGCTTCAGAGTGAGGTGTCAGTGGATTCCTTCTGGTGAGGTGGTAAGTCTCTGTATAAAATGATCCCAGCTCGATGCCCACCATCCAGTCTCCTGTCTGAGTATCGTAAGGATGGAAGCTAAAGTGAAGCACAACAGCGGTTCAATTATTCGAGGTTGTGGCGCTGCAAACAAGTCGCGTGTTCACAAGGAACGGAAGATGCGGTTCAACTTCTCCCACTCCAAACTCGACGCTTTAAGAGATGTCGACATTTGTCACGAGAAGAATCTTAATTGGAAAGATAACGAACGTTGCATTCTGACGTACGAGAAGCTTGAACGGATTGGAAGGAGTGCACTAGATCGTCTCATGAACTTTAAAACACCGTCTTCTTCATTTAATATGATACCCGTTCAAAGCCTGTATGTTCCTTCTTCAGTGAACAATATGTTGTTGCAGCAAGGGCTGTATAACCGACCTCTTATCTCATCTGTGAATGAGGGCGATGTCGAGATGTGTTACGAGAGCTTGGAACGGAAGGGACGGAAAGCTGTTGATCGCCTCATGAACTTTACAAATGTAAAAAATTTACAAAAGAGGCACACTTCCCCGCTGGCCTCCGTGCTCCTATATCCTTCAAATGATATGTTGCCACAGCAAAGCCAGCATGTTCAGTTAAATTCAGGGAATGATGACGTACAGTTCCTGCAAGACCTCTATATACCACCTCCAATGTCTCCTTTGCCCGAGGAAGACAGACAGGACAATCCTGCCAAGATTTCCCCATCCCATCATGCTTGCCCAACTTCACGTGATTACCTACAGTTCCTGCAAGACATTTCTATACCGCCTCCAATGTCTCCTTTGCACGAGAAGGACAGACAGGACAAACATGCCAAGATTTCAAAATCCCATCGTGCTTGTCTAACTTCAAGAGATGACCTACAGTTCCTGCAAGATCTCTATGTATCGCCTCCAATATCTCCTTTGCACGAGGAGGAGAGACAGGACAAACCTGCCAAGATTTCAAAATCCCATCGTGCTTGTCCAACTTCAAGAGATGACCTACAGTTCCTGCAAGATATTTATGTTCCGCCTCCAATGTCTCCTTTGCACGAGAAGGAGAGACCGGAGAAACCTGCCAAGATTTCACCATCCCAACGTGCTTGTCCAACTTCAAGAGATGACCTACAGTTCCTGCAAGACATAAATGTACAGCCACCAATGTCTCCTTTGCACGTGAAGGAGAGACAAGAAAAACCTGCCAAGATTTTACCATCCCATCGTGGTTGGATACCTTCAGGTGATGGCCTACAGTTCCTGCAAGACATTTATGTACCGCCTCCAATGTCTCCTTTGGCCAAAGAGGACAGACAGGAAAATCCTGCCAAGGTTTCTGAATCACATCGAGGTTGGCCACCTTCAAGTGATGACCTACAGGACCTGCAAGACATATATGTACAGCCACCAATGTCTCCTTTGCACGAGGAGTACAGACAGGACAAACCTGCCAAGATTTCACCATCCCATCGTGCTTGTCCAATTTCTCGAGATGACGTACAGTTCCTGCAAGACATTTCTGTACCGCCTCCAATGTCTCCTTTGCACGAGGAGGACAGACAGGAAAAAACTGCCAAGATTTCACCATCCCAAAGTGATGACCTACAGCTCCTGAAAGACCTCTATGTACCGCCGCCAATGTCTCCTTTGCACGAGAAGGAGAGACAGGAAAAACCTGCCAAGGTTTCACCATCCCATCGTGGTTGGATACCTTCAGGTGATGGCCTACAGTTCCTGCAAGACCTCTATGTATCGCCTCCAATATCTCCTTTGCACGAGGAGGAGATACAGGACAAACCTGCCAAGATTTCAAAATCCCATCGTGCTTGTCCAACTTCAAGAGATGACCTACAGTTCCTGCAAGACATTTATGTTCCGCCTCCAATGTCTCCTTTGCAAGAGGAGGACAGACAGGGAAAACCAGCCAAGATTTCACCATCCCATCGTGCTTGTCCAACTTCACGTGATTACCAACGGTTCCTGCAAGACATTTATGTACCGCCTCCAATGTCTCCTTTGCACGAGGTTGGCAGACAGGAAAAACCTGCCAAGATTTCACCATCCTATCGAGGTTGGATACTATCAGGTGATGACCTACAGTTCCTGCAAGACATATATGTTCCGCCTCCAATGTCTCCTCTGCAAGAGGAGGACAGACAGGAAAAACCTGCCATGATTTCACCATCCCATCCTGCTTGTCCAACTTCACGTGATGACCTACAGTTCCTGCAAGACATCTGTGTACCGCTTCCAATGTCTCCTTTGCACGAGGAAGACAGACAGGACAATCCTGCAAAGATTTCTGAATCACATCGGGGTTTTCCACCTTCAAGTGATGACCTAGAACTCCTGCAAGACATTTATGTATCGCCTCCAATGTCTCCTTTGCACGATGAGGACAGACAGGACAAACCTGTCAAGATTTCAAAATCCAATTGTGCTTCTCCAACTTTAAGAGATGACTTACAGTTCCTGCAAGACATTTATGTACATCCTCCAATGTCTCCTTTGCACGAGGAGAACAGGCAGGAAAAACCTGCCATGATTTCACCATCCCATCGTGCTTGTCCAACTTCAAGAAATGACCTACAGTTCCTGCAAGACATTTATGTCCCGTCTCCAATGTCTTCTTTGCCCAAAGAGGACAGACAGGAAAATACTGCCAAGGTTTCTGAATCACATCGAGGTTGGCCACCTTCAAGTGATGACCTACAGTTCCTGCAAGACATTTATGTACCGCCACCAATGTCTCCTTTGCACGAGGAGAGCAGACAGGAAGAACCTGCCAAGATTTCACCATCCCAACGTGCTTGTCCAACTTCACGTGATTACCTACAGTTCCTGCAAGACATATATGTACAGCCGCCAATGTCTCCTTTGCACGAAGAGAGAGAGGAAAAACCTGCCAAGGTTTCACCATCCCATCGTGGTTGGATACCTTCAGGTGATGGCCTACAGTTCCTGCAAGACCTCTATGTATCGCCACCAATGTCTCCTTTGCACGAGGAGGAGAGACAGGACAAACCTGCCAAGATTTCACCATCCCATCGTGCTTATCCAATTTCTCGAGACGACGTACAGTTCCTGCAAGACATTTATGTACCGCCTCCAATGTCTCCATTGCACGAGGACAGACAGGACAAACCTGCCAAGATTTCACCATCCCATCGTGCTTGTCCAATTTCTCGAGATGACGTACAGTTCCTGCAAGACATATATGTACCGCCACCAATGTCTCCTTTGTATGAGGAGGAGAGACAGGAAAAACCTGCCAAGATTTCACCATCCCAACGTGCTTGTCCACCTTCAAGTGATGACCTACAGCTCCTGCGAGACATTTATGTACCGCCACCAATGTCTCCTTTGCACGAGGAGAGCAGACAGGAAAAACCTGTCAAGATTTCACCATCCCAACGTGCTTGTCCAACTTCACGTGATTACCTACAGTTCCTGCAAGACATATATGTACAGCCACCAATGTCTCCTTTGCACGTGGAGGAGAGACAGGAAAAACCTGCCAAGATTTTACCATCCCATCGTGGTTGGATACCTTCAGGTGATGGCCTACAGTTCCTGCAAGACCTCTATGTATCGCCACCAATGTCTCCTTTGCACAGGGAGAACAGACAGGACAAACCTGCCAAGATTTCACCATCCCATCGTGCTTGTCCAATTTCACGTGATTACCTACAGTTCCTGCAAGACATTTCTGTACCGCCTCCAATGTCTCCTTTGCACGAGGAGGACAGACATGAAAAAACTGCCAAGATTTCACCATCCCAAAGTGATGATCTACAGTTCCTGAAAGACCTCTATGTACAGCCGCCAATGTCTCCTTTGCACGAAGAGAGAGAGGAAAAACCTGCCAAGGTTTCACCATCCCATCGTGGTTGGATACCTTCAGGTGATGGCCTACAGTTCCTGCAAGACCTCTATGTATCGCCACCAATGTCTCCTTTGCACGAGGAGGAGAGACAGGACAAACCTGCCAAGATTTCACCATCCCATCGTGCTTATCCAATTTCTCGAGACTACGTACAGTTCCTGCAAGACATTTATGTACCGCCTCCAATGTCTCCATTGCACGAGGACAAACCTGCCAAGATTTCACCATCCCATCGTGCTTGTCCAATTTCTCGAGATGACGTACAGTTCCTGCAAGACATATATGTACCGCCACCAATGTCTCCTTTGCATGAGGAGGAGAGACAGGAAAAACCTGCCAAGATTTCACCATCCCAACGTGCTTGTCCACCTTCAAGTGATGACCTACAGCTCCTGCGAGACATTTATGTACCGCCACCAATGTCTCCTTTGCACGAGGAGAGCAGACAGGAAAAACCTGTCAAGATTTCACCATCCCAACGTGCTTGTCCAACTTCACGTGATGACCTACAGTTCCTGCAAGACATATATGTACAGCCACCAATGTCTCCTTTGCACGTGGAGGAGAGACAAGAAAAACCTGCTAAGATTTTACCATTCCATCGTGGTTGGATACCTTCAGGTGATGGCCTACAGTTCCTGCAAGACCTCTATGTATCGCCTCCAATGTCTCCTGTGGACGAGGAGGACAGACAGGACAAACCTGACAAGATTTCACCATTCCATCGTGCTTGTCCAATTTCACGAGATGACGTACAGTTCCTGCAAGACATTTATGTACCGCCTCCAATGTCTCCTCTGCACGAGGTGGACAGAGAGGAAAAACCTGCCAAGATTTCACCATCCCATCGAGGTTGGATACTTTCAGGTGATGACCTACAGTTCCTGCAAGACATTTATGTATCGCCACCAATGTCGCCTTTGCACGAGAAGGACAGACAGGAAAAACCTGCCAAGATTTCACCATCCCATCGTGCTTGTGTAACTTCACGTGATGACCTACAGTTCCTGCAAGACATTTATGTACCGCCACAAATGTCTCCTTTGAACGTGGAGGACAGACAGGAAAAACCTGCCAAAATTTCACCATCCCATCGTGCTTGTCCAACTTCACAAGATGGCATGCAGTTTCTGCAAGACATTTATGTAAGGCCTCCAATGTCACCTTTGCAGGAGGAGGAGAGACAGGAAAAACCTTCCAAGATTTCACCATCCCATCGTGCTTATCCAACTTCACGTGATGACCTACAGTTCCTGCAAGACGTCTATGTACTGCCTCCAATGTCTCCTTTGCAAGTGAACGAAAGACAGGAAAATCCTGTCAAGATTTCACCATTGTATCGTGTTTGGCCTACTTCAGGTGAAAACCTACAATTCCTGGAAGACCTCTATGTTCCGTTTGCAATGTCTCCTTTGCACGAAGTGGACAGACAAGAATATCATGCCAAGGTTTCTCCATCTCATCGCAGTTGGCTACCTTCAGGTGATTGCCGACAATTCCTGGAAGACCTTCATGTTCCGCCTCCAATGTCTCCTTTGCACGAATACGACAGAGAGAAATACTTCAAATCATGTGATGACATGCAGCTCCGGCAAACCTTCTATGTACCCCCTCCAATGTCTCCTTTGCACGAGGAATACGAACAGGCAATTCCTGCAAAGTGTTTAACTGGTCAGAGTGTAAGGTCTCCTACAAGGTTTGACTGCATACAGTTTCTGGAAGATCTCTGTACCTCGCCACCTATCTTTACATTGTACGAGGATGACATACAAGAAATTCCTACCAGATGTTCTACTGGCCAAAGTGTAAAGTCTCCTGTTCGAATTGATAACATGCAGTTCATTAAAGATATCTGTGCACCCCCATTCATCTCTCCTGTACACGAGGACAATAGACAGGTAATACCTGCCCAGTGTTCAACAAGCAATAGTGATAGATCTCCTACAGGGATTGATGTCCTGCAGTTCTTTGAAGATCTCTGTGCAACGCCACCCTTCTGCCCCGTACAAGAGGAAGACAGCCAATTAATTCCTGAGAAGTGTTTCCCTGAGATGTTTTCACTTGGCCCATGTATGCCGTCTTCTTCGGGGAATGATGATCTGCTGTTCAAGCCTCCCTTCTCCACTTTATACTATGGCATTCAACGCCGGATTCCAGTACCAGATAAGTCTCCCCAGCAACCTTCAGCCAACCGACATGTGGAATATTTTGTCACCAAGAAAGATCCATGTAACGAAAAATCATTGAAATACATTTTCATCAGGAAGGAACTAATCAATCATCGGCATGACCACTTCTCAATCAATGAGCGCGAACAACCTCAACTCCTCACTTAGCAAACATTCTTCAGTCAGATTTATCTTGAGAAAAGTTCATTTGGAGAACGTGTTCCGTTTAGTGACTGGTGATTTGCTGGTACTGTAAGTCCTGCATGTCCGTGTAGAACTAGCATATTTGAATGACATTCCTGACCAAGCATGTTATTCTTATTTTAGTGTCATATATTGTATATAATCTGTTATTTTAAAAATTCGTTGTATAATTTTGGAAAACCCAATTATTTTTTAATAAATTTGTTAATAAATTTTACATTTCATTATTTCCTACCTATGATCTCTGTTATTCATATAAATGCTACACATTAAAAATAGAAATGATGGGTTCACAAAGTTTCACATTTTTTAACTTTCTTGGATGGATAAGTTGGGACCCTTTGTCAACACAGAATTATTAGCACATTGGGCATGGCAACCATAAAGATGGCAATCGCAAAGATGCAAAAACTATCTCTCTGATTATAAAACTCAGTCAGAGAAGTTTTAACAACTATATTCCATTTGTAGAATACAAGATAACCTAATATATATGTTTAAATAATGATATATATTAAAATATCCCAAAATAAAAAAAAATAAAGAATCATAATACAAACACTGGATTTTAAACTGGGGAAATGATTTTTTACTGCTTCGGCTTACAAATACAACCCCACCAAGTAAAAAAGGAACGATACCATGAGATCCAGCAGATACCACGAGATCATGAAGACGAACTGTGTTTGCAATAATCGATTTAAGTAACTTTCCACAATAGACGTTAGGCTAATTGGCCGATAGTTTGACGCAAGTGATCTATCTCCTTTCTTAAAAATTAGTACCACATTAGCAACCTTCCATGACTCTGGCACTCTGTTTGACTCTATTGATTTATTAAATATGGTAGACAGTGGCCCGGAAATTTCCTTTGCATTCTTTAAGCACCCTGACAAACACTTCATCCGGTCCTGGGGATGTGCTTGGTGTGAGTTTTACTTTTTGTTTAATTACATCCTCCCTGGTAACTGCTAAACTAGTCAACCTATTCTCGTCC
>NC_091179.1:7051996-7061996 GCF_040958095.1 Procambarus clarkii
TTGCATTCACTGGAAAGGCGAAGAGTTAGGGGTGACATGATAAAGGTTTACAAGTGGGTGAATGGACATAACAAAGGGGATATTAATAGGGTATTAAAAGTATCAACACAAGACAGAACACGAAACAATGGGTATAAATTGGATAAGTTTAGATTTAGGAAAGACTTGGGTAAATACTGGTTCAGTAACAGGGTTGTTGATTTATGGAACCAATTGCCGCGTAACATTGTGGAGGTGGGGTCCCTCGATTGTTTCAAGCATGGGTTGGACATGTATATGAGTGGGATTGGGTGGTTATAAATAGGAGCTGCCTCTGCTATGGAGTCCACGTCCCGTCATTCCGAGTGAAGATGGAAAGAATCTACAATATCACCCAATGCTTCCGATGCTATGACTACTCTCACCAAACCCACAAGTGCCAACAGACCATCCAGAAATGCAGCATTTGCGCGAAAGACCACCACTATTCGATCTGCACCTCCAAAAAAACATGCTGCCTGCTCTGCAACGGCGAACATATCGCAATCTCCCATCAATGTCCACGCAGACATCATCAAAGTCATCAAAAACTTGGAGACCCAGGAGAAATCCAAATCTTCCTTGACCTCTGCAGCAAGCACCAGCTCCAACTCTACAACTACCACCTCAACCTCTACATTCAACTTCCAAGCAGCCACCTTCCCGAAGCTTCAGGGAGGAGGAACTATCGCCACTGCACACCATCCTGGTATTGTCTCTACTAGCCAATGGGGACCTAGTTCCCAGTCACCCAGCCACTCAACGAGCCTGACACCGCCGCCTCCATCCCAACCCGCCCAACCAAAGACAAAGCTGATTGGGCAGAGCACAGTAAAAGCTTTGATATCAACAGCCAGAATGACTGCTGGCAATAACCCACGAGAATTTGTGAGGCTTTTGAAAATTCTTTACGAGGCGAATGGTCTCCCTACCTTCATTATTCCTGATGAAGTCTTCAACGCTCCAGGTTCAACTCCAACAACTGTGGGACATTTGGGGCTTGACTCTATTTATTTAATTATTAAATTAATGAAAGTAATTACGAAGGACCACCCGCTTTTAAGAAAAGAGGGAAACTAATAAAAAGTGATCATTAGAGACTCCAGGAAGAATCAGTGTCTATGGTTAAATATTAGGAAGTATAATCACTTAACTAATTAATGGGCTGTATAGATAATTAACTTGAATCAAAGCCTCAAACTCCTACATTGGGGGGTTATTGCTAGAACTTCATATACGTCTAGGAACTAGTGTGGTTCGTGCACCAGTTCATTGTGTATTAACTAATCTTATGACCAAATTAAAGAAATCTATAGAAGATTATCACCAGTAATTATAAAGATCATTAACATCAGAAATTAATCATTCTAATAAACACTTATTATCTCCAGTGTACATGATCAGCATCCAATTAAATATTAGAATATAGAAGTAATGAATTTTAAAGTAAATAAATGAATACGAAAGGTCTTACCTTTAAGACGATTTCAATGACATCATTTATGAATCATCCTCGGGATCTCCGGAATTCCTCGTAGAAACACTGGGAGATGAATAACACGGAGTAAGGTAACAGCTCGTGGACTCTTCACATGCGAGCTGTAATTTAAGGGATATTACGTAGCATTGAACTAGGCTACTGAAATATCTATATTCAAGAAAATGGAAAAACAAATTAGTTATGGTACTAACATGGGTTTTGTTAAGGTCGCTCGATCTAACGACAAGCTGCCCCGACATATACAATCTCTAATGATGCATCAAAAGGGAATTATATACTTAGCTAAGGGGTACAGATTATGTTGAAGCTTGCCGAAACCGCGTCCCAAGCTCCAACTCTCGCTATGGCGTACACGTGGTTGATAGCTTGGCTTGAATGTCGACTCGTTATTAGTTGGCCGGTCACTGCAGATCACGTAGAACAACATTAACTAGTTCTATGTTGAGTACCAGGGTAATTCTTGCTGATAACTTCAACGTCACGTGTCCCAGATTCAGACACCAAGACCTTGTTGCTCAATTCCGCAACACGAGACTTCACGCCGCACTCAGGCATCTCGTAAACACCAACAACAATGGCTTCTCCCCCTCACCCACTAGCGTCTTGCATTCGCCACAGAAATTATTTATCACGAATAATATTATTTCACGCAATTGTGGCTGAAATGCTTTAATAAAGACTGGGTTGTAATTCTAGGGAGTTAAATATTATTACTTTCTCGTCTTACAGTAGTAAACAAGAAATGGAGAAGATTTTAGTTTTCTCCATGGCATTCACGCGTGACGGTAAAATTATTACTTGATAACAATTGTAACTAAAAACACTCGATTTGAAATTATTTGGGAGTTATGTTATCCGTAAATAATTATCACACGGAATACTGATGATTTTAGAGAATCACATTCAATTCTCTAACACACTGGATATAAATGTGTTTAACTAGGTAGAATCTGACGCAATACTGGCGCTTGGTTTCGTAAAAATTCCAGTATTCTTATACAGATATAATAATTAGTTCATGTGAACACTACTGTTAGTAAATTTTAGTAACTACAGTAATTAGTATATTTTAATACTAGTTTATAATAATACAATAGTATTGTATTAGTGTTGAAAATTTCCAACATAACTCTGGGGGGAGATTTATCGGGACGCAGTGTAATGTTGAGTACTGACATACCCATCCCGAAGTTAGTATTAATATTAATATGTTAGTACACACATAACGGATGTCCCGTAATTGTGAAGGACATACAAGAAACTTAAGTCTTGCAAATTTCATGTCGAATGGAACATGTTATTATGAATTATCTAAAGTTAATAACTAAGAAAGCTTACCATAAACTCTGTGACTAGTGTCGCTATGACATGTAAAGTTTATGTTACTAAGGCTTAAAGTCTAGTAAATTCTCAGATACTCTAGACGAAATAATGTTATTAATAGCCTATACAACAATTAAGAATTAAATCACACAATTTAAATAACTGAGAATCTACTGTGATGAGAATGTTCTGGGTCATGGTGACTTGTAACGATTTGTTACTTGACATCACACCACAGTATTATCATGATTACTTAAATTGGATGGGAAGGTATTTGCTCTTGGTCAGATCTATAATAGGCTTGTAGTTTCCGCTTGCATTGTTGAGCAGCAGCTCTAGTGGGGCGGTTGCTCGGTGGATCAGAATTGCTGTTCTCGGAAACTGTTGGTGAAGCTGGTTCTGGTAAACACTCTCGTTCTGCTAATTCGAGAGGTACCAACTTCTCTAAGGTTTTCAGGGTAGTGTTGCCTCGGCACAAAACTTTCACTACTCTCAGGACGCCTTGGTGATCTGGGTGGATAGCAACAATTTTGCCTATGGGCCACTCTGACCTCGGTCCATCACTGTAAACCAATACTAGGTCTCCTGGTTTAAGTTGTACTTTATTATAGGGACTCGAAGCTCCGTAGTGGTACTCTCGTAGAGCTGTGAGGTACTCTCGAGTCCACACCTCATTCCACCTTCAATTACTCTTGAGAGATGTTGGTAACTTTCTACTAAGTCACTCCTGGTTACATGTGAAGGGTCAACGGGATCCTCTTCTGCCAAAGGTATGAGAGGACTCAGCAGGCCTCCATGTATCAAGTGTGAGGGACTCAGAGGTTCTCTCTGTGAGAAATCATCTGACAGGTATGTTAATGGGCGGTTATTGACTCACGCCTCGATTTCCACGACAAGTGTTTGGAGTTCGGAGTAACTAATTTTCTGTCGATGTAAGGTCTTCCTTAAACACTTCTTGACAGTTCCTATCATACATTCGTAGAACCCTCCTTGCCAAGGGGCTCTTGGAGCAATAAATTTCCAGTGGCATTGTCGTCTCTGCAGGACTGACTGCACTTCTGGATGATTCCATACCTCTCGTAGACAGGCTTCTCCTGCCACAAAATTTGAACCATTGTCCGATATCATTAGTTTGGGACAGGATCTACGAGCTGCAAATCTACGAAAAGCTTGGATGAAGGCTTCTGCGCTCATATCTGAAGTCACTTCTAGATGTACGCCTCGTGTGGTAGCACACGTGAAGAGGCAAATGTAAGCTTTCACTGGTATCTTATCTGGATTGCCAGTGAGAAGCAAGGCTCCTGTGTAATCGACACCAGTGGTCTCAAAGGGACGAAGATGAACCACTCTTTCTTCAGGGAGTGGTGGAGGTCCTGGGTAAGGACACACTCGAGCATCGTATCTTTAGCAGATTACACAGAATTTAATAATTGATTTGACTGTTTGACGACCTTGAGGAAGCCAGTATTTCTGTCTAAGGTCGGTGAGAGTGTCTAACACTCCACCATGTAAAGTACCATATTGATGGTGATGTAAAACTAGAAGTTTGGTAATGATGTGGTGACGTGGTAGAAGGATCGGATTCTTTGTATCCAGATCAATTTTTGCATGAAGCAAACGTCCTCCACACCTTAATATATTATGAGTGTTGCCATCATACCAGATACCTAGAGACTTAGTTAATTTATCTGGAAGATTTTCATATTCGCTTCCATATGTTTCTTGCTGTGCACGTTTGATCCAGTAGAGGATAGGATTGGGAAACTTATGCCTGATTCCTATCTTAGCAAGAAAGTCAAACACATGTGCTGTCACTCTTAATAACTTACTTAAGTTAGAATAATTGTGAGGATGAATAGCTAAGATTCGATGAGATTCTGGTTCATTCATGGGAGTAGTGATATTGGTCACTATGACTTGTGGCTTTTGTTTGGGCCACTGACCACCAACAAGCCATGAAGGTCCATTAAACCACATCAAAGACTTAATAAGTTGTTTTAGTGTTAATCCTCGAGATAAATAATCTGCAGGATTGTCCTTAGTAGGAACATGTCTAAATTTATATCCAGCAGATAATTCATGAATTTCCCTAACACGATTACTGACGTAGGGAGTTTTATTATTGTTGTTTCATACCCATTGTAAGACTGCCTCATTGTCTGACCACACGACAATCTCACCAAAGTGGATATTATTGAGTGTCTTGGCCAGGCAATGAGCCAATCTGACCCCCACCAGAAATGCAGTTAACTCCATTTGAGGTAAAGATCTCTTCTTAATGGGAGCAACTCTTGCTTTAGATGTGAGCAAAATTGATTGTGCACTATTAACTAAGTAGGCTACAGCGCCATATGCTTTGCCAGAGGCATCGAAAAAAACGTGCAAATTTGTGGGCAAGTTTGGTCCTGAAGCATTACGAGGAAATTTCAAAACACCTAAGTGATTGAAATCCGTTGTGAGTATCTGCCATTTAGCTTGTAACTCACTTGGTAACGGATCATCGCATCCCATATGTTTCTGCCAGCATTCCTGCATTAGGAGTTTGCCCCTTATTAATATAGGACTAAGTAAGCCTAATGGGTCAAAAGGTTGACTGACATACGAGAGTAATTTTCTCATGGTAAGGGATGAATTATCGGTTTGTACTGACTTGACATTCATCTCTTCAGTCAACCCGTTCTCACACAAGACAGCACATATATGACTTAATGCTTAAAGTCAATATGTTGAATATGAATTAGTAAATATGTGATATATTCCCAGTTACTTTTTTTACCAAGGCCCAAACTCTTCCTCACGTACCAATTTACGTGTAACAGTACCCGTCCGTCAACATAGATAGCAGAATATTCGTGATTGGTTCAATTATAAGGAAAATTGTAGTTTTCAGGTCCCACATGGGTTGTGAAATTTACCTACTGTTGTCCATGCTCTTATAATATTACAGATCAGCTATATCCTATTGAAGGCTCGTAGTTTTGTTTTGAGAAATATTAGTTGTTCTTAGTAAATTATAATAAGCACTATAAATTATTACATAGAATAACAGTGCTTCACCAATCAATATTATATACCATAGTTTGGCTTTAAAAATCTTTAAAGAATGTTTTGTAGGAACGCTAACAGAAAACGATGTTACATTTGAATGTCTATGGGGTAAACTACTGCAAACAGGACGGTATTGTGTCTACTATACCAACTGTAGCTAGGATGGGTATATTGTCACCTACCGCCTGTTAGGTGGGAAAGGGGTCCAATACCACCCACAGGATGGGTATGAGGGTCACATCCACCCACTGGATGAGTATGGGGATCACATCCACCCACAGGAAGGGTATGGGGTCCAATACCACCCACAGGATGAGTATGGCGTCCACTACAACCCACAGGATGGGTATGGGGCTCCAACCACCCATAGAATGGGTATGGGGCTCCAACCACAAATAAAATGGGTATAGGGTCCAATAACACCCACTGGATGTGTATTGCGTCCATTGCCGCGCGTCGAGCTCGAAAACCGCAGCATTCATCTCAGAACCATGCCTATTTCACACAGATTCCTTAATAAACGTAAGAGTTTTATATGTCACAAGAAAGATAGAAATATAAGCTTCATTCTAAATACCTTACCATGGGCATATTTAAATTTAAAGCGAAGATACGTGTACTTTTATAATAGCCGAGCTTTAACCCCGGACAGATTGATCGACCGAGCAACTCTCTCTCAGAACAATGTTTATTTCACGTGAATTCGTTAATAAACATATATGTTTTATATGTCTCAAGAAAGGCAGACATATAAGCTTCACTTTAGACACTTTACCATAGACATATTTAAAGTTCTAATGAAGATACATGTATTTTAAAAATTACGGAGCTCCCACCCCGTACAGACTGAACGACAGAGCAACTCTCTTTCAGATCAATGTTTATTTCACGTAAATTCGTTAATAAACACAAATGTTTTATATGTCTTAAGCAAGATAGAAATAAGAGCTTCATTTTCAATACATTACAATAGACATATTTATAGCTCAAGTGAAGATACATATGTTTTTATAGTAGCGCTCAGTAGCTTGTCGGGCATGGAGTGCAGACGCCTACGCACTTGCCGATATATTGTATAATTATCAAAGATACGCTAATAAAGCCTAAAATCTTATATGCCTCCAGAAAGACCGAGATATGAACATTATTATGATTTCACCAAATGAAATATATCATGTTCGAGAACAAAGATATATCAATTTTAAATTAAGTTTCGACTCTTGCTCGGGCGAGAAAGAGGGAGCGACTCTCGCCCTATCTATTGGAGATTCTGTCCACTAAAGACCCAAAGCTACTCAAACCCTCCTAGCATTATTTAAGTAATGAAGTAATATGGTATATTTACTATAATGTGGGTGCTGAATGCAGAACATGAGAAAACATATATTTACTCCAAACTAATATAATTTCATTATGAAATAAGTAAATAAGTAGCATCAAAGGAAGTCGACGGTCCAAGCTCCGTGGTGTAGTGGTAAGACACTCGTCTGGCGTTCCGCGAGCGCTATGTCATGGGTTCGTATCCTGGCCTTGGAGGATTTACTGGGCGCAATTCCTTAACTGTAGCCTCTGTTTAACGCAACAGTAAAATGTGTACTTGGATGAAAAAACGATTCTTCGCGGCAGGGGATCGTATTCCAGGGACCATAGGATTAAGGACTTGCCCGAAACGCTACGCGTACTAGTGGCTGTACAAGAATGTAACAACTCTTGTATATATCTCAAAGCGTCAATGTTGTGGAACGACTTATCCAAGATATATCGTTGTTTGGAAAGTGTTTGTTGGCATATCCAGTTGTCGCACTTCTCTGCACAAATTATCACAAATTTAAATTATAATGTTAACAAGTAGAATACGTATTTTTAATAAAATATAACATAGCTAGCCAGAAAACATTTAACATTTATTAAAAAAATATATGTTTGGAAGTTAAATCGACTTCATAGGACAATAGTGTTGTTATATATACTCGTTATTCGTTGACATGCGTTCGCTACTTAAACTACCATGTACTGTACTTATGTGAAATCTCCCATGTCTCTTCGCTCATCTCACCGAACCCTACAGGCTCTGTGATATATTGCTTAATTAATTGAGATTCACAAATAAAGCTTATAATTGTATATGTTATAAAAAAGGCAGAGCTTATTTTAGTTCATTTATTATGCACCCCATACTCATCCTATGGGCGATAGTGGAGTGTTACAGAGGCACATAATGGGCTCAGGGACTGAGCCCCACAATTCATATAGCCAAGCAAGTTATAATCTTGATAAGCTAGTTACAAAAGTCAATGCACATTGTCACATCAACAATGGGCTCGAGACCGACCACAAGTACAGTTTATAATTTAAGCAACTGACATATATGGAGGGCTAGTGTCACAATTGATTTGTTTATCCTACACATAACCCCCTCTCCCCCATCCAATGGGCAGCGGTGGATAGGTTACAATCAAGTCGTTTTTTGCGTTGTATTCAGAGATTAGATCTTATTGGGTGAGGAAAGATATTCATATTTTAAAGAAGGCTTCTTGGCTGATGCTCTCCATTGATGGAAAATATACAACCTTTTGAAAATCAATGTTAGTTTGATCTAGATATTGTAATTAACGAAAGTATTTATGTCATCTGAAAGGTAGAAATATAGGCTACATCTAAAATCCTTTGTCATAAATATAACTGAAGTGAAAACGAAGATATATGCGTTTTGATAGTTACTTGATGGCTAGCTCTGAGAGTGTGAAGCCCTGCACACCAGCCAATAAATTGTATAATTAGTTTCCATATATTTTAATTAATCTTAAAAATCTATATGTCAGAAGAAAGGAAGATGTAGCCGTTAATGTGACAACATTTAAAAATATATATATCTTAAGTTAAATAAATAATATCACCTTATCGCCGGTGTCCGGACACATAAAAATTACCTAGGTATCAGTATCCAGCCAGGCGGGGATCACAGGCTGCACAATACTGATAAATTATGTAATGCACTACTTGTGGTCGATCTCGAATCCATTTATGATGTGACGACTTATAGCGAATTTTGTAACTAGCTCATCAAGATTGTAACTTGCTAAGCTAAATGATTTGTGGGGTTCGGTCCATTCATTTTCTTTCTTTATTATGCACCCCATAATACACATCCCGTGGGCGGTGGTGTAAAGGATTACAGAGGCACATAATCGGTTCAGGAACTGAACCCTCTAGTTCGTTTAGCTAAGCAAATAACAATCTTTTGACGCTAGTTACAAAATTATTAATGTACACATACTTATGCATACATGTACATATTCATACGTATACATATATACATACACATACATATTTAATCACCACCACAAATACACACAGGGGAGACATGATAACCACCTACAAAATTCTCAGGGGAATTGACAGGGTGGACAAAGACAAACTCTTCAGCACGGGTGGGACACGAACAAGGGGACACAGGTGGAAACTTAGTACCCAGATGAGTCACAGAGACGTTAGAAAGAATTTTTTCAGTGTCAGAGTAGTTAATAAATGGAATGCACTAGGAAGTGATGTGGTGGAGGCTGACTCCATACACAGTTTCAAATGAAGGTATGATAGAGCCCAGTAGGCTCAGGAATCTGTACACCAGTTGATTGACAGTTGAGAGGCGGGACCAAAGAGCCAAAGCTCAACCCCCGCAAGCACAATTAGGTGAGTACAATTAGGTGAGTACACATCAGTAATCTTTTGTGTCACAAGTGATTCAACAAGAGGCTCACAACAGTCACTATACAAGGCACTTTACATTTATGGTGAGTCACACAGTTACTGCCACCCAACTGGGCGGCAGCTTTACAGTCATGTGCTTCACACCCACCCAACTGGGCGGCAGCTTTACAGTCATGTGTTCCACGCCCACCCAACTGGGCGGCAGCTTTACAGTCATGTGCTCCACACCCACCCAACTGGGCGGCTGCTTTACAGTCATGTGCTCCACACCCACCCAACTGGGCGGCAGCTTTACAGTCATGTGCTCCACACCCACCCAACTGGGCGGCTGCTTTACAGTCATGTGCTCCACACCCACCCAACTGGGCGGCAGCTTTACAGTCATGTGCTCCACACCCACCC
>NC_091179.1:7069496-7194496 GCF_040958095.1 Procambarus clarkii
TTGGATTGATCATCTGTAGTTCCCTGGAAATTATCGACACACAAGTTGTCACTAATTTCTGCCTTATAAGGGCTATTTGACTTCCTCAAATGTGTATCTAATGTTGCTTGCAATAGAAACGGGGAAGACGTCGCTCCGAATAATACTGAGGCAAAACGATATGTGATGATATCACTGTTAGGATCCAGTGGGTCCTTAATCCAGAGAAACTTGGTGTAATTACGATCCTCTTCCTGTAAACCTACTCTAATTAAAGCTTTACTGATATCAGCAGTATAAGCAAAAATACCAGTATGGAATCGTAATAGTACATCATGTAGCCTTTGGGTTAGGCTAGGTCCCGTTTGGAGACATTCATTCAAAGACACACTGTTGGGCTTCACTTTAGCACTACAGTTGAAGACAATACGTATTGGTGTTGTCAATGAATCTTTCACCACAGCGTGATGAGGTAAATAGTGACCTATTTTCCGGTCATCATTATCAACAACCTCGATAAATTTACTGTTGAGCTGTTGTTGGATTAGTTGATGATACATGTTCAGTTTGTCTGGCTGCTTCTTCAGTCGTGTTAATTGAGACTGTAATTGTGAGGCTGCCATAAAATAATTAACTGGAAGTTGTGGATGATTCAACTTCCATGGTAGTCTCACCCAGTATTGTTTATCTTTATAGACAACTGTATCCAGATATTGCTGGTAAGTCCACATATCATCAGGGCTTGGTTGTTCAGGGATAATACCTAAAGTGTCTAAATCCCACAGACGATGTACAGGTGGATCAGACTCAATATCTTCAGATATTTCTCTGAAATATAGGGGTGACTGTTCCAAGCCTAGTCACGCCACTATTATATTGTTAGATTGTTGGTTGGTTGACGTTGGATTTTGTTGGAAAAGCACCGGTCCAGTAAGCAATTTGCCTCCAGCAGATGACAACAAATTCATTCCGTGTTGTCTCGTGCATCCCGTTATAAATTTATAATAATGGTCAGCGCCTATAAGTATTCCAACATCAGTGAGGCAGTCAGAATTTATTTTGTAACCGGCTAGCCTCATGCGGTTTCGTTTAAGATATTTCGCAGTGCGAGCTAATCCTGTGACCTGCAGGTCTGTAGGAAGTTTGTCTACTACTACCGCTTGTATTTGACTAGTGATCCAAGTCTCACTAATACCTTAACTACTTGGTATTCACGAGGTCCACTATTAGTCAAGAAACCAGAAGGCAGTCCCCGTGGTGTAGTGGTAAGACACTCGCCTGGCGTTCCGCGAGCGCTATGTCATGGGTTCGTATCCTGGCCGGGGAGGATTTACTGGGCGCAATTCCTTAACTCTAGCCTCTGTTTAACGCAACAGTAAAATGTGTACTTGGATGAAAAAACAATTCTTCGCAGCAGGGGATCGTATTCCAGGGACCATAGGATTAAGGACTTGCCCGAAACGCTACGCATACTAGTGGCTGTACAAGAATGTAACAACTCTTGTATATATCTCAAAAAAAAAAAATATTCAATCTCACACTTTTGGCAGGTTTTAATTTTAACTGCTCGACTAATTGTTGTGTAATGAAGGTTTTCTGTGATCCTTGATCAAAAAGACCTCTAGTGTTAACTCTAGATTTCCTGTTTATTAGTCTAAGTTGAGCTGTAGGCAGAGTAGTATTATTGCTTTAGTCAGTAGCAAGTACATTTATTTCTTGATGTACTTTGCAATATTGTACTGTGGTAGGATTCGTGGAATTCTCCCCAGTTGTCATGGATTGGGTAGAAGTTTTTCTACATAAGGCATAGTGATGTTCACCTTGGTTGCATCTACTGCATGAACGTAGTTGCACTACACGTTTTTTGGGATCATGAGAGCCCATGCACTTGGTGCACCTGTATATTTCTTGTAACCGTTTAATCCTGGTATTAAAGTTAGGATAAACAGGGTATTGGTAGGTGGCATGTCCTTGACTACAAAACAGACACCTTCTCTCTCTGTTTGACTTGGTCTCTTTAGCAGACAAGTCATTGGTTACATCAGAAGGAGATACTGAATAAGTACCTACATTACCACTCCTCTTTCCAGTGGATGGAGCAGTCCTAGGTTTATATTTATTAGACTTATTTAAAGTCGGTTTGGTTTTGACTGAAGTGTCAATATTAGGTGGTTTAGACTCAGGTTTAATCTTATCATGGGTCTTCAACCTGTTAACCGTTATTCTCAGTCCCTCGAATATTTGGTCAAGAGTGAGAAACTCGGTTTTATAGTGTGAGCAAATTTCTGCTAAGATATTTCGAGGTAATTTCCTCTGCAAAAGTAACTTGATTGACCATTCTGAGGCTGGTATATCAACTTTAGTACCTAAGGCCTTCACTAGAGACTCTACTTCTAGCCTGAAGCTTTGAAGTGAGTCTGGTCTGTTACTTGGTGCATTCAGATCTAGCAACTGGTAATAAAGGTTAGCTATACTCAACTCCTTGTTGCAATAGTTCAACTTTAGCAGTTTTATAGCTTCCTCATAATTACTCTCAGTGAGAGCTAGGTTATTTATGACCTTTTTAGCCTCTCCTTTGAGAAGACTAAGCAGGTATGAGAATTTAGAAATCTTGTCATGAGACGATTTCTTATGTATATGAACTTCAAATGAAGTCCAAAAGTTGTCCCAATTTTCTGTATCCAGCCCTGTAAATGTAGGTAAGTCTAAAATAGGTAAACGAACCTCAGGTAATTGGTTACTGGATTGAGACATAGCATTATTTGTATTAGATTTAGATTGTGTTACTAGATTGGATAGCATGTAAAGTCTATCTTGAGTCTCATCTTCATACTGGGAAATATCTACTATAATTCGATCCAATTCATCAGGATCAGTTTCTATGGTATTCAGTATATCAAGATAAGACTGACTTGTAGATTTAACTTGATCAAATTTCAGATCAGCCACTCTCACTGATGTTTCTAATTGATAAGAATCAATGGGAGTTGCTTTAGACAAGCCCTCAGACTTGTTAATTAGTCTGGTTAAATGACCTTTGAGGCCAATATAGGTTCTCCTTAATTGTTCAGGAGTAGCCATGATGGGTTTAAGTCCAAACTTCATGGGATCTGAATAAGTATTACTAATGAATCTTGGGTAATTGTTCATTGGTTGACAAGTAATATTAAGTATAGCCTAATTTAATGTGGCTAAATTATACTCTACCTCACTCGAGGTTAAATGTACCTACCTAACAACAAGTAGCTAGTTATTTTGAGCACTGCTTGAACTTCACCATTAACTCTCGTCCGGTTAGCTCTTCTATATCACCATTAGATGTAATGGTGATCATCCAGCAATACTCAAAATAGATACACACAAATAATGAGTACAAGATGAAATAATATGGATATACTCTAATCAGTTATCTCAAAGTTTAATCCCACCCTTGATAGGGTCAGCACAAAGGGTATAATACATATACTACTAACTAGCTCAAGTCTAGTTGTGATAATTTCTACCTAAGAAACTACAAATTTATTTAGTCTGTGTTTGTGCCAAATTCAGCACAATCACAGCCTAAATTTCTACCTAATAAGATTGGTAAAGATTATTGTGGTGCAGTAATGTGAATATAATTGTGCTGTATTTTTGTGTTTTTTGGATTTTATAGTTTATAAGTGTGCACTTGCACACACAAGTGAAAACAGTTATTTACAGTTAAATTTGGCTTGCTAGCCACAGCCGTTTGTGATAATTGATTGTGTTGATCAATTTGTCAACTACATGTGACCTAAACTCACCTGACAGGTGTACACCATCTCTTGCCAGGTTTTGTCTATATGGTCTGGCTGTAAATTGGATATAAGTGGCATCCAATCTCACTCGTCTTTTCAGCCTAAAGTTTATGTATTTGACAGCTCTCTGGTAATATTCTGGTGTTACTCCCCAACGATTATCATGACTCAGTTGGAGAGGTTCCACTAATGTGGATACTACCGAATTGCTGATGAGCTTAAATGAAGAAATTATGGTTTTAAGGTGATTGATCACCTCGGCTGGATGACGAGTAGGATGGATGTCATTACCACCTAAATAAATAATGGTTAGATGGTGAGGCCACTCTAACGCAGGTGTTAGTGTGGAATTGTTATAAAAGTTATAAGCGGTTGCTCCTGGTGACCTAAAGATTCTTACTTCAGTATAAGGTATGGGTCTAAGTGTTGTGGGTAATTGACTGTGTCCCACGAGTGCTACCTTATACATGAGGTGTAAGTAGCAATGACTTGGTGTGACTTAGGCTAACCTATGTATTACGCTGTCGGTAGACACAATTAATTAAAATGGTTAGTCTAGACTACTTCACACGGTGATTAGTTATTACTAATTAGTAGGTATATTTATATTTTATGTTTATCCGGTTCGATAAGGACCATAATGTGGGACATTTGGGGCTTGACTCTATTTATTTAATTATTAAATTAATGAAAGTAATTACGAACGACCACCCGCTTTAAAGAAAAGAGGGAAACTAATGAAAAGTGATCATTAGAGACTCCAGGAAGAATTAGTGTCTATGGTTAAATATTAGGAAGTATAATCACTTAACTAATTAATGGGCTGTATAGATAATTAACTTGAATCAAAGCCTCAAACACCTACATTGGGGGGTTATTGCTAGAACTTCATATACGTCTAGGAACTAGTGTGGTTCGTGCACCAGTTCATTGTGTAATAACTAATCTTATGACCAAATTAAAGAAATCTATAGAAGATTATCACCAGTAATTATAAAGATCATTAACATCAGAAATTAATCATTCTAATAAACACGTATTATCTCCAGTGTACATGATCAGCATCCAATTAAATATTAGAATATAGAAGTAATGAATTTTAAAGTAAATAAATGAATACGAAAGGTCTTAGCTTTAAGACGATTTCAATGACATCATTTACGACTCATCCTCGGGATCTCCGGAATTCCTCGTAGAAACACTGGGAGATGAATAACACGGAGTAAGGTAACAGCTCGTGGACTCTTCACATGCGAGCTGTAATTTAAGGGATATTACATAGCATTGAACTAGGCTACTGAAATATCTATATTCAAGAAAATGGAAAAACAAATTAGTTATGGTACTAACATGGGTTTTGCTAAGGTCGCTCGATCTAACGACAAGCTGCCCCGACATATACAATCTCTAATGATGCATCAAAAGGGAATTATATACTTAGCTAAGGGGTACAGATTATGTTGAAGCTTGCCGAAACCGCATCCCAAGCTCCAACTCTCGCTATGGCGTACACGTGGTTGATAGCTTGGCTTGAATGTCGACTCGTTATTAGTTGGCCGGTCACTGCAGATCACGTAGAACAATATTAACTTGTTCTATGTTGAGTACCAGGGTAATTCTTGCTGATAACTTCAACGTCACGTGTCCCAGACACTGACACCAGGACCTTGTTGCTCAATTCCGCAACACGAGACTTCACGCCGCACTCAGGCGTCTCGTAAACACCAACAACAATGGCTTCTCCCCCTCACCCACTAGCGTCCCGCATTCGCCACAGAAATTATTTATCACGAATAATATTATTTCACGCAATTGTGGCTGAAATGCTTTAATAAAGACTGGGTTGTAATTCTAGGGAGTTAAATATTATTACTTTCTCGTCTTACAGTAGTAAACAAGAAATGGAGAAGATTTTAGTTTTCTCCATGGCATTCACGCGTGACGGTAAAATTATTACTTGATAACAATTGTAACTAAAAACTCTCGATTTGGAATTATTTGGGAGTTATGTTATCCGTAAATAATTATCACACGGAATACTGATGATTTTAGAGAATCACATTCAATTCTCTAACACACTGGATATAAATGTGTTTAACTAGGTAGAATCTGACGCAATACTGGCGCTTGGTTTCGTAAAAATTCCAGTATTCTTATACAGATATAATTATTAGTTCATGTGAACACTACTGTTAGTAAATTATAGTAACTACAGTAATTAGTATATTTTAATACTAGTTTATAATAATACAATAGTATTGTATTAGTGTTGGAAATTTCCAACAACAACTGACCCTCAAGAGGATGCCGATTCTTCATCCGACGACGACGATTCCGCCACTGCAATGCAGACTTCAGATCCTTTTCGGTTACCCTTAGCTCACAAGACTCTGCCTCCTGTGACCCCCACTTCTGCAACAGTTCCAGTTACTAACCATGACATCACTGTGAACGCGGCCACGCTTTCAGACATACTGTCGGCTCCTGCTCCACACGCTTCTCCAGCTGCTTCTGTCCCTTCACCCGTCTCAGTGACGAATTCCGCTGCAATCGACCCTTGGTGTGACCCTATAGAGGGTACCTACTATGCAGCCCCTTCTGCTGCAGTACCTACCACTGCTACTCAACCTCCAAGAACTCAACCTTCAAGACATCAACCTTCATGAACTCTAACCCAGCGTGTCAACACCCCTGCTCTTCACTCATCTGATGAATCGTATGAAGACGTATCTGTTGGAACACCATCACCCCCAAGGAAAGATCACCTCCAAGCATCAACACGAAACGTGACCACCAAGACCGACAAGCCCAAAAAGAAGACCAACGATCAAAGTTTGGTGAAATCAACAAGGAAGAAGACTACTAACGAACTGACTTAACATCAACATCTGACATCAAACCTCCACTGCCAGCTGCTTGCGTTCCCAGCCCCTGTGTGTACTGCAAATGACACCCTACTCAATTCAACTTCCATCTGATCAAGTTCAAATCCGCGGTGGTTGGGCCACCGATGTTTCATCTCCCCTCTTCACCTCATCCCTGGATCCTTGCTCAAGATTTCTGCAGCCTCGCCCCGTTCTTCCATCCCCTACTTGCCAGCTCTATGAACGTTTTCAAGTTTCACCATCCAGTCTCCTGTCTGAGTCTCGTAAGGATGGAAGCTAAAGTGAAGCACACCAGCGGTTCAATTATTCGAGGTTGTGGCGCTGCAAACAAGTCGCGTGTTCACAAGGAACAGAAGATGAGGTTCAACTTCTCCCACTCCAAACTCGACGCTTTAAGAGATGTCGACATTTGTCAAGAGAAGAATCTGAATTGTAAAGATAACGAACGTTGCATTCTGAAGTACGAGAAGCTTGAACGGATTGGAAGGAGTGCACTAGATCGTCTCATGAACTGTCTTCTTCATTTAACATGCTACCCGTTCAAAGCCTGTATGTTCCTTCTTCAGTGAACAATATGTTGTTTCAGCAAGAACTGTATAACCGACCTCTTATCTCATCTGTGAATGAGGGCGATGTCGAGATGTGTTACGAGAGCTTGGAACGGAAGGGACGGAAAGCTGTTGATTGCCTCATGAACTTTACAAATGTAAACAATTTGCAAAAGAGGCACACTTCCCAGCTGGCCTCCGTGCTCCTATATCCTTCAAATAATATGTTGCCACAGCAAAGCCAGCATGTTCAGTTAAATTCAGGGAATGATGACCTACAGTTCCTGCAAGACCTCTATATACCACCTCCAATGTCTCCTTTGCACGAGGAGTTCAGACAGAAAAACCCTGCCAATATTTCACCATCCCATCATGCTTGTCCAACTTCAAGTGATTACCTGCAGTTCCTGCAAGACATTTCTGCACCGCCTCCAATGTCTCCTTTGCACGAGGAGGAGAGACAGGAAAAACCTGCCAAGATTTCACCATCCCAACATGCTTGTCCTACTTCACGTGATGACCTACAGTTCCTTCAAGACATTTATGTACCTTTATTTTCTTTGCACGAGGAGGACAGACAAGAAAAACCTGCCAAGATTTCGCCATCCCATCGAGGTTGGATACTTTCAGGTGATGACCTACAGTTCCTGCAAGACATTTATGTACCGCCACCAATGTCTCCTTTGCACGAGAAGGAGAGACAGGAAAAACCTGAAAAGATTTCACCATCCCATCTTAGTTGGATACCGTCAGGTGATGGCCTACAGTTCCTGCAAGACCTCTATATAACACCTCCAATGTCTCCTTTGCACGAGGAGTTCAGACAGGAAAACCCTGCCAATATTTCACCATTCCATCATGCTTGTCCAACTTCACGTGATTATCTACAGTTCCTGCAAGACATTTCTGTACCGCCTCCAATGTCTCCTTTGCACGAGGACAGACAGGAAAAAACTGCCAAGATTTCTCCATCCCATCGTGCTTGTCCAACTTCACGTGATTACCTACAGTTCCTGCAAGACATTTATGTACCGCCTCCAATGTCTCCTTTGCACGAGGAGTACAGACAAGAAAAACCTGCCAAGATTTCACCATCCCATCGAGGTTGGATACTTTCAGGTGATGACCTACAGTTTCTGCAAGACATTTATGTATCGCCACCAATGTCTCCTTTGCACAAGGAGGACAGACAAGGAAAAACCTGCCAAGATTTCACCATCCCATCGTGCTTGTCCAACTTCACGTGATTACCTACAGTTCATGCAAGACATTTATGTACCGCCTCCAATATCTCCTTTGCACGATGGCGACAGACAGGAAAATCCAGCCAAGGTTTCTGCATCTCATCGGGCTTGGCTACCTTCAAGTGATGACCTACAGTTCCTTCAAGACCTCTGTGTACCGCCATCAATGTCTCCTTTGCACGAGGAGAACAGACAGGAAAAACCTGTCTAGATTTCACCATCCCATCTAACTTGGATACCTTCAGGTGATGGCCTACAGGTCCTGCAAGACATTTATGTACCGCCTCCAATGTCTCCTTTGCACGAGGACAGACAGGAAAAACCTGCCAACGTTTCTGCATCTCATCGTGCTTGTCTAACTTCAAGAGATGACATACAGTTCCTGCAAGACATTTATGTACCACCTCCAAAGTCTCCTTTGCACGAGGAGAACAGACAGGAAAAATCTGCCAAGATTTCACCATCTCAACGTGCTTGTCCGACTTCACGTGACTACCTACAGTTCCTGCAAGACATTTATGTACCGCCTCCAATGTCTCCTTTGCAAGAGGAGGAGTGACAGGAAAAACCTGCCAACGTTTCTGCATCTCATCGGGCGTGGCCACCTTCAAGTGTTGACCTACAGTTCCTGCAAGACATTTATGTACAGCCTCCAATGTTTCCTTTGCACGAGAAGGAGAGACAGGAAAACCCTGTCAAGATTTCACCATCCCAGCGTGCTTGTCCAATTTCACGAGATGACTTACAGTTCCTGCAAGACATTTATGTACTGCCTCCAATGTCTCCTTTGCACGAGGAGGACAGACAGGAAAACCCTGTCAAGATTTCACCATCCCAGCGTGCTTGTCCAATTTCACGTGATAACCTACAGTTCAAGCAAGACATTTATGTACCGCCCCCAATGTCTCCTTTGCACGAGGAGGACAGACAGGACAAACCTGCCTAGATTTCACCATCCCATCGTGCTTGTCCAACTTCAAGAGATGACCAACAGTTCCTGCAAGACATTTATGTCCGCCTCCAATGTCTTCTTTGCCCGAAGAGGACAGATAGGAAAATCCGGCCAAGGTTTCTGAATCACATAGAGGATGGCCACCTTCAGGTGGCTAATTACGGTAAAGTAAAAGTTGTTCAATTTGTTTATAAATTTATTTATGAAATGGTTATAGAAAGGGCTGCAACTGGTCCAAGTTTCATCATCACACCTTAAACAGAAAAGGAGATAACAAATACACAACGTATTATGCAACGAATTTTCAACATTTGCAAACAATGTCAGGGAACACATGTGTCAACTAAAATCATTTCTATAACACTCAGATATTAAAATTAGCATATAATAAAGGTTTGATGATAGCAGTTTTATCAAAAAAGTGTTTAGTGCAATAATATAATTATTCAAAGTTACCCTTCCAAAAATATGCAATATACGATGTTTATAAATTTTTTTAAAATCAACAAATGGACTTTTGACTAAAATGTTTTCATCGGTTTGTAGAAGGACAAACTCTACATATAATGTGTAATTTGCATGTAAATTGATTAATAAATGAAAGCTATGACGTACCTTGAAGTTGTAAATTACTTACCTGAGTAAAATAAGATCAAAGTTTGGCCACCTGTAGCTGAGCTTGACGTCTATCGATTTCGTTCATAATTGGCACCCTTGCAGATACGCATCCGTTGAGCAAGGTGTGCAAGTTCCATGCAAATCCCCAGATAACAAACGAAATACAAATTTGAAAAAAATTGTAAAAAAAAAAAATTATTATATATATATATATATATATATATATATATATATATATATATATATATATATATATATATATATATATATATATATATATATATATATATATCCTGCACATACATATTACAATTATTACCAAATATCAAATTATAACACTAAAACATACTAACCTATTGAAATTGGTCCGAATTGTGGGTCCTCAAGGTGGCACTGCATTTGGCACTAGTAGGCACTTGCATGATTGCTGGATCACCTTCCTCTGGAGCCTGTCTCGGCTTGTTGTAGGGAGGGAGGTCTAGGAAGGTGTGTGAGGAGGGTGTGAGGAAGGTTGAGGTGGTGTGTGTGGAAGGTTGAGGTGGTGTGTGAGGAAGGTTGAGGAGGTGTGTGAGGAAGGTAGAGGTGGTGTGTGAGGAAGGTTGAGGAGGTGTGTGAGGAAGGTTGAGGAGGTGTGTGAGGAAGGTTGAGGAGGGTGTGAGGAAGGATGAGGAGGGTGTGAGGAAGGTAGAGGTGGTGTGTGAGGAAGGTTGAGGTGGTGTGTGAGGAAGGTAGAGGTGGTGTGTGAGGAAGGTTGAGGTGGTGTGTGAGGAAGGTTGAGGTGGTGTGTGAGGAAGGTTGAGGAGGGTGTGAGGAAGGTAGAGGTGGTGTGTGAGGAAGGTTGAGGAGGTGTGTGAGGAAGGTTGAGGAGGTGTGTGAGGAAGGTTGAGGAGGGTGTGAGGAAGGTTGAGGAGGGTGTGAGGAAGGTAGAGGTGGTGTGTGAGGAAGGTTGAGGTGGTGTGTGAGGAAGGTAGAGGTGGTGTGTGAGGAAGGTTGAGGAGGTGTGTGAGGAAGGTTGAGGTGGTGTGTGAGGAAGGTTGAGGAGGTGTGTGAGGAAGGTTGAGGAGGGTGTGAGGAAGGTAGAGGTGGTGTGTGAGGAAGGTTGAGGAGGTGTGTGAGGAAGGTTGAGGAGGGTGTGAGGAAGGTAGAGGTGGTGTGTGAGGAAGGTTGAGGAGGTGTGTGAGGAAGGTTGAGGAGGGTGTGAGGAAGGTAGAGGTGGTGTGTGAGGAAGGTTGAGGAGGTGTGTGAGGAAGGTTGAGGTGGTGTGTGAGGAAGGTTGAGGTGGTGTGTGAGGAAGGTTGAGGAGGTGTGTGAGGAAGGTTGAGGTGGTGTGTGAGGAAGGTTGAGGAGGTGTGTGAGGAAGGTTGAGGTGGTGTGTGAAGAAGGTTGAGGTGGTGTGTGAGGAAGGTAGAGGTGGTGTGTGAGGAAGGTTGAGGTGGTGTGTGAGGAAGGTTGAGGAGGTGTGTGAGGAAGGTTGAGGAGGGTGTGAGGAAGGTAGAGGTGGTGTGTGAGGAAGGTTGAGGTGGTGTGTGAGGAAGGTTGAGGAGGTGTCGGTGCGCCACCATCTCTCACTGGATATTACTCTTATTCGCGCTCAAGCGGCTTTCTTTTACTGATAAAGACGGCGACCGAGTGCCAGATTTGCTGCTCTTATCTTCTGGCACTATCTCTTTATAAGAGTTTGTGCAGTAGATGCAACAATGCGCTATTCCAGGAATGATAATGGAGCGCGCGTCGACACAGTCCGCACTCAATCGGACACACGAGGTGACAGAGGGCTGGGACCTCCCTATGGCCCCACCATGGATGAGAAGGTTGCCAATGAGTGTATATTTACTCCTTATGCATACAGAGATAAAAAGGAATAACAGAATAATAGAATAACAGAATACAGAATAAAAAGGAATTAAGCTGCCAGGATATTCCCACATAATTTATGGTCCTCAACGAACCGGATTCAAGATCCTGATTAGGATATCTATATATATATATATATATAACATTAGTGCAATATTTTACACAATATTTACATATACATTAATTATAACAGGAAGACACTGATATACATTTTTCTAGCCTAACTTTTTCAATCTCGGCTCATAGCAAACAGAACATACAACAAGCACTCTTATTGTTCCGAGACCTGTACCAATGCAAAGTTACAACACTTTGACGATTTAATAACCACACATAAGGCCAATACAAATACTGCAGCCGCAGCTTCCCAAAACCAGACACAACCAGAAGTCAAATTGTCATCACTCAGTCTCCCAACTTTCTCTGGTACAGAGGACGAGAGTTGGGACAACTTCTGGAACAAATTTGTTGATTCTGTGCATTCTAATGCCAATGTAGCAAAGACAACAAAATTTACATATTTGCATGGACTATCAGACTTCTAACCCATAAGCTGTTGGACATTAACCCTCCAAATAGTACAGCTGACTCACTCCAAACATTTAGATTGGAGCTTGAGTCCTTGCTCAAGGCACTTAAAAATAAAGTGAACCTGGACGAATCTGATTGGATAATCCAAGTCCATATGAAATGCAAATTACCCAGTGACGTACTGGATAAGTTGTTTGTCTTATATAACAAGTCTTCTCTGACTGTAAAGGAGATAAGCGAAGGTTTGCATTCCGTAATAGAGAGACAAAGAGATAACCCAGATGGAAAAGGGACATCTAATCATTTGTCTACCACTAATAGTAAACAATAGAGTACAAACAGTACTCCAAACAAATTTAAAAGAATTTCCCCCTCCCCAAAGTGGAAACAAGGCAGTATGGGCACATATGCAGTTGGTCGCTCCAAACCTACAGTTAACGTGTCACCCAAATCAGTGACTCCCCAAGATGCTGTTAACGTCTGGAAACCATGTGTGTTCTGTGAACAACCACATTCCATATACTATTGCAAAGTTTACCCCGATCGTGCTACACGCATAAAACGACTCAAGGAGTTACGTAAATGTACCAAGTGTATAAGAGCACACAATCCCGACACCTGTACAACTCAAATACGCACCTGCAATAGGTGCCATAAGGGTCAACACCATACAGCACTTTGTGGGGACTCAAGTACAAAGATTGCCAAACCACAGGAGGAGGAAGATACTACCACTTCAGAACAGCTTTGTACTGTGTTACCTGACATAAGTGTCTTGTCAACAAGGTCTGATCATAAATCAACTCTACCCACTGCTCAATTGATCATTATAAATGGAGAGTCCAAAGCCACCGTACATGGATTATTTGACCAAGGATACCAAATGACTTTTATATCAAAGGGGTTGGTAGATGCTCTGAAACTTACACCTGTAAGAGAGACACGAATAGACATAGCAAAATTCCTGACTAACACAGGTGCCCGAGTCTTCAGGGTAGTACAACCCAAAGTACGTTTAGGAGGTTATGTCCGAAAGATACAAGCTCTGGTAATAGATAGATTCCCAACAGACCTGTATGTATATGGTCTAGGGACACCAGCCAAATTCCTGAAAGAAAAGGGAATCCATTTGGCTGATAAAATCACATCAGACCACCTTTCCAATATTGGAATCCTTAGTGGATCAGATGTCCACCATAAGTTTATCAAAGGAAAGGAAGAAAAACAAGGAATGAACTTGTTACCATCTGCAGGTGGCTATTTGCTAACAGGCCCAGTATTATGGCTGAAACAACCCGCACCTGTAGACCACCAACATGCCAACCCAGTAATGGTTGCATGACTAGGAGAACAGTCTCCTCTGCAACTCAGAGACATGTCCGAGGATGAGCTTGATCCCCCTGTACATAAACTATGGGACTTGGCAACTCTCGGCATTGTCCCTGAACAACCTAGCCCAGATGATGACTGGACTTACAAACAATACCTGGACTCGGTTATCTACAGAGATAATCAATACTGGGTCAGGTTATCATGGAAGCTGAATCACCCTCAGCTAGCCGTGAACTATTTTATGGCACAAAACCAATTAAGATCACAGGTGTTGCGCTTACAAAGACAACCTGAGAACTTAAAGTTGTATCATGAAATAATACAGAAGCAACTCGATGACAAATTTATCGAAGTTGTCACTAATCATAACCCAAAGGAAGGGCACTACCTGCCACACCACCCTGTACAGTAAAATTCTGCTACTACCCCACTACGGATAGTATTTAATTGCAGCGCTAAGACAAGGCAGAGTAGTATTTCGTTAATTGACTGTCTTCAAACTAGCCCTAGCCTGACACAAAGGCTATACAACGTGCTGTTAAAGTTCCGTATTGGGACTTTACATATATGGCTGACATCAGTAAGGCTTTCCTTTGGGTAGGTCTCCAAGAAGAAGACCGGAACTACAGAAAATTCCTATGGATCAAGGATCCTAACGATCCAAACAGTGAATTAATCACTTACAGGTTTCCGAATGTTTTGCTTGGGGCCACTTCTTCACCTTTTCTGCTTCAAGCTACTTTAGATATGCACTTGAAGAAGTCCAATAGCCCAAACAAAACAGAAATTAGTAAAAACTTGTATGTGGATAATTTTCAAGGAACAACCAACAGTGAGAGTAAACTGTTGAACATATACCATGAGGTCAATTGAGAATTAATGGGAGCCAATATGCCTCTCCAGTCGTGGGTCTCCAACAATGCCAAATTAAATCAACTGATCGCAACTGAATTTCCTGACTACCAGGTACCCGAAAGGACAAAAGTACTAGGCGTCGAATGGAACACGACAACAGATCAGTTGACAATCAAGTCGGTGGAGCCCGATACCACTAACTTAACAATGAGAAAATTACTCTCACAAGTCAGCAAACCCTTTGATCCATTAGGACTATTAAGTCCACTCTTAATTAATGGAAAGTTGATAATGCAGGAATGTTGGCAACAAAAGATTGACTGGGATGATCTTCTAACACCTACCTTACAAGAAAAATGGCAAGGGCTAGTGAAAGATTTAAGTATCTTAGAGTCTGTCAAGTTCCCTCGGAACACAGTAGTAAATGAAAATGAACCAATTAAGCTACATGTATTTTGTGATGCCTCAGGAAAGGCTTATGGCACAGTAGCTTACCTGGTCTCAAATGGGCAAGCCAATTTGCAAACATCAAAGGCCAGTGTGGCACCTTTAAAGAAAAGATCATTGCCACAACTGGAATTAACAGCCTTACTGCTAGGTGTAAGATTGGCTCATTATCTGATCAAGGCCTTAAGGGGGCATTACCTCGTTAAGCAACATCCACTTTGAAGAAACAGTGGTATGGTCAGATAATGAGGCAGTGTTACAGGGGTTAAAAACAATAATAGTAAGAATCCTTACATGAGTAACCGCATTAAGGAAATACGAGAGTTGTCAGCAGGGTATAAACTAAGATATGTACCCACCAAAAAGAATCCAGCTGACTATCTCTCCCGAGGCCTGACTTTACAGCAATTAACAAAGGCAGAGATGTGGTTCAATGGACCTCAGTGGCTAATCAGCGACCAGTGGCCTGAACAAAAGCCATAAGTCATTGTGACCAATGTCACTGTTCCCACTGAGAACCCAGAACTACCTCGGACTTTGGTAATTGATCCTACTCGGTACTCTGAACTGAACAAACTAATAGGTGTCACCCAAGTAGTGTTTGATTTTCTAAAGAAAATATGAATCAAGCATAAATTTCCTAGTGCCCTAAGGTACAGGGTCAAAAGAGCTCAGATAGACACAATCATGACAGAATTTGACAATGTTCCTAAGAACCTACAAAGTGATCTGGGTCTCTGGTTAGACACCGGCAATTATAACATAATCAGATGCGGAGGACGCTTACAGCATGCTGACATAGATCTGGAAGCAAAAAATCCAATATTGCTCCATCGTCACCAAATAGTAAGCAAATTAATTGTTACACATACACAAATACAGCACTCTGCATGGTGGGGTATTAGATACTCTCACGGACTTAAGACAACAGTATTGGCTACCCCAAGGTAGGCAAACAGTGAAATCAATAATTAAATCCTGTGTTATTTGCCGGAGATATGATGCCAGAGTGTGTCCTTATCCAGGCCTTCCTCCACTTCCGAAGGAACGATTTGTACATATTCGTCCCTTTGAGACTACAGGAGTAGATTTCACAGGAGCACTCTTCCCTGTCTCTTCTGAATTCTGGTGAGCCCACTCATTTGGACTCTCGGACTCACACCCTTTCTTGTCTTGATCTTTCTCTCTGCTCTTCTTCTCTTTACTTAGATTTCACGTGGCAGGTTCTTGATGACCTCCATGGAAGTGATCATTTCCCCATCCTTGTTTCCTTTTTCTCTTTTCGCCCTTCCCTCTCTTTCCCTAGGTGGCAGTTTGCTAAGGAGGACTGGACCCTATTTACCCTCAGTGCTGCTCTCTCTGACCTCTCCCTTCTGCCTCTCTCTCGCGCTCTCCTCCTTTTTCATGACACTGTCTTCAACGCTGCCCTCTGCTCAATTCCTCGCTCTTCCTCTCGGGGTCCACGGAAGTGCGTTCCCTGGTGGAATGCGAACTGTGCTAGGGCTGTCCGCTGTAAGCGTGCAGCCTGGAAGAGGCACCGCCGTAGGCAGACGACCGATTCTTTTCTTTTCTTTCAGAAAGCGAGTGAGGTGGTCCGTAGGGCCATCCGTATGGCTAAACGTGAATGTTGGGCATCTTATGTCTCAAATATTACGTCCGAAACTCCTCTGACCCAGATCTGGAAGTGTATCCGCAAGATAGTGGGTAAGTTCGTTCCCGATGTTTCACCGGTCCTTCACCTCCATGATACTCTTGTGGCGGACCCGTTGCAGGTCGCTTCCGAACTGGGTTCCCACTTTTCTTCTGTTAGCTCTGGTCTTCATCTTCCCCAATCTTTCCTTCTTCCTAAACCTGTCCTTGAGTCTCGTCCTTTAGATTTCTGCACTCATCTTCAGCTTCCCTATAATGATCCCTTCTCTCTCTCTCTGAACTTCGTTCTGCCCTGGCTCTCTGCGGTTCTACGGCGGCGGGCTCCGATGGTATTCATTATGAGATGCTTCGCCATCTCCCTCCGTGCACGTCTCAGTATTTACTGAGTCTGTATAATCGGATCTGGGTGTCGTCGTCAGTCCCTGAGGACTGGCTCGATGCCGTTGTCCTCCCTGTTCGCAAACCGGGGTCTCTGGGTACTTCCCCTAAGGACTTTCGCCCTATTGCTCTCACAAGTTGTGTCTGCAAACTCTTTGAACGTATGGTTAACGTTCGTCTGATGTGGTTCCTGGAACACCATCACCTCCTCTCCCCTTCTCAATTTGGTTTCCGCAAGTGCCGCAGCACGACAGATGTCCTGGTGAACTTGGAGGTCTATATTCGTACTACTTTTGCTGCGAAGACCTCCGTTGTTGCCGTCCTTTTTGACCTGGAAAAGGCTTATGACACCACTTGGCGGTATCATATTCTATCTCAACTTCATTCTTTTGGCCTTCGTGGTCATCTCCCTCTCTCGTCGTTTCTTTCGGGTGTGCCTTGGTACCGCTCTCTCTCTGCCTCTTTTCAGCAATACGAAGGTGTGCCCCAGGGTAGTGTTCTGAGCACTACTCTTTTTCTGGTTGCCCTCAATGGTTTTCTTTCCTCTCTTCCTTCTGGTGTCTTCTCCGCTCTCTATGTCGATGATCTTACCCTTTGCTGTCAGGGTGATGATTCGCCTCTCCTTCAGCGCCGGCTTCAACTTGCAATTGATGCCGTGTCATCTTGATCATGGCTTCAAGTTCTCTACTTCTAAGACTTGTGCCATGACTTTTACGTGGAAACGGGTCGTTCTTCGTCCCTCTTTGTCACTTTATGGTCATCCCCTTGAATACAAAGATTCCGCAAAGCTTTTGGGGTTAATCCTTGACACTCGTTTGTCTTGGTCTCCCCATATCTCTTACCTCCGTGTTGAGTGCTCTAAGGCCCTTACCCTCCTTCGGGTCTTGTCCCATACTTCTTGGGGGGCAGATAGGCGCACTCTCCTTGCTTTACATTCCTCTCTCGTCCTGTCTAAGCTCGATTATGGTTGCCCTGCTTACTCGTCTGCTTCTCCTTCTACTCTTCGCCGTCTTGATGCTTTGCACCATACTGGGTTGCGCCTCAGTTCTGGTGCCTTTCGTTCGACTCCTATCCTTAGCTTGTATGTTGACACTGGCTTCCTGTCTCTCCAGGACCGCCGTGATCGCTACTGTCTTCGCTATCATGCGCGGTCCTTGCAACATCCTTCCTCTCGCCTCTGTCGTGCTTTAACTTTTACCCCTCCTGCGGTTCCTGTTCCTCTTCACCACCTCCCTCTTTCTGTCCGGTTATCTCGCCTACAGGATTCTCTTTCCGTTCGTATTTCTAATGTTTCTCCTCGTGTTGTTCCTTCTTTGCCCCCGTGGAGAGTCCCTCTTCCGCGGTTTTGTACATCCTTGACCCGTATCACTAAAGCTTTTACCCCTCCTACGGTTCTAAAACGCCTTTTCCTCGAGCACTTTTCTTCTCACTCCCGCTCCGTTTCTGTCTTCACTGATGGGTCTAAGTCTGCGGATGGTGTTGGCTACTCTGTTGTTTTTCCTGATCGCACTTATATGTGCCGCTTACCTCCGGAGACTAGCATCTTTACAGCGGAGCTTTATGCTATTCTCTATGCTCTTCGTCTCCTGCTTTCTCGTTGTCAGTCTTCCTTTGTAGTTGTTGTTGACTCTCGTAGTGCCCTCATGGCTCTCGGGTCCTTTAATCCGGTTCATCCAGTAGTTGTCGAGATCCAGCATTGGCTGTTTCTTGTTCACAGTAAATTTAAGTCGGTTGAGTTTTGTTGGGTTCCCAGCCATATTGGTGTGTCTTTAAATGAGCGTGCGGATGCTGCCGCCAAGGAAGCTGTCCGCTTTTGTCCCATCTCTTTTAAAGGTATTCCATATTCCGACTTTTACCCGGTTGTCCATTCCTCCGTCTTTACCCGTTGGCAGGCTTCTTGGTCGTCTGTTACTGGTAACAAACTACGTACTCTTAAATGTTGTGTTTCCTCGTGGCCGTTCTCCTACCATCGTAACCGGCGTTGGGAAACGGCTCTGGCGAGGTTGCGTATTGGCCATACTCGCTTAACCCATGGTCACTTGATGGAGCGCCGCCCTGCTCCTTATTGTCCTAGTTGCACTGTCCCTCTTGCGGTCGTGCATGTCCTTCTTGAATGTCCTGACTTCCAGGACGAACGTGTGTCTTGCTTTCCGACCGCCCCTCGCGGTCACCTGTCCCTCAATAGAATTCTTGGTGACTCGGATACTTTTGATATCGTTCGCCTTATGCGTTTTTGTTCCCGTATTGGCATCCTTGGTGATATTTAGCGCCCTCTGATTATTCTGCACATTTGATGGTGCTACATAGCCTTCCCGGTTTGGTGCCTTCTTTTGATAATTACTTACTTACTTACTTCACAGGAGCACTAACACTAACAGGCATCAAGGACAGGAAACTAGTAAAAGCCTATATCTGTAATTTTACTTGTGCTACAACAAGAGCAGTCCATCTAGAAGTGACTCCCAATATGAGTGCCGAAGCATTCTTACAGGCTTTCCGCAGGTTTGCTTCACGTAGATCCTGTCTTAAGTTAATGATCTCAGGCAATGGGTCCAACTTAGTGGCAGGAGAAGCATGTCTGAGGAAAATCTGGACACACCCTAAGGTACACACGGCCCTAAATCAACGGCAGTGCCACTGGAAATTCATACCTCCCAGAGCACCATGGCTCGGAGGCTTCTATGAAGGCATGATTGGTATGGTGAAATGTTCTCTACAGAAAACCCTACACCACCAAAAGATTAACCTACAGGAGCTCGAAACCGTAGTCATAGAGATAGAAGCATGAGTTAATATCTGACCACTTACCTACCTCTCTGATGATGTTTTGCAGCATGAACCATTAAGTCCAGCTCATCTGATGTATGGGAGCCCTCTCAACACCCTTGTGTCCCTTACGGACGAGGAACCAGAGGATCCTTTGTATGTCCGAGAGAGTGATTTGGTTCAACGTTTCAAACATCTATCAAGGGTGATAAGTCAGTGGAATGACATATGGACTCGAAAATACCTTACAGCTCTGAGGGAGTATCATTATGGGGCAAACAACCCCTACAACAGAATTAACTTGAAACCTGGTGACATAGTTCTGGTGGATAGCGATGGGCCTCACTCAGAGTGGCCTATAGGCCAAATAGTCTCTATTCATCCAGACAGCCAGGGCATCTTGAGAATAGTGAAAGTAAAATGCCGAGGCAACACTACTCTCAAAACATTAGAGAAATTAGTTCCTTTAGAACTGGCAGGAAAAGAAGACGTTCAACGACTTCCAGCACCCGATACGCCAGTATGGGACATACATACCCAAAGGAATGCAACACAACAATGTCAACTCAAATTAAAGCAGCACTATAATTCTGTAGGAGAAGAATAAAGTGATCGCAGTGCTTGCTGGGACTTCGACCCGTGTTCTTCCCCCCCCCCGAATTATGTCAGAAATCTGACACACATAATAACATGGTTATCCCCTTTAAGTATCCCCTTAAAGAAAGAGAATGGGTGATTCCATGACATCATCAATGCCACGTATTTACATTACCCTAATTCTGTTTATACAACAGTCTAGTGTTTAAATTAAATAAAAAAGTGTTCACTACGACTGAATATAATTACTAACACCAAAATATAGCTTGACTCCCTTGTTACTGTAAAATTAAATCTAGAAGTAGAACCACCAAAACATTGGAACAAGGAGGGAGCGGCATCACTTACAAACTGAAACAATAACATCAGGACATACGCTGTAGAGAGTCGCCATAGAAGCTGATTTAACTCGTCAGACACCCAGATTACGTGTCAACAAGCGTGTAACCAGCAACACAGCCTCTCAGCAACCACAGCAACAACAGTATCTGTCTTACCAAGTATTTACGTTTAATTTGTGCTCAATTTATTCATAAATAGGTAGGCAGTAATTATGTATGGAGAAAACACACCAACACGTACGTTTACACAGCTTAACACTCATATTTCATGTCATTCCTGTAATTATATGTTTAGGGAACCTTCCTTACATTCCAAACAGGTAATTGTGATTTGGAGTAACAAAAAGCTGAGCAGACAGTTGGACCTTACATATAATTATTACCTAGCAGTACACCAAGCTTTGTAGCCTCAGACAGCCACCATTACCTGGCACTCAGAGGAACAAGACCACACCCATCTTTGATGCTACAATTACACAGCCTTAGCAGGCCCCTTCAACAGGAACAGCTAAGCCCTCTTTTTGTACAATACTGCAAAAGTAGTGCTCATAATTATTAATTAATCATTGCCATAATAGTAGTAGATTAGACCACCATAAGTGGTCTAATAATTTAGTAATAATAATGATTTATAATTTAGATTTATAAGGTAAACAATTTGTGGTTTAAGAAGGAGCCATCTCAAAGTAGTCAAAGCTGCAAATTGTCCCCCCAAATTGTGTGAGATGAATTCAGGCAGCTGAATCAGTACATACAGTCCACTCACTTAATTACTTACTCACTTTATTATTTACTTGCTTAATTAGCTAACTTATTATTAAGAACTAACTATGAAAATTAATCAGATAACAATTATCTTATTAAAGTCAATTAAAAATAAACAGAAATACTTAATAATCACAGAATAAAAAGGAATTATGCTGCCAGGATTTTCCCACATATATATAATGCTATTGTGGTATTTCATTCTGGTGCAATAATATTTCTGGCTGCCTGTATTTCATTTATATGTTTGTATATTTCTTTGTTACCCTTACTTAAATTATATTGCTTTGCTAATTTAAGCAGTTGAATTATTTACCCTAGACATTTGTAGTAGGCAAAGCCGGATATTTGTATATTTTGATTACTACAAAAGCAGAGGAACCATACCAAGAGGTCAAGGGTCATAACACTACCTCTCGGATGATGTTTCAAATCGTGAACCATTGAGTCCAGCCCATCGGATTTATGGGGGACTTCTAAGACCTCTCGTGTCCCTGACGGACGAGGAATCTGAAGATCCTTCTTATGTCAGAGAGAGTGACTTGGTACAACGTTTCAAACATATCTCACGAGTGATAAGTCGGTTGAATGATGTATGGACTCGAGAATACCAAACTGCTCTGAGGGAGTATCATTACGGGGCCAACAGTTCCTACAATAAAATTACCTTGAATCTTGGTGACATAGTTCTTATGGACAGTGATGGGCCACGCTGAGAGTGGCCTATAGGCCAAATAGTTTCTGTTCATCCAGACCGCCAGGACATCTTGAGAATGGTGAAAGTGAAGTACCAAGGCAACACAACTCTCAAAACATTAGAAAAATTAGTTCCTTTAGAACTGGCAGGAAAGGAAGACATTCAAAGACTTCTATCCCCCGAAGCGCCAGTACGGGACATACGTCCAGAAAGGACTGCTGCACGACAGTGCAAGCTCAAATTAAAGCAACTTTATAATTCAGAGGTCGAGGAATAAAATGTTCGCAGTCCTAACCCTTGAACTTCGACCCATATTTCTCGCCCCCGGAATTATGTCTGAAATCCGACACACATGTTAACATAGTATAGTTAGCCGTTAACAAAGCTAAGGAAAATTGGAGATTCTGGGACATCATCACAGCAAACCCATATTTACACATCATGTATATTTAAACTCCACAGTTATTCCTTAAACCACAGTCTAGTGTTTAAACTTATTAAAATAGCATTCACTATGACTGGTTCTTAGATAATTATACCATAAAACCACAGGCTCCCTTGCTATTGTTAAATAAACCTAGAATATTGACAGAGTATTGGAATCAAATATTATTGGAACACCGCCTCGGGAAGGCGGTGTCATTGTCTCGGAAAAAATGCAAAATCACGACACACGAGACATAGTGCTCCCAGAGATTTTGCAACATGCTTCACACACGATAGGTTATTCTATCCTAATCCTGCCACAGGAACCTCTACAAAACTGAGACAGCTGAGTATTCGTCTTACCGATTATTTATAATCGGTAATAATATAATCGTTCTTGGCCATTAACTGTTTAGATTTTGTTTTGGCAGTTATGAAGTGGGGCTTAACCACCAACAAAGTGAATAGTGTTTTACTCAGCAACACACCCCCATTTAATTCATGTCACACCTGTACTTTATATGTTAATGGAGCCATTATTAAAGCCCATTCTTTTATAGGTTAACTTGTGATATGGAGATATTAGACCAACTGGCCACCTATAACCTGTGATTCTTCCTTGTTTCGAGTTCCCAGCAGCTGCCTCACAGTGTCAGCCAGCATTACATGGCACAGCTAGACTACATGTGCCACACCCTAATTTGATGAAGGAACTGTCTATCAGGCCAGATCAACCACACAGTTGAGGCTCCCTTAAAGTTGTATACTAATATAATTATAAGATAGAGTAGTACTAACCAATGTAGTTTATTTACCACCATATCTGGTATAATTTATATGAATTAAAGGTAACTGTGTATAGCTTATTATAAACCACTAATTGTGGCATAAGTTGTACATATCCAACCCAACTATGTGTAGCCGGCTAAAACCTGGCAGGTTGAACAACCCACTTATAATCATAACTGAAAATTGCAGTAAACTAAGAAATAATCAAATAAATATTACAAAATAAATATTCACTAAAAAGCAAATAATGCCTGCTAGGGTTACCCCACATAAAGCTACAATTTGACCTAGATAAACTGATGGAATGGTCCAACAAATGAGTTCTAAAGTACAACCTAAGTAAACGCAAGGTAATGAAATTAGACGGAGGAAATATGAGGCCAGACACATGATACCAAATGAGAGATGAAGTCCTACATGAAATGGACAGAGAGAAAGATCTAGGAGTTGATATCATGCCAAACCTGTCTCCTGAAGCCTACATCAAATTAATAATATCAGCGGTGAATGCAAGGCTGGCTAACATTAGAACTGCATTCATAAACTTGTGTACGGATTCCTTCAGAACTGTGTATATCACATATGTAACACCAATCCTGGAGTATGAGGCCCCAGCATGAAGCACTTCTCAACCTACTATGCAAGGCCCGATTTGCCTAATAGGCCGAGTAATTTTCTTTATTTTCAAAAACAAATTTCCAGTTGGTTTATTTGAATTATTATTATTATATTATATTAAAAACATAAATTATTGACATAGTTATGTTGGTTTAGGTTAGGTTAGAATAGGGTAGGTTAAGTTAGGTAGGCTTGGTTAGATTCGGTCATATATCTACATTAGTTTTAAGACAAATTAAACCAAATTAACTCATACATCATGAAATGAATAGCTTTATTATTTCATAAGATTTTTTTTTATAAATTTGAAAAATATATTAATTAAAAAAACTTGGCTTATTAGGCAAATTGGGTCTTGCATAGTAGGCCGAGAAGTGCATTGTGGCTACTAGGTACATATATATATATATATATATATATATATATATATATATATATATATATATATATATATATATATATAAATATGTCGTACCTAGTAACCAGAACGCACTTCTCAGCCTACTATGCAAGGCCCGATTTGCCTAATAAGCCAAGTTTTCCTGAATTAATATATTTTCTCTATTTTTTTTCTTATGAAATGATAAAGCTACCCATTTCATTATGTATGGGGTCAATTTTTTTTATTGGAGTTAAAATTAACGTAGATATATAACCGGATCTAACCAACCCTACTTTTTTTTTTTTTTTTTTTTTTTTTTTTTTTTTTTTTTTTGAGATATATACAAGAGTTGTTACATTCTTGTACAGCTACTAGTACGCGTAGCGTTTCGGGCAGGTCCCTGGAATACGATCCCCTGCCGCGAAGAATCGTTTTTTTCATCCAAGTACACATTTTACTGTTGCGTTAAACAGAGGCTACAGTTAAGGAATTGCGCCCAGTAAATCCTCCCCGGCCATGATACGAACCCATGACATAGCGCTCGCGGAACGCCAGGCGAGTGTCTTACCACTACACCACGGAGACTGCCGTAACCTAACCTAACCTATCTTTATAGGTTAGGTTAGGTTAGGTAGCCGAAAAAGTTAGGTTAGGTTAGGTTAGGTAGGTTAGGTAGTCGAAAAACCATTAATTCATGAAAACTTGGCTTATTAGGCAAATCGGGCCTTGCATAGTAGGCTGAGAAGTGCGTTCTGGCTACTAGGTACGACATATATATATATATATATATATACATATATATATTAGTATATTTTGGTAGCAGTCTTTCCTGTAGACATATATTATTAAATATGACCGAAAAAGTAAGATTAATAATTCTAACACGAATTTTCTCAATCTTTCGTACATTACGCTTCACTGTTGGAGGTAAATCAAAAATCACTTCTCCAAAATTCATTTTTATTTCTAGTCTGACGCGACACGGGCGCGTTTCGTAAAACTTATTACATTTTCAAAGACTTCACAAATACACAACTGATTAGAACTTGCGTTTCTCTGATTTTATATCTACATTTGAGTGAGGTGGGAAGGGTGATGTGGCATTAACACAAGACAGAACAATAGGGGATATTAATAGGGTATTAAAAGTATCAACACAAGACAGAACAGAAACAATGGGTATTGAATAGAAGTGTTTGTAGAAAGCCTATTGGTCCATATTTCTTGATGCTTCTATATTGGAGCGGAGTCTTGAGGTGGGTAGAATATAGTTGTGCAATAATTGGCTGTTGATTGCTGGTGTTGACTTCTTGATGTGTAGTGCCTCGCAAACGTCAAGCCGCCTGCTATCGCTGTATCTATCGATGATTTCTGTGTTGTTTACTAGGATTTCTCTGGCGATGGTTTGGTTATGGGAAGAGATTATATGTTCCTTAATGGAGCCCTGTTGCTTATGCATCGTTAAACGCCTAGAAAGAGATGTTGTTGTCTTGCCTATATACTGGGTTTTTTGGAGCTTACAGTCCCCAAGTGGGCATTTGAAGGCATAGACGACGTTAGTCTCTTTTAAAGCATTCTGTTTTGTGTCTGGAGAGTTTCTCATGAGTAGGCTGGCCGTTTTTCTGGTTTTATAGTAAATCGTCAGTTGTATCCTCTGATTTTTGTCTGTAGGGATAACGTTTCTATTAACAATATCTTTCAGGACCCTTTCCTCCGTTTTATGAGCTGTGGAAAAGAAGTTCCTGTAAAATAGTCTAATGGGGGGTATAGGTGTTGTGTTAGTTGTCTCTTCGGAGGTTGCATGGCTTTTCACTTTCCTTCTTATGATGTCTTCGATGAAACCATTGGAGAAGCCGTTATTGACTAGGACCTGCCTTACCCTACAGAGTTCTTCGTCGACTTGCTTCCATTCTGAGCTGTGGCTGAGAACACGGTCTACATATGCGTTAACAACACTCCTCTTGTACCTGTCAGGGCAGTCGCTGTTGACATTTAGGCACATTCCTATGTTTGTTTCCTTAGTGTAGACTGCAGTGTGGAAACCTCCGCCCTTTTCCATGACTGTTACATCTAGAAAAGGCAGCTTCCCATCCTTTTCCGTCTCGTAAGTGAAACGCAGCACGGAACTCTGCTCAAATGCCTCCTTCAGCTCCTGCAGATGTCTGACATCAGGTACCTGTGTAAAAATGTCATCAACATACCTGCAGTATATGGCCGGTTTCAAGTTCATGTCGACTAAGACTTTTTGCTCGATGGTACCCATGTAGAAGTTTGCAAACAGGACACCTAGGGGAGAACCCATGGCGACCCCATCTACTTGCTTATACATGTGCCCATCCGGGCTCAAGAAGGGTGCCTCTTTAGTACAAGCTTGGAGTAGTTTCCTCAGAATACTTTCTGGCATGTCAAGAGGAGTACAGGCTGGATCACGATACACTCTGTCGGCTATCATTCCGATTGTCTCGTCCACAGGTACGTTGGTAAACAGCGATTCTACGTCCAACGAGGCTCTTATCCCTGTGGCCCGTGCGCCCCGCAGTAAGTCCACAAATTCCTTTGGAGACTTCAGGCTGAATGCGCAAGGAACATAAGGAGTCAGCAGGCCGTTGAGTCGCTTCGCCAGTCTGTACGTGGGTGTGGGTATCTGGCTAATGATTGGCCGAAGTGGGTTTCCAGGCTTGTGCGTCTTGACATTTCCATACGCATATATATATATATATATATATATATATATATATATATATATATATATATATATATATATATATATATATATATATATATATATATATATATTTTATTAAATATGACCGAAAAAGTAAGATTAATAATTCTAACACGAATTTTCTCAATCTTTCGTACATTATGCTTCACTGTTGGAGGTAAATCAAAAATCACTTCTCCAAAATTCATTTTTATTTCTAGTCTGACGCGACACGGGCGCGTTTCGTAAAACTTATTACATTTTCAAAGACTTCACAAATACACAACTGATTAGAACTTGCGTTTCCCTGATTTTATATCTACATTTGAGTGAGGTGGGAAGGGTGATGTGGCATTACATTTGAGTAAGGTGGGAAGGATGATGTGGCATTAGAGGATATTAATAGGGTATTAAAAGTATCAACACAAGACAGAACACGAAACAATGGATATTGAATAGAAGTGTTTGTAGAAAGCCTATTGGTCCATATTTCTTGATGCTTCTATATTGGAGCGGAGTCTTGAGGTGGGTAGAATATAGTTGTGCAATAATTGGCTGTTGATTGCTGGTGTTGACTTCTTGATGTGTAGTGCCTCGCAAACGTCGAGCCGCCTGCTATCGCTGTATCTATCGATGATTTCTGTGTTGTTTACTAGGATTTCTCTGGCGATGGTTTGGTTATGGGAAGAGATTATATGTTCCTTAATGGAGCCCTGTTGTTTATGCATCGTTAAACGCCTAGAAAGAGATGTTGTTGTCTTGCCTATATACTGGGTTTTTTGGAGCTTACAGTCCCCAAGTGGGCATTTGAAGGCATAGACGACGTTAGTCTCTTTTAAAGCGTTCTGTTTCGTGTCTGGAGAGTTTCTCATGAGTAGGCTGGCCGTTTTTCTGGTTTTATAGTAAATCGTCAGTTGTATCCTCTGATTTTTGTCTGTAGGGATAACGTTTCTATTAACAATATCTTTCAGGACCCTTTCCTCTGTTTTATGAGCTGTGGAAAAGAAGTTCCTGTAAAATAGTCTAATAGGGGGTATAGGTGTTGTGTTAGTTGTCTCTTCGGAGGTTGCATGGCTTTTCACTTTCCTTCTTATGATGTCTTCGATGAAACCATTGGAGAAGCCGTTATTGACTAGAACCTGCCTTACCCTACAGAGTTCTTCGTCGACTTGCTTCCATTCTGAGCTGTGGCTGAGAGCACGGTCGACGTATGCATTAACAACACTCCTCTTGTACCTGTCAGGGCAGTCGCTGTTGGCATTTAGGCACATTCCTATGTTTGTTTCCTTTGTGTAGACTGCAGTGTGGAAACCTCCGCCCTTTTCCATGACTGTTACATCTAGAAAAGGCAGCTTCCCATCCTTTTCCGTCTCGTAAGTGAAACGCAGCACGGAACTCTGCTCAAATGCCTCCTTCAGCTCCTGCAGATGTCTGACATCAGGTACCTGTGTAAAAATGTCGTCAACATACCTGCAGTATATGGCCGGTTTCAAGTTCATGTCGACTAAGACTTTTTGCTCGATGGTACCCATGTAGAAGTTTGCAAACAGGACACCTAGGGGAGAACCCATAGCGACCCCATCTACTTGCTTATACATGTGCCCATCCGGGCTCAAGAAGGGTGCCTCTTTAGTACAAGCTTGGAGTAGTTTCCTCAGAATACTTTCTGGCATGTCAAGAGGAGTACAGGCTGGATCACGATACACTCTGTCGGCTATCATTCCGATTGTCTCGTCCACAGGTACGTTGGTGAACAGCGATTCTACGTCCAACGAGGCTCTTATCCCTGTGGCCCGTGCGCCCCGCAGTAAGTCCACAAATTCCTTTGGAGACTTCAGGCTGAAGGCGCAAGGAACATAAGGAGTCAGCAGGCCGTTGAGTCGCTTCGCCAATCTGTACGTGGGTGTGGGTATCTGGCTAATGATTGGCCGAAGTGGGTTTCCAGGCTTGTGCGTCGAAGTGGGTTTCCAACGAGGCTCGAGGGATAAGAGCCTCGTTGGACGTAGAATCGCTGTTCACCAACGTACCTGTGGACGAGACAATCGGAATGATAGCCGACAGAGTGTATCGTGATCCAGCCTGTACTCCTCTTGACATGCCAGAAAGTATTCTGAGGAAACTACTCCAAGCTTGTACTAAAGAGGCACCCTTCTTGAGCCCGGATGGGCACATGTATAAGCAAGTAGATGGGGTCGCTATGGGTTCTCCCCTAGGTGTCCTGTTTGCAAACTTCTACATGGGTACCATCGAGCAAAAAGTCTTAGTCGACATGAACTTGAAACCGGCCATATACTGCAGGTATGTTGACGACATTTTTACACAGGTACCTGATGTCAGACATCTGCAGGAGCTGAAGGAGGCATTTGAGCAGAGTTCCGTGCTGCGTTTCACTTACGAGACGGAAAAGGATGGGAAGCTGCCTTTTCTAGATGTAACAGTCATGGAAAAGGGCGGAGGTTTCCACACTGCAGTCTACACAAAGGAAACAAACATAGGAATGTGCCTAAATGCCAACAGCGACTGCCCTGACAGGTACAAGAGGAGTGTTGTTAATGCATACGTCGACCGTGCTCTCAGCCACAGCTCAGAATGGAAGCAAGTCGACGAAGAACTCTGTAGGGTAAGGCAGGTTCTAGTCAATAACGGCTTCTCCAATGGTTTCATCGAAGACATCATAAGAAGGAAAGTGAAAAGCCATGCAACCTCCGAAGAGACAACTAACACAACACCTATACCCCCTATTAGACTATTTTACAGGAACTTCTTTTCCACAGCTCATAAAACAGAGGAAAGGGTCCTGAAAGATATTGTTAATAGAAACGTTATCCCTACAGACAAAAATCAGAGGATACAACTGACGATTTACTATAAAACCAGAAAAACGGCCAGCCTACTCATGAGAAACTCTCCAGACACGAAACAGAACGCTTTAAAAGAGACTAACGTCGTCTATGCCTTCAAATGCCCACTTGGGGACTGTAAGCTCCAAAAAACCCAGTATATAGGCAAGACAACAACATCTCTTTCTAGGCGTTTAACGATGCATAAACAACAGGGCTCCATTAAGGAACATATAATCTCTTCCCATAACCAAACCATCGCCAGAGAAATCCTAGTAAACAACACAGAAATCATCGATAGATACAGCGATAGCAGGCGGCTCGACGTTTGCGAGGCACTACACATCAAGAAGTCAACACCAGCAATCAACAGCCAATTATTGCACAACTATATTCTACCCACCTCAAGACTCCGCTCCAATATAGAAGCATCAAGAAATATGGACCAATAGGCTTTCTACAAACACTTCTATTCAATATCCATTGTTTCGTGTTCTGTCTTGTGTTGATACTTTTAATACCCTATTAATATCCTCTAATGCCACATCATCCTTCCCACCTTACTCAAATGTAATGCCACATCACCCTTCCCACCTCACTCAAATGTAGATATAAAATCAGGGAAACGCAAGTTCTAATCAGTTGTGTATTTGTGAAGTCTTTGAAAATGTAATAAGTTTTACGAAACGCGCCCGTGTCGCGTCAGACTAGAAATAAAAATGAATTTTGGAGAAGTGATTTTTGATTTACCTCCAACAGTGAAGCATAATGTACGAAAGATTGAGAAAATTCGTGTTAGAATTATTAATCTTACTTTTTCGGTCATATTTAATAAAATATGTCTACAGGAAAGACTGCTACCAAAATATACTAATATATATATATATATATATATGTCGTACCTAGTAGCCAGAACGCACTTTTCAGCCTACTATGCAAGGCCTGATTTGCCTAATAAGCCAAGTTTTCATGAATTAATGTTTTTTCGACTACCTAACCTACCTAACCTAACCTAACCTAACTTTTTCTGCTACCAAACCGAACCTAACCTATGAAGATAGGTTAGGTTAGGTTAGGTAGGGTTGGTTAGGTTTGGTCATATATCTACGTTAATTTTAACTCCAATAAAAAAAAAATTACCTCGTTCATAATGAAATGGGTAGCTTTATCATTCCATAAGAAAAAAATTAGAGAAAATATATTAATTCAAGAAAACTTGGCTTATTAGGCAAATCAGGCCTTGCATAGTAGGCTGAGAAGTGCATTCTGGCTACTAGGTACGACATATATATATATATATATATATATATATATATATATATATATATATATATATATATATATATATATATATATATATATATATATATATATATGTCGTACCTAGTAGCCAGAACGCACTTATGAGCCTACTATGCAAGGCCCGATTTGCCTAATAAGCCAAGTTTTCATGAATTAATTGATTTTTGGCTGCCTAACCTACCTAACCTAACCTAACCTAACTTTTTCGGCTACCTAACCTATAAAGATAGGTTAGGTTAGGTTAGGTAGGGTTGGTTAGGTTCGGTCATATATCTATGTTAATTTTAACTCCAATAAAAAAAAATTGACCTCATACCTACTGAAATGGGTAGCTTTATCATTTCATGAGAAAAAAATTAGAGAAAATATATTAATTCAGAAAAACTTGGCTTATTAGGCAAATCGGGCCTTGCATAGTAGGCTCAGAAGTGCGTTCTGGCTATTAGGTACGACATATATATATATATATATATATATATATATATATATATATATATATATATATATATATATATAAATTATTTTAATAGGGAAGGGAGTACCACCTCTGGCTGGAAGAAGGGGGACCCATAGCCTCGGAGGAAACCACACATAACGCATTGGAGGGAATGTAGGCCCCCCCTCCAGTACAGTTTCTGTGTGCTTTTCTCCTACCACCCCCTTCCCTTTTTTTTTTTTTTTTCCTTTATTGTGTATTTAAAGGTTACAAAACATACAAGACAAATGCCTAAAGGTTATGGATCTCTTGAAGCTCCTCCGCTTCTGGACAGGAACCGAGGACGCAGCAAGCATTTCCCCTCTGGATCGCCACACTGAGACGCTGAAACAAAAAACTGGAAGCCCTTGGGTCTCTGGTGACGTCAATGAGCTTGGAACCCAATTCCTTGAGAAATCCCAAGGCACTCTTGCCCCATGGGCCATGCGTCTCAGACGCTATGGGAACAAAGAGGTATTGACCTTCCAGTCGCCTGTACTTGAGTGATTTTGCTGTTTCCCTGTGGTTGGCCGCCCCACCTGCTTGATCAGCTCCGAAGTGTACATAGGTGTCTGCCAGGGTGGATACACATGTGTAGTCCCACACCAACTGTCTACCCTCCTTCCATGAGTATATGGTGATGCCATCAGGGCGAAGTGCGGGGAAATCCGGGTTTTGGACCCCTAGGATGCGAGGTTCTCTCTCCGCTGGGCACCCAGCTGAGACGAGGCTTCTCTTGATGATGTCATTGACCTCGCTGTGTCTTGCATGCCAGCCCTTTGTGCTTCCGCAATGCAACCCATGCAGTCCGTATTGGTCTGCTTCCACCCTGTTGCAAATACACTTGTATTCAGTGTGAATTGGGGCACCAAGGCGGAGGGCCACTGCTACACGAAGGGATTCTGGATCTAGGCGCGTGCCCATTGCTGACATGGGTACTGCCAGGAGGAAGTCTCCTGCATGGGGGGCACGCACTGCTCTGAGGCGGGCTTTCTCCTTGTCTGATGTTGCGACGCTGAGCATGGCATAAGCTACTTTTTCCACTAGAGGGTGGTCCCAGCCGGACTGTTTGTGTTGTTTTGTTGGCTCTATAATGGTGGCTGGGGCTGCAAGAACATCCCACTGATTTGAACATTCAGTGAAAGCAGGATCGTGTATTCCTGCTGAATCTCTCAGGGTTGCAGGTAAAATATCTCTGACGAGGTCGTGCGATGCATGAGAGGAGGAAAGGAAGGCTGGTAGAGCAATTTGGGAGGCTGTGCGGACACCAAGGCCGCCGAGTCTTACAGGAAGGGTTGCTTGCTCCCACTGAGAGTCGTCCAATGGCAGGTTCAGGACTTTCACCAGCATGGACCTCAGAAGGGTGTCGTACACATTTAACTTAGGGCTGCTGTAGGATGGAGAACATCTCAGAAAGTAGGTCAACTTAGGGAGAGACAGGCATCTTGTAAGGAGAAAGAGAGCATCATGGGCATCAATCTTGTCAATCCTGTCCAGCATTCTCTTTAGGTCAGTGATTTTTGCAACCAGGACCTCCTCGATTGCTCGTGGGCCAATGGGGGCACCCAGGAGAGTGCAGTCCGGTGGCTCGACAACGAGAATGTCTGGAAGAACATTTTGTATTTGCCCAGTGATGTCTGGGTTGCGGGAGATTATTTCACATTTGGATGCATTGAGAATGAGGCCTAAGGCTGCTCCCTGCTCCTGGATTTTCCTTATATCCTCCAAAATGGTTTCCGAAGTTCCAGCTAGAGTGCCATCATCCAGGTACCAGATGTTTTGCTCGCTTGTCAGACTATCAGTGACCTCTTTGATAGCTAGGCAGAAAAGGAGGGGGGCTAAGGGGTCACCTTGTTGGACACCTTCACAGGAGTTTATTTCATGCTCCCCAAAAAGAAGCTTAGAGTCCCCACTGTAGCACGATCGGATGAATGGGTAAAGGGGACGGAAATGGTTGTGTACAGCGTCTCGTCTGACTTGATTGAAGGCATTTTTGAAGTCAAGCTTTACTAGTGCCTTCTGGTCCGGGAGATCAACAATGTAAGCCCGCGCTGCATGTGCTGCAGCTTCACAACCTAGGGGAATCCCAAACCCGAGCTGATGAGGTTTCAGCAAGGTGGCTGCTTCCTGGCTGATAGATCTCACTGCAGCCTTAGCTACAAGGCGTCGGAGGGTGTTGCCAACGGCAATGGGCCTGATACCCCTATCCTTCTTCTTTAGAGCACAGAGTGCTGCTCCATAAAAGACAGGCCTGATGTCCTCAGGGATGCCGCCAGCCAAACACATGTTGGAGAATCTGGTAAGTTCCACTAGAAGGTCCTTTGCAACATCTCCAAGCACCGTGTTCAGCATTTGTTTGATGTGCTGGGGTCTTAGGCCTGTAAAGCCCCCTGCTGAACCTGTTGGGAAAGACATGGCTGCTTTGTACACCTCAGATTCTCGAACAGTCAAGGGTTCTATGCCAGCATTGTTTTCCTGGGGATCCCTGCTGCTGTCGGAGGCTCTGGGTGGGTGTTTGTCTTGAAGAGCCTCTGCTGTCGTGGCGTTCCTGGGGGCAATAGTGTCATCACTGGTCATGATTCTGATGGCACCTGTGGTATTGCCCTCCTCTATTTTCCTGGTGATCTGTGCTCTCATTTTGTGGTTCTCAGATGAGTTATTGTTGGTCGTCCTGCGGCTGGTCTTCTTGGCACGAGAGGGGAGGCGGACCAGGTTGTCTGCTCTGGGGAATTCATTAAGTGCCCTGATTACAGAGGTTGCTAATGACTTGTCTCTCCTGGGCGGTAATGCTAGGCATGCATTCCCAAATAGAAGGTGATTGTGCCACGATCCAGAGGTTCTGGGAGCATTGTTGACCTTTGTCAGCAGACTGGTGAGTTTGGCTGCTGCTTGATGACGGGCAGCCTTGGGGATGTGGGGCAAGGTCCTGGTGGACGTCGCTTTGACTGCTTCAAGCAGATTATCTGCTGAAATGAAGTTGAGGGAGGTATTGTTCCTCGCTCCTGCAGCAGGTTGTCCATCGTCACTGCCCCGGGGCAGGCGCCTAGACCCTAGACAACCACCTGAATTGAGAGAATGATAGCGGACAGTTCCATTTGAATTGAGACGATACCGTCTGTCACACACATGACAGTTTCCTCTTGGGTGGCCATCTTCTTGGCTGGAAAGAGGCTGGGTGTCAGGTGCGGCATGTGCCATGCCTAGATGTGATGACGCCTGGCTGCCCACTGAGTGCACCCTCTCCTTCCCAGGTGGAGATTAACACGGCAAGCATTACCCTCCTGGGGGAGTTGGGCATGGCCTGGGCACCGTGTGTGGGTAGGCTGTGTGTTGATGGGCGGCTGGCTGGGTCGGGCGCAGGTAGCGGGGTGGGGGAAGATGGCGGGTGGGGGTGGTGAAGGGGGGGCACGCGAGGGAGGCCGCCGTCACATTTGTTTCACACTATCAACACTCGGGGAAATCACTAGTGCACTTTGTTTTTAACACTACACTCACCGATTTGCTTATGAACGCACTAACTTTCCACTAACATCACTGTAGGCAGCTCGAGAGCCTCCCCCATCACTCCCCCCTTCCCCCTGTACCCCGCCTAGGGGGCTGGTGGGTGGCGGCACTGAGACGGCGGCGACCCTCCCCTCACCCTCACCCATACACTGTACCTGCCTCGCCATACACAAAGCTTAGACAATGCACCTTTCAACGTTCATAGTGTTGGAATGAAGGAGATACGGTTCTTCTTGTCACCCCCGGGGCCTTCAGCAGGTATTCATACCTACGCATGTCAAGTCTTGGCTGGCTCAGGCATCGTGATCCTCGTTGAAATTGGTTCAAGTGTAGGACCTTGCTCACCACGTGTCCGTCCCCCCCCCCTCTCTCTCTCTCTCTCTCTCTCTCTCTCTCTCTCTCTCTCTCTCTCTCTCTCTCTCTCTCTCTCTCTCTCTCTCTCTCTCTCTCTCTCTCTCTCTCTATATATATATATATATATATATATATGCGAACAAGCCTGAATGGTCCCCAGGACAATATGCAACTGAAAACTCACACCCCAGAAGTGACTCGAACCCATACTCCCAGGAGCCACGCAACTGGTATGTAAAAGACGCCTTAATCCACTTGACCATAACGACCGGACAAAATGAGGTGATAGCCGAAGCTATTTGAACCACCCCACCGCCGGCACTCGGATAGTAATCTTGGGCATAGCATTTTACCAAATCACCTCATTCTTTGGGGCACACGTGAGGAACACAAATGCGAACAAGCCTGAATGGTCCCCAGGACAATATGCAACTGAAAACTCACACCCCAGAAGTGACTCGAACCCATACTCCCAGAAGCCACGCAACTGGTATGTACAAGACGCCTTAATCCACTTGACCATCACGACCGGACAAAATGAGGTGATAGCCGAAGCTATTTGAACCACCCCACCGCCGGCACTCGGATAGTAATCTTGGGCATAGCATTTTACCAAATCACCTCATTCTTTGGGGCACACGTGAGGAACACAAATGCGAACAAGCCTGAATGGTCCCCAGGACAATATGCAACTGAAAACTCACACCCCAGAAGTGACTCGAACCCATACTCCCAGGAGCCACGCAACTGGTATGTACAAGACGCCTTAATCCACTTGACCATCACGACCGGACAAAATGAGGTGATAGCCGAAGCTATTTGAACCACCCCACCGCCGGCACTCGGATAGTAATCTTGGGCATAGCATTTTACCAAATCACCTCATTCTTTGGGGCACACGTGAGGAACACAAATGCGAACAAGCCTGAATGGTCCCCAGGACAATATGCAACTGAAAACTCACACCCCAGAAGTGACTCGAACCCATACTCCCAGGAGCCACGCAACTGGTATGTACAAGACGCCTTAATCCACTTGACCATCACGACCGGACAAAATGAGGTGATAGCCGAAGCTATTTGAACCACCCCACCGCCGGCACTCGGATAGTAATCTTGGGCATAGCATTTTACCAAATCACCTCATTCTTTGGGGCACACGTGAGGAACACAAATGCGAACAAGCCTGAATGGTCCCCAGGACAATATGCAACTGAAAACTCACACCCCAGAAGTGACTCGAACCCATACTCCCAGGAGCCACGCAACTGGTATGTACAAGACGCCTTAATCCACTTGACCATCACGACCGGACAAAATGAGGTGATAGCCGAAGCTATTTGAACCACCCCACCGCCGGCACTCGGATAGTAATCTTGGGCATAGCATTTTACCAAATCACCTCATTCTTTGGGGCACACGTGAGGAACACAAATGCGAACAAGCCTGAATGGTCCCCAGGACAATATGCAACTGAAAACTCACACCCCAGAAGTGACTCGAACCCATACTCCCAGGAGCCACGCAACTGGTATGTACAAGACGCCTTAATCCACTTGACCATCACGACCGGACAAAATGAGGTGATAGCCGAAGCTATTTGAACCACCCCACCGCCGGCACTCGGATAGTAATCTTGGGCATAGCATTTTACCAAATCACCTCATTCTTTGGGGCACACGTGAGGAACACAAATGCGAACAAGCCTGAATGGTCCCCAGGACAATATGCAACTGAAAACTCACACCCCAGAAGTGACTCGAACCCATACTCCCAGGAGCCACGCAACTGGTATGTACAAGACGCCTTAATCCACTTGACCATCACGACCGGACAAAATGAGGTGATAGCCGAAGCTATTTGAACCACCCCACCGCCGGCACTCGGATAGTAATCTTGGGCATAGCATTTTACCAAATCACCTCATTCTTTGGGGCACACGTGAGGAACACAAATGCGAACAAGCCTGAATGGTCCCCAGGACAATATGCAACTGAAAACTCACACCCCAGAAGTGACTCGAACCCATACTCCCAGGAGCCACGCAACTGGTATGTACAAGACGCCTTAATCCACTTGACCATCACGACCGGACAAAATGAGGTGATTTTTGTCCGGTCGTGATGGTCAAGTGGATTAAGGCGTCTTGTACATACCAGTTGCGTGGCTCCTGGGAGTATGGGTTCGAGTCACTTCTGGGGTGTGAGTTTTCAGTTGCATATTGTCCTGGGGACCATTCAGGCTTGTTCGCATTTGTGTTCCTCACGTGTGCCCCAAAGAATGAGGTGATTTGGTAAAATGCTATGCCCAAGATTACTATCCGAGTGCCGGCGGTGGGGTGGTTCAAATAGCTTCGGCTATCACCTCATTTTGTCCGGTCGTGATGGTCAAGTGGATTAAGGCGTCTTGTACATACCAGTTGCGTGGCTCCTGGGAGTATGGGTTCGAGTCACTTCTGGGGTGTGAGTTTTCAGTTGCATATTGTCCTGGGGACCATTCAGGCTTGTTCGCATTTGTGTTCCTCACGTGTGCCCCAAAGAATGAGGTGATTTGGTAAAATGCTATGCCCAAGATTACTATCCGAGTGCCGGCGGTGGGGTGGTTCAAATAGCTTCGGCTATCACCTCATTTTGTCCGGTCGTGATGGTCAAGTGGATTAAGGCGTCTTGTACATACCAGTTGCGTGGCTCCTGGGAGTATGGGTTCGAGTCACTTCTGGGGTGTGAGTTTTCAGTTGCATATTGTCCTGGGGACCATTCAGGCTTGTTCGCATTTGTGTTCCTCACGTGTGCCCCAAAGAATGAGGTGATTTGGTAAAATGCTATGCCCAAGATTACTATCCGAGTGCCGGCGGTGGGGTGGTTCAAATAGCTTCGGCTATCACCTCATTTTGTCCGGTCGTGATGGTCAAGTGGATTAAGGCGTCTTGTACATACCAGTTGCGTGGCTCCTGGGAGTATGGGTTCGAGTCACTTCTGGGGTGTGAGTTTTCAGTTGCATATTGTCCTGGGGACCATTCAGGCTTGTTCGCATTTGTGTTCCTCACGTGTGCCCCAAAGAATGAGGTGATTTGGTAAAATGCTATGCCCAAGATTACTATCCGAGTGCCGGCGGTGGGGTGGTTCAAATAGCTTCGGCTATCACCTCATTTTGTCCGGTCTTGATGGTCAAGTGGATTAAGGCGTCTTGTACATACCAGTTGCGTGGCTCCTGGGAGTATGGGTTCGAGTCACTTCTGGGGTGTGAGTTTTCAGTTGCATATTGTCCTGGGGACCATTCAGGCTTGTTCGCATTTGTGTTCCTCACGTGTGCCCCAAAGAATGAGGTGATTTGGTAAAATGCTATGCCCAAGATTACTATCCGAGTGCCGGCGGTGGGGTGGTTCAAATAGCTTCGGCTATCACCTCATTTTGTCCGGTCGTGATGGTCAAGTGGATTAAGGCGTCTTGTACATACCAGTTGCGTGGCTCCTGGGAGTATGGGTTCGAGTCACTTCTGGGGTGTGAGTTTTCAGTTGCATATTGTCCTGGGGACCATTCAGGCTTGTTCGCATTTGTGTTCCTCACGTGTGCCCCAAAGAATGAGGTGATTTGGTAAAATGCTATGCCCAAGATTACTATCCGAGTGCCGGCGGTGGGGTGGTTCAAATAGCTTCGGCTATCACCTCATTTTGTCCGGTCGTGATGGTCAAGTGGATTAAGGCGTCTTGTACATACCAGTTGCGTGGCTCCTGGGAGTATGGGTTCGAGTCACTTCTGGGGTGTGAGTTTTCAGTTGCATATTGTCCTGGGGACCATTCAGGCTTGTTCGCATTTGTGTTCCTCACGTGTGCCCCAAAGAATGAGGTGATTTGGTAAAATGCTATGCCCAAGATTACTATCCGAGTGCCGGCGGTGGGGTGGTTCAAATAGCTTCGGCTATCACCTCATTTTGTCCGGTCGTGATGGTCAAGTGGATTAAGGCGTCTTGTACATACCAGTTGCGTGGCTCCTGGGAGTATGGGTTCGAGTCACTTCTGGGGTGTGAGTTTTCAGTTGCATATTGTCCTGGGGACCATTCAGGCTTGTTCGCATTTGTGTTCCTCACGTGTGCCCCAAAGAATGAGGTGATTTGGTAAAATGCTATGCCCAAGATTACTATCCGAGTGCCGGCGGTGGGGTGGTTCAAATAGCTTCGGCTATCACCTCATTTTGTCCGGTCGTGATGGTCAAGTGGATTAAGGCGTCTTGTACATACCAGTTGCGTGGCTCCTGGGAGTATGGGTTCGAGTCACTTCTGGGGTGTGAGTTTTCAGTTCTATATATATATATATATATATATATATATATTGTCACGTGGGGGTGGGTGGTTCGGGGCTCTGCTAACACTCAGCTGCTAGGGGCTCAAAAGGCCCAAATACTCAGCCCCTCCCACTCCCCGGATTTCACCGGAGCCTCCCTGGTCACACAGGAGAGGACCAACAATGCCCACCTCCGCAGGTCTTTGCTTCCACCACAAAAGGGGTGCCACTGATTCACCCTGGAAGCCCTTCAATCGAACACGGGGAAACTGCTGTTAACAGTTCCGGCCTAGACCCGTGGGGGAGTGAAGGAAGACTCAGGCTTACCTTATAACCATAACCTCCCTGAGTCTTGCCTGCCAGACAAAAAAGGTTGCAGGAACTCCTTTCCCGCCTGTCTTCTCTATCTTCTTAGCAAGGTCGCCAGCTGGGTTATTATATCTGCACCCCAGCAATGCAGTTCAGTGGGTGTATTATATATTGTTTGTAGCCAGAAGATTGCTACTCCCATAGATCTGCTACTAGACTGTTGGCCCAGGGTACTCTCCCAGGAAGGTCTGTGTGGCTTTACCTCTCTCTAGCCACTACGTTAATAGTTACCACCATTCAGGCACCGATACTGATCGGATGGCTAAGGGTACACTCTTATGTAAGTCTGTGCTGTCTTTACCACCCTCCAGGCAATAAGAACTGCTATAGAGAACGTAGTGTTCCCTAGGTGGTACTATGATAACCTTCGTGTATGCTCATAGAGAAGTATCATAAATGGAGGCACACTTAAACACAATGATAAAATGTGTGAATTTACTGATGCAAATTACATGAACACACACACAATCACAAGTAATACATGAATATGGATATATGGATACTAAGTCAGCCTCTTCTTCCACGACCTCCAACACTCCTTCAACTGGGCAGGAAGACAGGAATCTCACACTCTCACAGGAGAGCCTCTTCACCACGTCGGCGCCTCTCCTTCACTGTCCTGCCATCCATACACACTGTCCTCTCTGACAGTCCTGGACTCAAGCTGCCTTGCAGCCTATTCTACTATTAAAGTAATAAAGTCTTGCTGCCACATACACAAGTAAATATTGTGGCCTAACTAGCCTACTCATACAAGGGGTAATGGGAGGGAAAATGATCTACCTTACATTCCTGGCTCACGACGCCTGTCCCTCGATAGTGTGAGGTTCCCACGCTTCCTTGGGTCGATCCTTGACGATCCAGGACGTTCCACAGGTCCTCAGGTGTCGTGGAGCCTTCGCGTCGTCGCCGTTCCAATCCCTGAGATTCAGCTGCCCCAATCCTGGTTCATCGATGGGCGCTGAGCTAATCACTATTTTTCCCATACTCGCCCCTTCCACAAGGCGTTGCTCCTTGTCCTAGGCACGGTGTCGTCCTTCCAAGATTCTCAGTGGATGTGACCCAGTCACAGCTAGGCCTGCCCGCCGCACCTTCCAGACCTCAACGTCCAGCCAGCGTCGTCGCCGACTATTTTCCAAGTTTGGCAATTCTCTGCTCAATGAACTTGGTTCCTCTTTGCTTCCCAGAAGCGCAGGGTCTCCAATAACTTATGGTGGGCTGCGATGGCCAGCTCAATCCACTGAATAAGGCTTGTAGAGCCTCTAATCCCTGAGAGCAGACCGAGGCGCGTCCTGTCGCTTCCAAGGTCAGATCAACTCTGACGTTGGCGTCGCCCGGGGCACTCGGTGACGTCATGGCGGGCCCTGATTGGTCGCCCGCGACCTAAGTCGACCAATCCGCGATCGGCTAGTGTCCCTTCCAAAAGGTCATATCTGCACTAGGGGATACTCTTTCATTTTATAACAGGGCGCCAATTTCCCTTTATTTACAACTTATAATGTAACTTCCTTCCCTTTACTGGCAGTCGGTCTGGTCGCCACATATATCATTAGACTCCCTGAACCTCAGAGAATCAGTAGGGAGAGCTGATATGACTCTTAAAGCAGGCAAACGAAAGAGATAGGAGAGGGCACCGTAACATACCCCTCCCCTTAAAATAAGAGTCATATCGGTTAGTAAATCCGGGAGAGGGCATCTGCCACCACATTCTCCCTTCCTTTAATGTGCCTGATTTTTAGCCAGTACTCTTGGAACAGTAGGGCCCATCTTGTCAGCCTTTGGTTCGTGTTCTTCATCCTGTGCACGAACGTCAAGGGGTTATGATCGGTGAACACTTGCACCGGTCTAGTACCTCCACCCACATAGATGTCAAAATGCTTCAGGGCCAAGGCTTCCTTTTCCACTGTACTATAAGCCCTCTGGTACTTTTCGAATTTCTTCGAGTAGAATGCCACTGGACGGTGGACTCCGTCCTTCTCTTGAGCTAACATGGCTCCAATCCCCACGTCGCTAGCGTCGACGTATAAGATAAAGTCTGACTCAAAGTCAGGCGAAATCAGCACTGGCGCTTCAGTCAACAACTTCTTAGTCTTCTCAAAGGACTCCTGGCATGCTTCCCCCCACTTCCATCTAACGTTCTTAGATAGCAATTCAGTCAGAGGGTGTGCCACTGTCGAGAAGTTATTGCAAAATCCTCTATAGTATCCAACCATCCCTAAATATCGTAACAATTCCTTTCTCGTCCTGGGATTCGGATATTCTTTGATTGCCATCACTTTCTGGTCTACTGGAGTCACTTCCCCTTGACCCACGACGAAACCTAAGTATTCTAATCGGGCCTTTCCGAATTCGTTCTTGGCCAGATTAACGGTCAGGTTCGCTTCTTCCAACCGTTGGAATAACTCCGTCAGTCGATTCATGTGTTGTTTCCAGCTATCGGCGTACACCACTATATCATCTATATACACGGCGCAGCCTTCCATCCCTCTTAGCACTTCGTTCATCATCCTCTGAAAGCAACTTCCGCTGTTCTTCATACCAAACGGAAGCACTTTGTACTGGTACAATCCGTCTGGAGTAGCAAACGCTGAGATCTTTCTCGCACTCGGAAACAAAGGGATTTGATAATACCCTTTCAGCAGGTCGACCTTGGTGACAAACCTTGTATTTCCTACTTGGTCGACGCAATCACTTATTCGGGGCATCGGGTGAGAATCTGACACGGTTATGACATTCAATTTACGATAGTCAGTGCAAAAACGATATGATCCGTCACTCTTCTTGACCAGCACACAGGGCGAGCTCCACTCACCGTTGCTGGGCTCAGCGAGATCATTCGCTAGCAGATATTCCACCTCCTGTCGCATGATCTTCCTCTTCTCGGGACTCACCCGATAAGCACTCTGCTTGATTGGCTTTCCTCCGCACACGTCCACCTCGTGCACTACACTCTTGTGCCGTCGGGGCACATCCGTGAAAAGCGACTTGTTCCTTCTTATCAGGGTCACTAGTTCTCTCCTTTTCTCTTTATCCAGATGACGCAGCCTGTCTTCTAGGTGTGTCAAACTCTCTGTATTCGACAGGTGCGTACCATCGGCACGGGCCCACTTTCTCTCCTCCGCTGGCAACACTTGGTCCATCTCCATACACAGAACCAATTTCCCCTCTCGCGACTGTGTTGCTCCCTTCACTCCCGCACTCTCTTGCTCCTCTGGGAAGTATTGCTTTAAACGATTGATATGACACACCTGTGTCTTGTTAGGGCGATTCGGCTTGCTGATCTCATAATCTACAGGACCCACACGCCGAACAACCGAGTATGGACCACCAAAGCGTGATTCCGTCACTCTACCCCTCCCAGGTAGCAACATCATCACTCTGGCTCCTGCCTCGAACTCCCTTGGGACAGCCTTCTTGTCGTACCAGATCGACATCTTCTCTTGCGCTGTCTTCAAGTGATCAGCAGCCAGCTCCTTCGCCGTTTTCAATCGTTCATGGAATCTTCGCACATACTCTTCCACTGTCACTAATATCTTCTCCGCCGTCATCCGCTCCTTCAGCATCAATAACGGGCTCCTTACTTCGTGCCCAAACACTAGCTGGAATGGAGAGAATCTCAGAGACTCAACTATAGCATCTCGGATCGCGAACAGGGTTGGACAGACAGCCTCATCCCATTCCGCTCCCTGTTCAGCACAATACACTCTTAAGATAGTCTTCAGAGTTGAATGAAACCTCTCAATCGCTCCCTGCGATTGAGGTCTATAAGGAGACGATCGTAGTTGGGCTATTCCCCAGCTCGCAATAGCCTGCCTAAACCACCTCGACTGGAAAACACTTCCACAGTCGGACTGGATCTCCTTGGGCACACCTACCCAAGCAAAGAACCGCTGAAGGTGTCCCATGACGCATTTCGATGTCACCTTCCGCACTGGGATCGCCTCTGGAAATCTCGTCGAAGCACACATGATAGTCAATAAGCAATTGTTCCCTTTTCTTGTCTTGGGTAGTGGCCCCACGACGTCGATTATTACGCGCTCAAACGCCTGGCCAAATGCTGGAACTGGAACTAAAGGTGCTTTCGGGATGGCAGGGACGTTCTTTCCCGCTCTCTGGCACGGGAAACACGTCTTGCAAATTCTTCTTACATCCGCGTCCATGCCCGGCCAATAAAAATGTTCCCGAAGCCTGCCTAAGGTCTTGGTTACTCCCAAGTGACCCGCGGGATCCACTGTGTGTGCAAGCTTTAGCACCGCGCATCTGTACTGAGCTGGCACCACCACCTGATGCCTCACTCTCAGCATATCATCGCCCGCTTCTTCCCTAACCGGCCTCCACTGCCTCATTAGCACTCCCTTCTCCACGAAGAAATAAGTCGGTGACTTGGGTCCAGCGAGACCTCCTTCCGCCTCCCGTACCAACTCAGGAAACTCTTCCTTTTGCAGCTCACCTAGACGGGTGCGATCAATACCTAAAGGACTGGTGAGAGTAACTTGGACACTCTTATCCGACGCTTCCTCACCTGTCGCTTGTCCTCCGGCCTCCTCTTGGAACAAATGATCGAGTCCCAGGTCACCCGGCATGTTCTCTTCGGCGTGACTGGATCCGCTCACATCACTTTCATTGACGTCTCGTCCTGACGTCACTGCGCATACCGGAAATGCCACTCTCGCAATTTCCATTTCGCCACTACTGGCGCCCGTCTTGCTGCTCTGTCGATAGGGCTCTACACACTCCTCACCCTTAATCAAATTCGGGAGAACACATCCCCCACAGGAGTCATTCCCTAGGATCACCTGAGCGTCCATCCTCGGCAGTAAAGCACAGACCCCTGCCAAGAGAGTCTGACAACCATAGTCTGAATTAAGAGTCACCCTATGGAGGGGCATCCTCACTTGTCCCCCCAACGTCCTTATCAGGGCCTCCCCTGTACTGGAACTTCTATAGTCCTCGGGGAAGAGGGATTCACTAACAAGGGTGAAGTCGGACCCAGTGTCCCTCAGCATCCTCGCTGGCACAGGATCAGCTCCCCTTATCTTTACCGTCCCCTCACACACAAAGGGGTGGATCCTCTTCTCCCTCATCACCGGCATATCACCTGAATAATCGTTGGCTTCTCCGCTTTCCATCCTCGCAAAAGCCACGTTTCCACCGTGCCTGGGGCGACCGCACTCCCTTGCAAGGTGTCCTCGTCTCCCACAGTTGTAACACCGACCGCCTCTCCTAGGCGATCCTCTACCAGTCCTCCTGGTAGCACCAATGGTAGAGGTTCCCTGACTCCTCCTAGGACTCTCTGTCGTCGGTTCCCGGGCAGCAGCACTCGCTCCCGAGCTAGGTCCACTGCTCACAGGTTGGGGCTTCCTCCCCGCGTCCCTTGAGCTCTTGAACTGGGTTACCTCATTGGGTACAGCACTCTTGGGAGAGTCCCCACCCATCCTCGCTCCTCCTGAACTCCTAAGGTTCCCTCCCGACCTGGGGTAAGGTGAGTGTCTGGGCGGCCCCTCCCTCCTGAGATGTAGTGCCTCCTCCAGCATGTCGGCTCGGTCCGCTGCAGCCTTCAGGTCCTTAACACCTGCTTCTCTCAACCTTACTCACAACTCAGGATGGAGCACTGACATAAACTTCTCCATCACTATCAGTCGTTTGATATCATCCACCGACTCCGCTTCCTCCGCCTTCAACCATCGTAGGAATTTCCGTTCCATATCCCTGGCGGTCTCGGCGTAAGTCTTTCCCGACGCTCTTGTATACTCTCTGAACCGCTTCCGGTACATCTCCGGAGTCAGCCGGAATGAGTGGAGCACCGCATTCTTAATCGCGTCGTAACTAGTACACTCCTCTAGGTCCAGCATGTTATAGGCTTCCCGGGCCTCACCAGTCAACCTGCCCTGGACCAGAGCAGCCCAATCATCTTCTGGCCACTCCTTCAGAGTTGCTATCCGTTCAAAGTGTTCGAAGAACGCCTCAGCTTCCTGTGGTTCGAACGTAGGTAAGTCACGTTCCCTTACCTTGAGGTCATCTCGCCGTGCAGGTAGTGAGGGCAGACCACGCTCAACGCGACGCAATTCGACTTCTTTCTTTGCCTTTATCTCCTCCAGTCGCAGTTGTCTCTCTCCTTCTTCCCGCTGCAGCCGAGCTTCTCTCTCACGCTCCTCTCGCTGCAGCCGTGCTTCTCGCTCACGCTCCTCTCGCTGCAGCCGTGCCTCTCGCTCACGCTCCTCTCGCTGCATTTGCGCTTCTCTCTCCTCTCTTCGCAGCTGGGCTTCCAGTTGCATCTTCATTATTTCCAGTTGCAGGCTCCTCTTACTACAGCTGGACCTTCCACTGCTCCCATGTTCACTGTGAATTCTCTCCACACTGGCAGGCGCTTGGGGTGGCTCTAGTCGGGACGGTTCACCTTGCGACGGCTCTCCTCGGGACGGCTCCTCTTGAGATGTGAGCTGTGCCATGATCTCTATCCTTCGCTCCGCTACCTTAGTCGTCCTCAACCTGATCCCAAAGTGGTTTGCCACTTGTTGGAGCTGGGCCTTGGTACACTCCTCCAAAATTCTCTCGTCCCTTGTGTCAATAAATTTCTTTACTTTGTCCTCCTCCATCTCTATATCATTGAGCATACACGACAGCACAGACAAGTTAGTAGGCACTAATTTCACCGTTTCAGTCCCTTAGCCGGTTGAGTAACAGTACTACTGAATTCACTGGCCACACTGTATTAGTACCCTGGCAACACTTGTCTTGAAATTTGGGCCACACTGTAGCTTGATCCGCACTTCCTGGCGAAGTTCCCAGTTCTTGGCTACCGGGGTTCGAATCCTGGCAAGGTCGCCAGTTCTCTGTCACGTGGGGGTGGGTGGTCCGGGGCTCTGCTAACACTCGGCTGCTAGGGGCTCAAAAGGCCCAAATACTCAGCCCCTCCGACTCCCGGGATTCAACGGAGCCTCCCTGGTCACACAGGAGAGGACCAACAATGCCCACCTCCACAGGTCTTTGCTTCCAGCACAAAAGGGGTGCCACTGATTCACCCTGGAAGCCCTTCAATCGAACACGGGGAAACTGCTGTTAACAGTTCCGGCCTAGACCCGTGGGGGAGTGAAGGAAGACTCAGGCTTACCTTATAACCATAACCTCCCTGAGTCTTGCCTGCCAGACAAAAAAGGTTGCAGGAACTCCTTTCCCGCCTGTCTTCTCTATCTTCTTAGCAAGGTCGCCAGCTGGGTTATTATATCTGCACCCCAGCAATGCAGTTCAGTGGGTGTATTATATATTGTTTGTAGCCAGAAGATTGCTACTCCCATAGATCTGCTACTAGACTGTTGGCCCAGGGTACTCTCCCAGGAAGGTCTGTGTGGCTTTACCTCTCTCTAGCCACTACGTTAATAGTTACCACCATTCAGGCACCGATACTGATCGGATGGCTAAGGGTACACTCTTATGTAAGTCTGTGCTGTCTTTACCACCCTCCAGGCAATAAGAACTGCTATAGAGAACGTAGTGTTCCCTAGGTGGTACTACGATAACCTTCGTGTATGCTCATAGAGAAGTATCATAAATGGAGGCACACTTAAACACAGTGATAAAATGTGTGAATTTACTGATGCAAATTACATGAACACACACACAATCACAAGTAATACATGAATATGGAAATATGGATACTAAGTCAGCCTCTTCTTCCACGACCTCCAACACTCCTTCAACTGGGCAGGAAGACAGGAGTCTCACACTCTCACAGGAGGGCCTCTTCACCACGTCGGCGCCTCTCCTTCACTGTCCTGCCATCCATACACACTGTCCTCTCTGACAGTCCTGGACTCAAGCTGCCTTGCAGCCTATTCTACTATTAAAGTAATAAAGTCTTGCTGCCACATACACAAGTAAATATTGTGGCCTAACTAGCTTACTCATACAAGGGGTAATGGGAGGGAAAATGATCTACTTTACATTCCTGGCTCACGACGCCTGTCCCTCGATGGTGTGAGGTTCCCACGCTTCCTTGGGTCGATCCTTGACGATCCAGGACGTTCGACAGGTCCTCAGGTGTCGTGGAGCCTTCGCGTCGTCGCCGTTCCAATCCCTGAGATTCAGCTGCCCCAATCCTGGTTCATCGATGGGCGCTGAGCTAATCACTATTTTTCCCACACTCGCCCCATCCACAAGGCGTTGCTCCTTGTCCTAGGCACGGTGTCGTCCTTCCAAGATTCTCAGTGGATGTGACCCAGTCACAGCTAGGCCTGCCCGCCGCACCTTCCAGACCTCAACGTCCAGCCAGCGGCGCCGCCCAGCGTCGTCGCCGACTATTTTCCAAGTTTGGCACTTCTCTGCTCAATGAACTTGGTTCCTCTTTGCTTCCCAGAAGCGCAGGGTCTCCTATAACTTATGGTGGGCTGCGATGGCCAGCTCAATCCACTGAATAAGGCTTGTAGAGCCTCTAATCCCTGAGAGCAGACCGAGGCGCGTCCTGTCGCTTCCAAGGTCAGATCAACTCTGATGTTGGCGTCGCCCGGGGCACTCGGTGACGTCATGGCGGGCCCTGATTGGTCGCCCGCGACCTAAGTCGACCAATCCGCGATCGGCTAGTGTCCCTTCCAAAAGGTCATATCTGCACTAGGGGATACTCTTTCATTTTATAACAGGGCGCCAATTTCCCTTTATTTACAACTTATAATGTAACTTCCTTCCCTTTACTGGCAGTCGGTCTGGTCGCCACATATATCATTAGACTCCCTGAACCTCAGAGAATCAGTAGGGAGAGCTGATATGACTCTTAAAGCAGGCAAACGAAAGAGATAGGAGAGGGCACCGTAACAATATATATATATATATATATATATATATATATATATATATATATATATATATATATATATATATATATATATATATATATACAATCTTTGGACAACACCCACCAGTGGGACTCGAACCCAGAAAGCACAACTACCTTCCAGTAGCTGGCATAACTAGTATGCTTTAACCCACTACGCCATCAGACCTTACAAAAGAAGTGGCGTAGTGGGTTAAAGCATACTAGTTATGCCAGCTACTGGAAGGTAGTTGTGCTTTCTGGGTTCGAGTCCCACTGGTGGGTGTTGTCCAAAGATTGTTTATCTTCACTTGTGGTTTATGCAAGTATAGGCTTATATATATATATATATATATATATATATATATATATATATATATATATATATATATATATATATATATATATATATATATATATATTTATATATATATATATATATATATATATATATATATATATATATATATATATATATATATATATATATATATATATATATATATATTGTGACAATAATCTCCCTTTACTGGCAGTCGGTCTGGTCGCCACATATATCATTAGACTCCCTGAACCTCAGAGAATCAGTAGGGAGAGCTGATATGACTCTTAAAGCAGGCAAACGAAAGAGATAGGAGAGGGCACCGTAACAATATATATATATATATATATATATATATATATATATATATATATATATATATATATATATATATATATATATATATATATATATATATATATATATATATATACAATCTTTGGACAACACCCACCAGTGGGACTCGAACCCAGAAAGCACAACTATCTTCCAGTAGCTGGCATAACTAGTATGCTTTAACCCACTACGCCATCAGACCTTACAAAAGAAGTGGCGTAGTGGGTTAAAGCATACTAGTTATGCCAGCTACTGGAAGGTAGTTGTGCTTTCTGGGTTCGAGTCCCACTGGTGGGTGTTGTCCAAAGATTGTTTATCTTCACTTGTGGTTTATGCAAGTATAGGCTTATATATATATATATATATAGATATATATATATATATATATAGATATATATATATATATATATATATATATATATTTATATATATATATATATATATATATATATATATATATATATATATATATATATATATATATATATATATATATATATATATATATTGTGACAATAATCTCCTCCAAGAGATTGAGCCTACTCTTCCCTCCAAAGTTCGTCGCTACAAATCTATATACAACTAATATGAAAGAAATATCCAACAAATACACCACTCCAAGGTTTGCTAGAGTGCAAACGTATGCAGCCAGGAACACCTGCTCCACCTCGAACCACCAAACTTCCTGTCTGTCGCCTGCTCATCGCTGATTGGCTGCGTGTCCAGTTGCACCTGCCCTCCACCCACCACACTACCTGATGTCTGGGTCCACCACGACCTCAGCTCTCAGAATATCCAGTGCTTTCATCAGGTTAACACGTCTCGTTGGTAGACTAAGCTCTGGCTTACGTGTACTAAGAGAGGTGATAGCTTAAAGCCAATATTCCTGCACCTATTTACATTGTTTGTTATACACTTGTTATTACTCACTTGTCTTAATGTAACTTTTCATTTTGTCATTTGATTATTCTTATTATTTTGATTGATTGATTTTATGTTCCAATTTATATGTCCATTTTATTCATGTTTTGCTTTTCTAACGTAATTAAAATCTCATTGTTAAATTTACTTGTGTTTTGTGTGTCTTCCCACTACCTTACCACAGACGAAGTTCCAGATTTTCTATTTTTTGTTTCTATATGTGACGAGGCCATACCCCTAGCTTTTGAATAGCCGAACACCAACGCGTTACCGTCACATATTAAGTGGGGGCCTGTCCTAGGAGCTTCACTCAGGTACTGGTGCCAAGTAGTAATTTATGGTAAGCGTATTTAACTTTGTTAACGTAGCTTTTACTATTTTTCATATTCAATTTCATTTTTTATATGGTGCGGTGTATTGTGCATTATGAGAGTAGCATATAGTGAAGGTGAGACAACTTTGGATTACGTGGTGACTGTAGGCCGCAGTCATACTCTTAATTGGTCATCTTTCCCTCCATGTTATTACTCGTGTTTACCATCTTTTGTCCCTTGGATATTTCTCATTTTTGACAGATCATCATATTGGTACCCTGGTACTGTGGTCTGCCCCGGGTCAAGTGCACCCAATCTTCTGCAATCTGACTGTAGGAGGACAAAGAGTGCCATAGTTCCTCTAGCTCGAACTTTAGTTGCTGAATTGGGACCTCAGCAGCAGTTCTCGTTACCAGTTGACACCTCGCACCCCTACACGTCAGTCAGAGATGATGATACATACAACGGTAGGGAATTAGCTTACTTTTTCAGAGCACAAAAGTTCGCTAATTCTGTAAGTATCATATTAATTTCAGTAGGAAAAACTTGCTTATGTCCTATAGAGACTCGGCAAGGTATGCCTACATCCTTGGACTACCAATTTTACTTTTGAGGCAATTAACTGTTTCATTTGTTTTCGAAACTCAGTTTCATTTGTTTAGTAGGATTTTCTTGCCCTTATCCTCTTACATGAGTACCGGGTACAATATTTCCTGCGCCTTTGATTTAAATTAATCATTTAACATCTTTTACTTAACTTTAATTGTTAAAGATCCCACAGGATAGGTACCAGTTGCCACGTTGTCCTGTTTCTGACATTCACTATAACGGTATATTAGTTGTACATTTATTTGCTAATTTCACCATGTTTCGTCTCCAAGCTTTCCGTGCAGATCCAGCTGGTACAATTGGGACTTTAAGTCATGCCAAGAGAGCTGAATTACAAACTCTTGCACATGAGTATAAACTAACAGTTCCCTACCAAGCCAACAAGAGTGAAATACACAACCTGTTGCTGGATCATTTCTTAGAACAAGGTAAGATAGACTCTGAAACTCATGAAACTTACTATATTGCAGATAAAACTGATTTGGCAACGATGAAACTCAAACTAGAGCTGGCCAAGATTGAACGCGAGCAGCAAAGGGAAGCCCTCGAACAACAAGAACGAGCAGCTGCCATACGAAGGGAAGAACAAGAACGTGAGGCTGCTTTGAGGAAGGAAGAACACGAACGTGAGGCTGCCTTGAGGAAGGAAGAACACGAACGTGAAATCACTCTCAAGGAACGTGAACTCGCCCTCCAGGAACGTGAGGTTGCACTACTCCAGGAGCGGGAACGAGTACAGCTTGAAACCAAACAACGCGAGTTGGAGATGCAACGCGAACATGACAAGCAACAAGCGACTCTGGCTCTAGAGTGTCGTCAACAAGAATTCGCGTTGGAAACTTCACACTTCACTCAACGCCAGCAAGCTACTGCCACTCTTCCCGTCAGTTTTAATATATCGCATGCAAGTAAGTTAATGCCATCCTTTGTAGAAGCAGAAGTTGATGTGTTTTTCACCACCTTTGAAACCCTTGTTAATCAACTCAGTTGGCCTGTCGACCAATGGGCCACATTTCTCAGAGTCCATCTTACAGGTAGAGCTGCAGTCACACTCAGTACTTTGGCGTCTGAGAATGACTACTAGACTCTGAAACAAGCAGTGTTGGACGCCTACCTCCTCTCCACAGAAAGTTATCGAAGGAAATTCCGTGACCACCTGAAGGCAAGTACCACTACCTTCCTCGAGTTTGCTAACACAAAACGGAGATATTTTATGAAATGGCTGGAAGCAGCACATGTCTCTACTTTTACAGAACTCGTCAACCTGATGCTAGTTGAAGAATTCTTGAGGCGTGTGCCGCCTCCTGTCCGTCTATACTTAGCAGATAAAGAAGAAACCGACTACCTGAAGTGTGCTAAGTCGGCTGACACTTACAGCCTCATCCACCGGCTGACACCCGAACCATCCTCCAGTAAGAAGTCGTGGTACAGTTACGAGAAACTGAGCACCGATCAAGCTGGCTCGCAATTGTACTGCAAGTATTGTAGACTCTATGGACATACCATAGACAAGTGTGGTAAGTCTCAACACAAAGGAACCACTGACCCACAGAAACCCAAACCAACTCCTCCTAAGTCCGGTAAGCCTGTGATGAATGTTGGTGTTAAGGTTAATGATCTTTCTCTTTTCAGTAACCACCTGTATACTGGAACTGTCTCTGCCAACGGTTCAAATCCGGAGGGACGTTTCAAATTGAAGATCTTGAGGGACACAGCGGCTCTTCAATCGATCATCTTGAAGTCGGCTGTGCCCAACATCGCCTACACCGGAGAAACTGTCTTCATCACTGACCTCACTGCTACCACTCCATACCCTCTCGCCAGAGTCCACCTGGATTGTCCCTACGTGAACGGAGAAGTCCAAGTCGCCGTCAGGGAAAAGCCTTTTCCCATGCCTGGAGTGCAACTTCTTCTAGGCAACGACTTGGCAGAAGACCTGCAACCGACCAACCTGATCGTCATGGACAAACCCCAGGTGTGTACCTCTGTGCCAATTAACCCTATACTAGCGTATGTTCCAGCAGAGGTTCAAGAGAGTGATGAAGTTTCTCCTCCGGTTCTCGTGACCACCCGTGCACAAGCCGCACGTCGACAGCCAGCTGACTCTACTGCTACCGCTGTCCCTCAAGACCCTCAGAAACTACCCCCGAATCTGACCAAGTTGGAGTTCCGTAAGTTGCAGAGGGAAGATCTTACTTTAACACCATTGTTTTTCCAGGCTGAGACTCAACCCGACAGTATTCCTGGGTTCTTCCTAAAGAACGACTTGCTCTACCGCAGATATAGACCCAGTAAACTGAAGGAGGAGGACGATTGGGCCAACATCGAACAACTTGTGATTCCTACCAGCCTGCGGCCCACTATTCTACACCTGGCCCACGGAGCACTCTCCCACTACGGATTCAACAAGACTTACCATGGAATTCGTCAAGACTACTACTGGCCAGGTATGGTGAATAGCGTCAAACAGTACGTAAAACAGTGTCATATATGTCAGATGGCAGGCAAACCGAACATCTCCATTCCCAGAGCGCCACTGATTCCCATACAGGTGCCTGCGGAACCATTCCACAGACTTATAATAGACTGTGTTGGTCCTTTACCTCGGACCAGTTCAGGTAACGCCTATATCTTAACCATCCTGTGTCCTACCACCAGATTTCCCATAGCAGTTCCAGTAAAGAACATCACGGCTGCTACGGTTGTAAAACATCTATTGAAGATCTTCACTCAATACGGATTTCCCAGGGAGATTCAGAGCGACTGTGGTACCAACTTCACCAGTGATCTCTTCAAAAGGACACTGGAGGAGTTCAACATCAAACAGGTATTGTCCAGCCCCTATCATCCTGCTTCACAGGGTTCTCTTGAGCGTAGTCATCAGACTATCAAAGCACTTTTGAAAAAGTTTTGTAGTGAAACCTCTAAGGATTGGGATAAGGAAATCGACCTTGTAATGTGTATTTACAGAAGTCTTCCCAATGAGTCCCTAGGAGTATCTCCTTATGAGATGCTCTACGGCCGTAAGTGCCGTACTCCCCTTAAGGCTTTCAAAGACTCTCTCCGAGATGCCACCTTCAATGAGCATCAGAATGTGCCCCAGTTTCTTCAAAACCTTCAACACATTCTAGAGAGTCCACCGTTTTGCCCATGATAATCTATTGAAAGCCCAGGAGAGGATGAAGACTCATTACGACCAGACCAGCAAAGTAAGAAAATTTAAGCCGGGAGACTTCGTCCTTGCCTACTTCCCTATCCCAGGTTCTCCTTTACAAAACAGATTTTCAGGACCCTACTGCATCAAGGAGTGCCGAAACAACCACAACTACGTTATCGAGACTCCAGATAGGCGGCGGAAGACCCAGCTGTGCCACGTCAACCTCCTGAAGCAATATAATGGTATTCCTCCCACTGTCCTAATCAATTATTCTACCTTCACAGAACCCTAAATCCACAGTGAGACCTTCCCAGCTTCTCCTCCCGAAAGCACTGACAAGGAGTCAGCGCTTTCTAATTCCGAAATCCTTAATGATCTTCCCAAATACTTTCAGGATAATCATAGTGCACCTCTTGTCAAGATCTTCAGAGAACATCAGGAGTTGTTCCGAGATGACCCCCAAGAGTGTAATGTTACCCAGCACGACATCCAACTGCTCCCCGACACCCGGCCGATTCGTCAACCCTTCTACCGAATCAGCCCGAGCAAGAAGGAAGTCATGCGTGCTGAGGTGCAGTACCTCTTGGATCATGGACTGGCTACAACTTGTGAGTCCCCCTGGGCCTCACCCTGTATCTTGGTACCCAAACCCCAAGGTAAGGTGCGGTTATGTACTGACTATCGAAAACTCAATAACGTAACGGTCAAGGATGCTTACCCCTTGCCAAGGATAGATGACATCCTTGACGCCATTGGTAGTGCCCAGTACTTGTCCCAAGTGGACTTGCTGAAGGGGTACTATCAAGTGTGTCTAACGGAGCGCGCTAAAGAGATATCTGCCTTTATCACTCCTTTTGGACTTTTCAGATATGAACGCCTTCCTTTCGGACTATGTAATGCCCCGGCCACCTTTCAGAGACCTGTCAACCGTGTCATCCAGGGCTTGGATAACACATACGCCAACCTGGACGATATCGTCGTAGCATCCAACACCTGGAGTGAACATCTGCTTCAGCTGCGACGTCTGTTCTCCAAGCTCCTGACAGCCGGCCTCACCATCAACCTGGGCAAGTCCACCTTCGCGAAAGGTAAAGTGCGTTATCTGGGTCATGTTATTGGGAGTGGCAGCCTAGCTCCGTTAGACTCACACACTCAAGCCGTCCAACAGTATCCACAGCCTACCACCAGGAAGCAGCTCCTGCGCTTCCTTGGTCTTGCCTCCTACTACCGTAGGTTTGTGAGGAATTTCAGTACAGTCGCCACACCTCTAATCCTATTAACCAGTCCCAAGCAACGGTATAATTGGACCATGCAGCAAACCGTTGCTTTCGAACAACTCAAATTCCTCCTCTGTTCTAATCCCATTCTCGCCTCACCAGATATCACCAAGCCTTTCGTCCTTCATGTCGACGCCAGTGGTACCGGCGTTGGTGGTGTCCTGATGCAACAACGAGGCGAGGAGGTTCTACCTGTCAGCTACTACAGCTACAAATTGAAACCACACCAGAGGAACTACAGCACTATTGAAAAGGAGCTACTGTCCATCGTCCTGAACCTCCAACACTTCGCTCCGTACCTACAAGGCGCCAGGTCTACAACCATCTTCTCAGACCACAACCCTCTGCGCTTCCTACATCAAGCCCTATTCAGTAACCAGCGTCTTCTACGATGGGCTTTGTATTTACAAGATTTCAACCTGGAGATCCGCTATATCAAGGATTCTGACAACATCTTAGCCGATGCCCTCTCCAGAGTTTATGAAGTAGAAGCGACTCCATCTATTACTCCACCACATAACGACGTACTTCTTCCAGAACTGCAGGCTTCGGGGGAGAGTTGTGACGATAATCTCCTCCAAGAGATTGAGCCTACTCTTCCCTCCAAAATTCGTCGCTACAAATCTATATACAACTAATATGGAAGAAATATCCAACAAATACACCACTCCAAGGTTTGCCAGAGCGCAAACGTATGCAGCCAGGAACACCTGCTCCACCTCGAACCACCAAACTACCTGTCTGTCGCCTGCTCATCGCTGATTGGCTGCGTGTCCAGTTGCACCTGCCCTCCACCCACCACACTACCTGATGTCTGGGTCCACCACGACCTCAGCTCTCAGAATATCCAGTGCTTTCATCAGGTTAACTCGTCTCGTTGGTAGACTAAGCTCTGGCTTACGTGTACTAAGAGAGGTGATAGCTTAAAGCCAATATTCCTGCACCTATTTACATTGTTTGTTATACACTTGTTATTACTCACTTGTCTTAACGTAACTTTTCATTTTGTCATTTGATTATTCTTATTATTTTCATTGATTGATTTTATGTTCCAATTTATATGTCCATTTTATTCATGTTTTGCTTTTCTAACGTAATTAAAATCTCATTGTTAAATTTACTTGTGTTTTGTGTGTCTTCCCACTACCTTACCACAGACGAAGTTCCAGATTTTCTATTTTTTGTTTCTATATGTGACGAGGCCATACCCCTAGCTTTTAAACAGCCGAACACCAACGCGTTACCGTCACAATATATATATATATATATATATATATATATATATATATATATATATATATATATATATATATATATATATATATATATATATATATATATATATATATATATATATATATATATATAGTGTTTGTGAGAGTACCACCTCTGGTGCCAATGTGGGGACCCATAGCCTCGGAGAAGAAAATAATATATATAATATATATATATAATATATATATATATATATATATATATATATATATATATATATATATATATATATATATATATATATATATATATATATATATATATATATATATATATATTATTAAATATGACCGAAAAAGTAAGATTATTAATTCTAACACGAATTTTCTCAATCTTTCGTACATTTGTTTTCACTGTTGGTGGTAATTCAAAAATCAATTCTCCAAAATTCATTTTTATTTCTAGTCTGACGCGACACTTGAGCGCGTTTCGTAAAACTTATTACATTTTCAAAGACTTTAGTTAACACATACACAACTGAATAGAACTTACACATCTCCGATTTTGTTTATATCTACATTTGAGTGAGGTGGATGGGGTGAGGTGGTATTTAATAAGGTATTAATTTCATCAACACAAGACAGAACACGAAACAATGGGTATTGAATAGAAGTGATTGTAGAAGCCTATTGGTCCATATTTCTTGATGCTGCTATATTGGAGCGGAGTCTTGAGGTGGGTAGAATATAGTTGTGCATTAATTGGCTGTTGATTGCTGGTGTTGACTTCTTGATGTGTAGTGCCTCGCAAACGTCAAGCCGCCTGCTATCGCTGTATCTATCGATGATTTCTGTGTTGTTTACTAGGATTTCTCTGGCGATGGTTTGGTTGTGGGAAGAGATTATATGTTCCTTAATGGAGCCCTGTTGCTTATGCATCGTTAAACGCCTAGAAAGAGATGTTGTTGTCTTGCCTATATACTGGGTTTTTTGGAGCTTACAGTCCCCAAGTGGGCATTTGAAGGCATAGACGACGTTGGTCTCTTTTAAAGCGTTCTGTTTTGTGTCTGGAGAGTTTCTCATGAGTAGGCTGGCCGTTTTTCTGGTTTTATAGTAAATCGTCAGTTGTATCCTCTGATTTTTGTCTGTAGGGATAACGTTTCTATTAACAATATCTTTCAGGACCCTTTCCTCCGTTTTATGAGCTGTGGAAAAGAAGTTCCAGTAAAATAGTCTAATAGGGGGTATAGGTGTTGTGTTGGTTGTCTCTTCAGAAGTTGCATGGCGTTTCACTTTCCTTCTTATGATGTCTTCGACGAAACCATTGGAGAAGCCGTTGTTGACTAGGACCTGCCTTACCCTACAGAGTTCTTCGTCGACTTGCTTCCATTCTGAGCTGTGGCTGAGAGCACGGTCGACATATGCGTTAACAACACTCTTCTTGTACCTATCTGGGCAGTCGCTTTTGGCATTTAGGCACATTCCTATGTTCGTTTCCTTAGTGTAGACTGCAGTGTGGAAACCTCCGCTCTTTTCCATGACTGTTACATCTAGAAAGGGCAGCTTCCCATCCTTTTCCATCTCGTAAGTGAAACGCAGCACGGAACTCCGCTCAAATGCCTCCTTCAGCTCCTGCAGATGTCTGACATCAGGTACCTGTGTAAAAATGTCGTCAACATACCTGCAGTATATGGCCGGTTTCAAGTTCATGTCGACTAAGACTTTTTGCTCGATGGTACCATGTAGAAGTTTGCAAACAGGACACCTAGGGGAGAACCCATGGCGACCCCATCTACTTGCTTATACATGTGCCCATCCGGGCTCAAGAAGGGTGCCTCTTTAGTACAAGCTTGGAGTAGTTTCCTTTGGATATTTTCTGGTATGTCAAGAGGAGTACAGGCTGGATCACAATACACTCTGTCGGCTATCATCCCGATTGTCTCGTCCACTGGTACGTTGGTGAACAACGATTCTACGTCCAACGAGGCTCTTATTCCTGTGGCCCGTGTGCCCCGCAGTAACCCAGCAAACACAAATCATCTAGAAAACGTTTGTCTATCTCTTCCCATAGGCGTGGGAATGATTTGCATTGAGAATGGTGCAGGAGAGCCTTTGAGAAACTTTTAATCAAAAAATCCAAACACAAAGGTTTTATAATAAATTGTTTTTCTCAACTTTTTTGTTCCTAATGTATTACAAATATTTTTACATGTTTAAATATAAAATTTATGGTGTTTTTTTTGTAAAATTCATTAATAAATTGTGAATATTGGCTGAGTGAAACGTTCAAAATCCATTTTGTTACAATATGATCAGAAAAAAGTAGTTTTCCAAATTTTCTAAAAATCGCTCTTTTTAACACAATTTGACTCCTTATGCATTCCACTAAACACTAATATCATGTTTAAATATATAATTTATGTATTATTCCCTAAGATAATTTATATAAATTATAAAAGTTGCTGGAAAGTGGTGTGATAGAATCTGAAAACGTTTTGTTGTCTGATATTGGCGTGTTCTTATTAACTAGAGTGAGTAAGAGTGAGCGAGAGTGGGTAAGAGTGAGTAAGAGTGACTGAAGGTGAGTGAGAGTGCCAGAGAGTGTGTAAGTATGAGTAAGAGTGAGTATAAGTAAGAGTGACTGAGAGTGAGTAAGAGTGACAGAGTGAGTAAGAGTGAGAGTAAGGGTGACAGAATGAGTAAGAGTGAGAGTAAGGGTGAGTATGAGAGTAAGAGTGATTGAGAGTTAGAGTGAGAGTAAGAGTGATTGAGAGTTAGTGAGAGTAAGAGTGATTGAGAGTAAGAGTGATTGAGAGTAAGAGTGATTGGGAGTAAGAGTGATTGGGAGTAGGAGTAAGAGTGAGAGTAGGAGTAAGAATGAGAATAAGAGTGATTGAGAGTAAGAGTGAGTAAGAGTAAGAATGAGAGTAAGAGTGATTGAGAGTAAGAGTTATTGAGAGTAAGAGTGATTGGGAGTAAGAGTGATTGGGAGTAAGAGTAAGAGTGAGAGTAAGAGTAAGAATGAGAATAAGAGTGATTGGGAGTAAGAGTAAGAGTAAGAATGAGAGTAGGAGTGATTGAGAGTAGGAGTGATTGGGAGTAGGAGTGATTGGGAGTAAGAGTGATTGAGAGTAAGAGTAATTGAGAGTAAGAGTAAGAGTGAGAGAGTGAGTATGAATGGGTAAGGGTGACTGAGAGTGAGTAAGAGTGACAGAGTAAGAGTGATAGAGAGTAAGAGTGACAGAGAGTAAGAGTGACAGAGAGTAAGAGTGACAGAGAGTAAGAGTGACAGAGAGTAAGAGTGACAGAGTAAGAGTGACAGAGTAAGAGTGACAGAGAGTAAGAGTGACAGAGAGTAAGAGTGACAGAGAGTAAGAGTGACAGAATAAGAGTGAGTATGAGTGAGTAAGGATGACTGAGAGTAAGAGTGAGTAATAGTGCGTAAGAGTGATTGAGAGTTAGAGTGAGAGTAAGAGTGATTGAGAGTTAGTGAGAGTAAGAGTGATTGAGAGTAAGAGTGAGAAATAGTGTGTAAGAGTGATTGAGAGTAAGAGTGAGTAATAGTGCGTAAGAGTGATTATGAGAGAGTTAAGAGTGTGAGGTGTGAGAGGGTAGCAGGCCAGCAAAGCAGGATGTGTGGTCACAGATAGGCCTAGGCCTAGGCCTCGTGATCTCTAATGTTGGTTTTTATATATATGTTGGATTTTTTGTCCTGTTTCAAATTATAATTATTTAGCAGGAATGTAATAAGATATTGCACAGTATTAATGTGACAATAATATATGCATTATTTCCTTGATAATCAAACTTGTTGTTCAAAGATAATATACAATCTTTGAAGGAAACATTTTGAGAGCGCGAGCTGGCAACACTGTTCTGGTGGTGAGAGAGACATGGTTAGTTGTGCTCAGACCTTCAGTGGTGAAGGGTGTGTCCCAGCTGGCTGCCACCAGCTGCCACCCGCTGCCACCAGCCGCCACCCGCCGCCACCCGCTACCCACCACCAGCCGCCACCCGCCACCACCCACCACCAGCCGCCACCTGCCACCACCCACCACCAGCCGCCACCCACCACCACCCACCACCAGCCGCCACCCGCCACCACCCACCACCAGCCGCCACCAGCCACCGCCACCCACCACCGCCACCCACCACCCGCCGCCACCACCCACCGCCACCACCCACCACCAGCCGCCACCCGCCACCAGCCACCGCCACCCACCACCGCCACCCGCCGCCACCACCCACCACCACCAGCCGCCACCGCCACCACCACCCACCACCACCGCCGCCACCACCCATCACCGCCGTCGCCACCACCACCTACCACCACCGCCGCCACCACCCATCACCGCCGCCACCACCTACCACAGCCACCGCCGCCACCACCACCACCCACCACAGCCGCCGCCGACACCACAGCCACCACCCACCACAGCCGCCACCACCACCCACCACCGCCGACACCACCACCCACCACCACCACCACCCACCACCGCCGCCACCACCAGCCGCCACAAGCCGCCACCGCCCGCCACCAGCCGCCATCACCACCACCACCAGCCGCCATCACCGCCACCAGCCGCCACCAGCTGCCACCACCACCAGCCGCCACCACCGCCCGCCACCAGCCGCCACCAGCTGCCACCACCACCAGCCGCCACCACCGCCCGCCATCAGCCGCCACCGCCCGTTGCCACAGTCGCCACCGCCAGCCGCCACCACCAGCCGCCATCACCGCCACCACCAGCCGTCACCACCAGCCGCCACCAGCTGCCACCGCCCGCCACCAGCCGCCACCACCAGCCGCCACCACCGCCACCACCACCTGCCACCAGCCGCCACCACCGCCCGCTATCAGCCGTCACCGCCCGTTGCCACAGTCGCCACCGCAAGCCGCCACCGCCAGCCGCCACCAGCCCACACCACCGCCGATCGCCACCACCCACCACAGCCGCCATCACCCACCACCCGCCGCCACCACCCACCACCCGCCGCCACCACCCACCACCACCAGCCGCCGCCCCCACCACCACCCACCACCACCGCCGCCACCACCCACCACCGCCAGCCGCCACTACCCACCACCACCGCCGCCACCACCCACCACAGCCGCCACCACTCATCACAGCCGCCGCCGCCCGCCACCGCCCGCCACCGCCCGCCACCACCGCCAGACACAGCCGCCAGTGTCCGCCACCGCCGCCACTGTCCGCCACCGCCGCCACTGTCCGCCACCGCCGCCACTGTCCGCCACTGTCCGCCACCGCCACCACTGTCCGCCACCGCCACCACTCTCCGCCCACCGCCACCACTGTCAGCCCGCCGCCACCATTGTCCGCCTACCGCCACCACTGTCCGCCCGCCGCCACCACTGTCCGCCCGCCGCCACCACTGTCCGCCCGCCGCCGCCACTGTCCGCCCGCCGCCGCCACTGTCCGCCCGCCGCCGCCACTGTCCGCCCGCCGCCGCCACTGTCCGCCCGCCGCCGCCACTGTCCGCCCGCCGCCACTGTCCACCACCGCCGCCACAGCCGCCACGGTCCGCCCGCCGCCACTATCCGCCACAGCCGCCACTATCCGCCACCGCCGCCACTGTCCGCCCGCTGCCACTGCATGTCTGCCCGCCGCCACTATCCGCCACCGCCGCCACTGTCCGCCCGCCGCCACTATCCGCCACCGCCGCCACTGTCCGCCCGCCGCCACTGTCTGCCCGCCGCCGCCCTGTCCGCCCGCCGCCACTGTCCGCCCGCCGCCGCCACTGTCCGCCCGCCGCCACTGTCCGCCCGCCGCCACTGTCCGCCCACCGCCACCGCCGCCACTGTCCGCCCGCCGCCACTGTCTGCCACCGCCGCCACTATCCGCCACCGCCGCCACTGTCCGCCCTCCGCCACTGTCCGCCCGCCGCCACTGTCCACCCGCCGCCACTGCCCGCCCGCCGCCGCCACTGTCCGCCCGCCGCCACTGTCTGCCCGCCGCCACTATCCGCCACTGTCCGCCACAGCCGCCACTCTCCGCCGTACAGCCTCCCCTCTCTCCGTTAGTAAATAATTATAATTGTTAGTAAATAATAAAAGAAATATAAATTATTAGATTTTTTTTACCCTTAAATTGGTTTTAATATTTAAATTGAAAATAATAATATAATATAAAATATAATAAAAATAATATAATATAAAATATAATTTAATTTCAAGAAATTTAAGTTGCCACAACATCTCAAATTAGTGTTAGATACGTAGGTTTTGGTTATAAGTTTTGGAAACCTATTTAAGTCCACACACAATATCGTATCTGATACGATAAAACAAACGTTTCCAATCCTTTCAAATACTTTCCAGATATGTTGTGGCAACCTAAAATTGTTTGCCGGGAAGTCAACAAATTCCTTTGGCGACTTCATGCTGAAGGCGCAAGGGACATAAGGAGTCAGGAGGCCGTTGAGTCGCTTCTCTAGTCTGTACGTGGGTGTGGGTATCTGGCTAATGATTGGCCGAAGTGGGTTTCACCGCCCGTTGCGGTGAAACACACCAAGGCTTGTGTGTCTTGACATTTCCATACGCATATCCAGGTTTATATTCCCCTGGATATATAGGGGAATATAAACCTATATATATATATATATATATATATATATATATATATATATATATATATATATATATATATATATATATATATATATATATATATATGTCGTACCTAGTAGCCAGAACTCACTTTTTGGCCTACTATGCATGGCCCGATTTGCCTAATAAGCCAAGTTTTCCTGAATTAATATATTTTTTCTAATTTTTTTCTTATGAAATGATAAAGCTACCCATTTCATTATGTATGAGGTCAATTTTTTTTTATTAGAGTTAAAATTAACGTAGATATATGACCGAACCTAACCAACCCTACCTAACCTAACCTAACCTATCTTTATAGGTTAGGTTTGGTTAGGTAGCCGAAAAAGTTAGGTTAGGTTAGGTTAGGTAGGTTAGGTAGTCGAAAAACAATTAATTCATGAAAACTTGGCTTATTAGGCAAATCGGGCCTTGCATAGTATCTGGCTACTAGGTACGACATATATATATATATATATATATATATATATATATATATATATATATATATATATATATATATATATATATATATATATATATATATATATATATATATATATAACTGTTTTACTCGGCCTACTATGCAAGGCCCCATTTGCCTAATAAGAAAAGTTTTCCTGAATTTATATATTTTTCACATTTTTTTCTTATGAAATGATAAATCTGTCCATTTCATTATGTATATGTTAATTTGTTTAAATTTGAGTTAAAACTAATGTACATATATGACCGAACCTAACCAACCTTACCTAACTTATCTAAACCTAATGTAAACTAACACAACTATGTCAATATTTTATGTTCCTAATACAATATAATAATAATTCCACACACAATAATTCCACAATCCACATATATTTATATATATATATATATATATATATATATATATATATATATATATATATATATATATATATATATATATATATATATATATATATATATATATAAATATATATATATATATATATATATATATATATATATATATATATATATATATATATATATATATATATATATATATATATATATATATATATATATATATATATATATAATAATAATAAATATGACCGAAAAAGTAAAATTATTAATTCTAATATGAATTTTCTCAATATTGCTTATGTTTCTTTTCACTGTCGATGGTAATTGAAAAATCAATTCTCCAAAATTCATTTTTATTTCTAGTCTGACGCGACACTTGAATGCGTTTCGTTATAACTTATTACATTTTCAAAGACTTTAGTTTACACACACACAACTATAACCTGCAAACAATAAACAGAGTTCTACTATGATATAATTTAAACCTATCTTAACCTTTTATTTTATATACCTGCATTTGGGTGATGTGATATGTTACAACAGTTTTGGATGAGGTGAAAACAAACTTTCAACACAAGACAGAACACGAAACAATCGCGATGATAGCGGACAGAGTGTATCATGATCCGGCCTGTACTCCTCTTGACATACCAGAAAACAGTCTCAGGAAACTACTCCTAGCTTGTACTAAAGAGGCACCCTTCTTGAGCCCGGATGGGCAAATGTATAAGCAAGTAGATAGGGTCGCCATGGGTTCTCCCCTAGGTGTCCTGTTTGCGAACTTCTACATGGGTACCATCGAACAAAAGGTCTTAGTCGACATGAACTTGAAACTGGCCATATACTGCGGGTATGTTGACGACATTTTAACACAGGTACCTGATGTCAGACATCTGCAGGAGCTGAAGGAGGCATTTGAGCAGAACTCTGTGTTGCGTTTCACTTACGAGATGGAGAAGGATGGGAAGCTGCCCTTTCTAGACGTAACAGTCATGGAAAGGAGCGGAGGTTTCCACACTGCAGTCTACACTAAGGAAACAAACATAGGAATGTGCCTCAATGCCAACAGTGACTGCCCAGACAGGTACAAGAGGATTGTTGTTAACGCTTATGTCGACGGTGCTCTCAGCCACAGCTCAGGATGGAAGCAAGTCGATGAAGAACTCTGTAGGGTAAGGCATGTTCTAGTCAACAACGACTTCTCTAATGGTTTCGTCGAAGACATCATAAGAAGGAAAGTGAAAAGCCATGCAACCTCTGAAGAGACAACTAACACAACACCTATACCTACTATTAGACTATTTTACAGGAACTTCTTTTCCACAGCTCATAAAACGGAGGAAAGGGTCCTGAAAGATATTGTTAATAGGAACGTTATCGCTACAGACAAAAATCAGAAGATACAATTGACGATTTACTATAAAACCAGAAAAACGGCTAACCTACTCATGAAAAACTCTCCAGACACAAAGCAGAACGCTTTAAAAGAGACCAATGTCGTCTATGCTTTCACATGCCCACTTGGGGACTGTAAGCCTCAAAGAACTCAGTATATAGGCAAGACAACAACATCGCTTTCCAGGCGATTAACGATGCATAAGCAACAGGGCTCCATTAAGAAACATATAATCTCTTCCCACAACCAGACCATCACCAGAGAAGTCTTAACAAAAAACACAGAAATCATCGATAGATACAGCGATAGTAGGCAGCTTGATATCTGTGAGGCACCACACATCAAGAAGTCAACGCAAGCAATCAACAGCCAATTATTGCACAACTATATTTTACTCACTTTAAGACTCCGCACCAATATAGAAGCATCAAGAAATATGGGCCAATAGACCCTTTGCAGTTACTTCCATTCTTCCCTTTAACTTACCCAATATTATATCCATTGTTTCGTGTTCTGTCTTGTGTTGAAAGTTTGTTTTCACCTCATCCAAAACTGTTGTAACATATCACCTCACCCAAATGCAGATATATAAAATAAAAGGTTAAGATAGGTTTAAATTATAGCATAGTAGAACTCTGTTTAGTGTTTGCAGGGTATAGTTGTGTGTGTGAACTAAAGTCTTTGAGAATGTAATAAGTTATTACGAAACGCGTTCAAGTGTCGCGTCAGACTAGAAATAAAAATGAATTTTGGAGAATTGATTTTTCAATTACCATCGACAGTGAAAAGAAACATAAAATATATTGAGAAAATTCGTGTTAGAATTAATAATCTTACTTTTTCGGTCATATTTAATAATATATGTTTACAAGAAAGACTGCTACCAATATATATATATATATATATATATATATATATATATATATATATATATATATATATATATATATATATATATATATATATATATATATATATATATATATATATATATATATATATATATATATATATATATATATATATATATATATATATATATATATATATATATATATATATATATATATATATATATATATATTGGTAGCAGTTTTTCCTGTAGACATATATTATTAAATATGACCGAAAAAGTAAGATTAATAATTCTAACACGAATTTTCTCGATCTTTCTTACGTTTCTTTTCACTGTTGATCTGTTGATGGTAATTCAAAAATCAATTCTCCAAAGTTCATTTTTATTTCTAGTCTGACTCGACACTTGAGCGCATTTCGTGAAACTTATTACATTTTCAAAGACTTTAGTTTACACACACACACACAACTTTAACTGAATAGAGCTTAAACATCTTCAAGTTTTTTTATACCTACATTTGGGTGAAGTGACATGTTACAATAGTTTTGGATGAGGTGAAAATAAACTTTAAACACAAGACAAGACACGAAACAATGTAATACAAACAGGTATTAAAGGTAGGTAACTGCAGAAGTCCTATTTTTATTGGCCCATATTTCTTGATGCTTCTATATTGGAGCGGAGTCTTGAAGTGGGTAGAATATAGTTGTGCATTAATTGGCTGTTGATTGCTGGTGTTGACTTCTTGATGTGTAGTGCCTCGCAGACGTCAAGCCGCCTGCTATCGCTGTATCTATCGATGATTTCTGCGTTGTTTGCTAAGATTTCTCTGGTGATAGTTTGGTTGTGGGAAGAGACTATATGTTCCTTAATGGAGCCCTGTTGCTTATGCATCGTTAAACGCCTGGAAAGAGATGTTGTTGTCTTGCCTATATACTGAGTTTTTTGAGGCTTACAGTCCCCAAGAGGGCATTTATAAATAAATAATAAATAAATAAATGTGTATTTAGGTAAGGTACATACATAAAGAGATTTTACAAAGTTTGTTGGATTAATAGATAGAACTAGTACATACAATGCCTAAAGCCACTATTACGCAAAGCGTTTCGGGCAGTGGCATTTGAAGGCATAGATGACGTTGGTCTCTTTTAAAGCGTTCTGCTTTGTGTCTAGAGAGTTTCTCATGAGTCGGCTGGCCATTTTTTTTGGTTTTATAGTAAATTCTCAGTTGTATCTTCTGATTTTTGTCTGTAGGGATAACGTTTCTACTAGCAATATCTTTCAGGACTCTTTCCTCCTTTTTATGGGCTGTAGAAAAGAAGTTCCTGTAAAATAGTCTAATAGGGGGTATAGGTGTTGTGTTAGTTGTCTCTTCAGAGGTTGCATGGCGTTTCACTTTCCTTCTTATTATGTATTCCACGAAACCATTGGAGAAGCCGTTGTTGACTAGGACCTGCCTTACCCTACAGAGTTCTTCGTCGACTTGCTTCCATTCTGAGCTGTGGCTGAGAGCACGGTTGACATAAGCTTGTTTTCCACAGCCCATAAAACAGAGGAAAGGGTCCTGAAAGATATTGTTAGTAGAAACGTTATCCCTACAGACAAAAATCAGAAGATACAACTGACAATTTACTATAAAACCAAAAAAACGGATAGCTTACTCATGAGAAACTCTCCAGACACAAAGCAGAACGCTTTAAAAGAGACCAACGTCGTCTATGCCTTCAAATGCCCTCTTGGGGACTGTAAGCCTCAAAAAACTCAGTATATAGACAAGACAACAACATCTCTTTCCAGGCGTTTAACGATGCATAAGCAACAGGGCTCCATTAAGGAACATATAGTCTCTTCCCACAACCAAACCATCACCAGAGAAATCTTAGCAAACAACACAGAAATCATCGATAGATACAGCGATAGCAGGCGGCTTGGCGTCTGCGAGGCACTACACGTCAAGAAGTCAACACCAGCAATCAATAGCCAATTAATGCACAACTATATTCTACCCACTTCAAGACTCCGTTCCAATATAGAAGCATCAAGAAATATGTGCAAATAAAAGTAGGCCTTCTGCAGTTACCTACCTTTAATACCTGTTTGTATTACATTGTTTTGTGTCCTGTCTTGTGTTAAAAGTTTATTTTCACCTCATCCAAAACTATTGTAACATGTCACTTCACCCAAATGTAGGTATAAAAAACTCGAAGATGTTTAAGCTCTATTCAGTTAAAGTTGTGTGTGTGAGTGTAAACTAAAGTCTTTAAAAATGTAATAAGTTTTATGAAACGCGCTCAAGTGTCGCGTCAGACTAGAAATAAAAATGAATTTTGGAGAATTGATTTTTGAATTACCATCAACAGTGAAAAGAAACGTAAGAAAGACCGAGAAAATTCGCGTTAGAATTATTAATCTTACTTTTTCGGGCATATTTAATAATAATATATATATATATATATATATATATATATATATATATATATATATATATATATATATATATATATATATATATATATATATATATATATATATATATATATATCGTACCTAGTAGCCAGAACGCACTTCTCAGCCAACTATGCAAGGCCCGATTTGCCTAATAAGCCAAGTTTTCCTGAATTAATATGTTTTCTCTAATTTTTTTCTTATGAAATGATAAACCTACCCATTTCATAATGTATGAGATATATTTTTTTTTATTGGAGTTAAAATTAACGTAGATATATGACCGAACCTAACCATCCCTACCTAACCTAACCTAACCTATCTTTATATGTTAGGTTCGGTTAGGTAGCTGAAAAAGTTAGGTTAGGTTAGGTTAGGTAGGTTAGGTAGTCGAAAAAACATTAATTCATGAAAACTTGGCTTATTAGGCAAATCGGGCCTTGCATAGTAGGCTGAGAAGTGCGTTCTGGCTACTAGGTACGACATATATATATATATATGTATATATATATGTCGTACCTAGTAGCCAGAACTCACTTCTCAGCCTACTATTCAAGGCCCGATTTGCCTAATAAGCCAAGTTTTCCTGAATTAATATATTTACTATAATTTTTTTCTTATGAAATGATAAAGCAACCCTTTTCTCTATGTATGAGGTCAATTTTTTTTTATTGGAGTTAAAATTAACGTAGATATATGACCGAACCTAACCAACCCTACCTAACCTAACCTAACCTATATTTATAGGTAAGGTTAGGTTAGGTAGCCAAAAAAAGCTAGGTTAGGTTAGGTTAGGTAGGTTAGGTAGACGAAAAAACATTAATTCATGAAAACTTGGCTTATTAGGCAAATCGGGCCTTGAATAGTAGGCTGAGAAGTGTGTTCTGGCTATTAGGTACGACATATATATATATATATATATATATATATATATATATATATATATATATATATATATATATATATATATATATATATATATATATATATATATATATATATATATATATATATATATATATATATGTCGTACCTAATAGCCAGAACACACTTCTCAGCCTACTATTCAAGGCCCGATTTGCCTAATAAGCCAAGTTTTCATGAATTAATGTTTTTTCGTCTACCTAACCTACCTAACCTAACCTAACCTAGTTTTTTTTGGCTACCTAACCTAACCTTACCTATAAATATAGGTTAGGTTAGGTTAGGTAGGGTTGGTTAGGTTCGGTCATATATCTACGTTAATTTTAATTCCAATAACAAAAAATTTACCTCATACATAATGAAATGGGTAGCTTTATCATTTCATAAGAAAAAAATTAGAGCTAATATATTTTTTCAGGAAAACTTGGCTTATTAGGCAAATCGGGCCTTGCATAGTAGGCTCAGAAGTGCGTTCTGGCTGCTAGGTACGACATTATATATATATATATATATATATATATATATATATATATATATATATATATATATATATATATATATATGTCGTACCTAGCAGCCAGAACGCACTTCTGAGCCTACTATGCAAGGCCCGATTTGCCTAATAAGCCAAGTTTTCCTGAAAAAATATATTAGCTCTAATTTTTTTCTTATGAAATGATAAAGCTACCCATTTCATTATGTATGAGGTAAATTTTTTGTTATTGGAATTAAAATTAACGTAGATATATGACCGAACCTAACCAACCCTACCTAACCTAACCTAACCTATCTCTATAGGTTAGGTTCGGTTAGGTAGCGGAAAAAGTTAGGTTAGGTTAGGTTAGGTAGGTTAGGTAGTCGAAAAACAATAATTTCATGAAAACTTGGCTTATTAAGCAAATTGGGCCTTGCATAGTAGGCCGAGAAGTGCGTTCTGGCTACTAGGTACGACATATGTATATATATATATATATATATATATATATATATATATATATATATATATATATATATATATATATATATATAATATATATATATATATAATATATATATATATATAATATATATATATATATAATATATATATATATATAATATATATATATATATATATATATATATATATATATATATATATATATATATACATATGTCGTACCTAGTAGCCAGAACGCACTTCTCGGCCTACTATGCAAGGCCCAATTTGCTTAATAAGCCAAGTTTTCATGAAATTATTGTTTTTCGACTACCTAACCTACCTAACCTAACCTAACCTAACTTCTTCGGCTACCTAACCCAACCTAACCTATAAAGATAGGTTAGGTTAGGTTAGGTAGGGTTGGTTAGGTTCGGTCATATATCTACGTTAATTTCAACTCCAATAAAAGAGAATTGACCTCATACATAATGAAATGGGTAGCTTTATCATTTCATAAGAAAAATTTAGAGAAAATATATTATTTCAGGAAAACTTGGCTTATTAGGCAAATCGGCCTTGCGTAGTAGGCCGAGAAGTGCATTCTGGCTACTAGGTACGACATGTATATGTATATATATATATATATATATATATATATATATATATTATATATATATATATATATATATATATATATTTTATATATATATATATAAATGTATATATATATATATATATATATATATATATATATTTTATATATATATATATAAATGTATATATATATATATATATATATATATATAATTTATATATATATATATATATATATAAAATATATATATATATATATATATATATATAAAATATATATATATATATATATATATATATAAAATATATATATATATATATATATATATATATATATATATATATATATATATATATATATATATATATATATATATATATATATATATATATATATATATATATATATATATATATATATATATATATATATATATAATCATTAAATATGACCGAAAAAGTAAGATTTATAATTCTAACACGAATTTTCTCAATCTTTAGTACATTTCTTTTCACTGTTGGAGGTAAATCAAAAATCAATTCTCCAAAATTCATTTTTATTTCTAGTCTGACGCAACACGAGCGCATTTCGTAAAACTTATTACATTTTCAAAGACTTTAGTTCACAAATACACAACTGAATAGAACTTACGCATCTCCGATTTTATATCTACATTTGAGTGAGGTGGAAGGGGTGATGTGGCATTAACACAAGACAGAACAAGAGGTGGCATTAATAGGGTATTAATTTCATCAACACAAGACAGAACAAGAGGTGGCATTAATAGGGTATTAATTTCATCAACACAAGACAGAACACGAAACAATGGGTATTGAATAGAAGTGTTTGTAGAAAGCCTATTGGTCCATATTTCTTGATGCTTCTATATTGGAGCGGAGTCTTGAGGTGGGTAGAATATAGTTGTGCAATAATTGGCTGTTGATTGCTGGTGTTGACTTCTTGATGTGTAGTGCCTCGCAAACGTCAAGCCGCCTGCTATCGCTGTATTTATCGATAATTTCTGTGTTGTTTACTAGGATTTCTCTGGCGATGGTTTGGTTGTGGGAAGAGATTATATGTTCCTTAATGGAGCCCCGTTGCTTATGCATCGTTAAACGCCTAGAAAGGGATGTTGTTGTCTTGCCTATATACTGTTTTTTTTGGAGCTTACAGTCCCCAAGAGGACATTTGAAGGCATAGACGACGTTAGTCTCTTTTAAAGCGTTCTGTTTTGTGTCTGGAGATTTTCTCATGAGTAGGCTGGCCGTTTTTCTGGTTTTATAGTAAATCGTCAGTTGTATCCTCTGATTTTTGTCTGTAGGGATAACGTTTCTATTAACAATATCTTTCAGAACCCTTTCCTCCATGCTGCGTTTCACTTACGAGATGGAAAAGGATGGGAAGCTGCCCTTTCTAGATGTAACAGTCATGGAAAAGGGCAGAGGTTTCCACACTGCAGTCTACACTAAGGAAACGAACATAGGAATGTGCCTAAATGCCAACAGCGACTGCCCAGACAGGTACAAGAGGAGTGTTGTTAACGCATATGTCGACCGTGCTCTCAGCCACAGCTCAGAATGGAAGCAAGTCGATGAAGAACTCTGTAGGGTAAGGCAGGTCCTAGTCAATAACGGCTTCTCCAATGGTTTCGTCGAAGACATCATAAGAAGGAAAGTGAAAAGCCATGCAACCTCTGAAGAGATAACTAACACAACACCTATACCCCCTATTAGACTATTTTACAGGAACTTCTTTTCCACAGCTCATAAAACGGAGGAAAGGGTCCTGAAAGATATTGTTAATAGAAACGTTATCCCTACAGACAAAAATCAGAGGATACAACTGACGATTTACTATAAAACCAGAAAAACGGCCAGCCTACTCATGAGAAACTCTCCAGACACAAAACAGAACGCTTTAAAAGAGACTAACGTCGTCTATGCCTTCAAATGCCCTTTTGGGGACTGTAAGCTCCAAAAAACCCAGTATATAGGCAAGACAACAACATCCCTTTCTAGGCGTTTAACGATGCATAAGCAACAGGGCTCTATTAAGGAACATATAATCTCTTCCCACAACCAAACCATCGCCAGGGAAATCCTAGTAAACAACACAGAAATCATCGATAGATACAGCGATAGCAGGCGGCTTGACGTTTGCGAGGCACTACACATCAAGAAGTCAACACCAGCAATCAACAGCCAATTATTGCAATACTATATTCTACGCACCTCAAGACTCCGCTCCAATATAGAAGCATCAAGAAATATGGACCAATAGGCTTTCTACAAACACTTCTATTCAATACCCATTGTTTCGTGTTCCGTCTTGTGTTGATGAAATTAATACCCTATTAATGCCACCTCTTGTTCTGTCTTGTGTTGATGAAATTAATACCCTATTAATGCCACATCTTGTTCTGTCTTGTGTTAATGCCACATCACCCCTTCCACCTCACTCAAATGTAGATATAAAATCGGAGATGCGTAAGTTCTATTCAGTTGTGTATTTGTGAACTAAAGTCTTTGAAAATGTAATAAGTTTTACGAAACGCGCTCGTGTCGCGTCAGACTAGAAATAAAAATGAATTTTGGAGAATTGATTTTTGATTTACCTCCAACAGTGAAAAGAAATGTACGAAAGATTGAGAAAATTCGTGTTAGAATTATTAATCTTACTTTTTCGGTCATATTTAATAATATATGTCTACAGGAAAGACTGCTACCAAAATATACTAATATACATATATATATATATATATATATATATATATATATATATATATATAGAATACTTTTTTGTGAATGAAGTTTTAAATAAATAATATAAACTGACAATACAAAAATAATTGGGGGCGGTGGGAATACAATATGTATGTGTAAGTAATAGTGATCACACTGATGTTAACAACTTCAGACCTTCAGACCAGGGGCCTTCAAAGCAGCGCCTCTGTATTGTGTCACGACGATTCCTTCCGATCTCCGTGCGATCACTTCTCCAGCCTACGACTGCACATCGAGTCAGCTATCGATCGGTCTGTGTGCATGGGAACAGAGCACCAACCTTCTTCCATGTCATGGGAAGGCTGAACAAAAACACTGTGGCGTCGCCTCTCTCCACCAACGAGGAGGCGACAAACCACACGGCACCTCGGATGCATTTCCGACGGTTCCTTTCATATAAAAGGGGTGACGCCGAGGAAAATAAGACTCGCGTCCCTACCAAAACGAAAAATTCAATTCCGATCAATTCCGATCAATTCCGCAAAACTTGTCAAAAATATTTGAAAAACTAATCGACAAGCAGCTTTTCTCTTATCTAGCAAAACTCAATATACTTAGCTCTTGTCAATATGGTTTCAGACCCAAAAAAAGCAGTAACGATGCACTTATTAGTATGATTAACTTGGTACATGCAGCTGTTGAGAAAAATGAGTTCCCTGTTGGGTTATTTGTAGACTTGCGTAAGGCTTTTGACACTGTCAACCACCAAAACCTTCTTCTTAAATTACAGCATTATGGAGTCAGAAGTCACTCCCTGCAATACCTTAAGTCTTACCTTACTCACAGGCTCCAGTATGTTTCTGTGAATAATTCAATTTATCCCACCCTACCCATCAACATTGGTGTTCTCCAGGGTAGCATACTTGGCCCTCTCCTCTTTCTCATCTACATTAATGACCTTCCAAATGCCTCCCAACATCTCAAACCAATTCTATTTGCTGATAACACGACCTTCATTTACTCTAGTCCTGACCCCCTTGCTCTAAATGTCACAGTGAATACTGAGCTAAATAAAGTCCATCACTGGCAAACTGCCAACAAACTCACCCTCAATATTGACAAAACTTTCTATATTTTGTTTGGCAATAAATCCTCAAATCAATTAAATCTCAGGATAAACAATACCCAAGTTTCTAACAAAGTAAATTCAAAACTTTGTAACAAAGCAAATTCCTTGGCATTCTCATTGACCACAAGCTGAATTTCCAGGGACACATTCTAAATATATACAAAATTTCAAAAACTGTTGGCATTCATTCTAAGATCAGATACTATGTACCTCGCTCTGCCCAGGTGACACTCTACTACTCTCTCATCTATCCTTATCTCAACTGTGGTATTTGTGCTTGGGGTTCTGCTACCCAAATTAATTTACGTCCTCTAATTACTCAACACAAAGCTGCTATTAGGACAATATCTAACTCTGGCCCCAGACATCACTCGGTACCCTTACTCAAATTTCTCAGTATGTTAGATATTAAATCACTGCACATTCTCTCATGTGTAATTTATATATATAAAACGCTGAACTGTAATATCAATCTTGGCCTTAAAAGCTTCCTAGGAGGTTGTAACAGAGCCCATGAGCACCACACCAGAAACAAATACCTATTTGTTATTCCAAGAGTACGACTTAATCAAACTAGAAATGCTTTACAAATCAAGGTACCCAGAATGTGGAATGACCTTCCCAATAATGACTGTACCTGTCCCAACGAGTTTAAGATAAAAACTAAGTACTACCTAATTAACTCCATGTAACCTACCTCACCCCCAAAATGTCAACCCATGTCTAACATTTTAAAGAATGCTGTTTGTTGTACAAATTGTATTTTTGCTATTTTTTCTGCCATGTTCTCCCCCCCCTTTTTTCTTATTTAAATATTTTCTCAACACAATTTATACTTTAATCTCAATTAGTATTAAGTTTTAGTCTTATATTTTTTCTGCCCGAAACGCATTGCGTAATAGTGGCTTTAGGCATTGTATGTATGTTACGGCCCTCTCGGGACGCAACGGGGTTCTTACTCTGATGTAGTTAGAGGAAGATATATATCCGGCCCGAAGCCAGTAGAGGCTATCAAGGGATGCGATCCGTGACGCAAGTAACTTAAAGGGAGTAGGGAAAGAAAGGTAAGAACTTAATATAATATAATATAACCTTCACCATTTAAATATATAAAAGTAAAACGTACACAAGGGGGAAGGGTATTAACACTTTACAAAGGGGATCAACACTGTAGTCTTCTGCTGGAGACTATGGATCCTCGAAGCTAGGTGCTGAGTCCGCGGTGCTTTCTTCGTGGCCTCAAGACGTGTCCTCGGAGAACGCCGAGCCTACCCTGGCCACAGGTCAGCCACAACACAGGTCCACTGGGGGCACCGTCGTGGAGGCCGTCAACCACACGTCCAGCAGGTCTGCTGGCAGGTACTGAGCCACCAAGGCTGGTACGGCCACTCCACGAACGATATAAGGGGTACGCCCTAGACAGGAGTCTCGTGTGATATCACCAATCACCCTCCTGTCCTCAATACCCCAGTGGATTATCGCCTCCAACCGTCGGTCCCGGGTAAATCCTTTCACTGCCACTCCACTGGCAGGCTAACACACCACAGTGTTCTTCCGGGGGGACGACGTCACAACAGCTGCAGCAAACTTCACAGTATGGAGACTGGCTGCCTCGGGTAGACTGACTACACCTTCAACACAGTGGTCCCAGGTCGGCTCTGTAAGCAGACACGTCATTAATAACCGGGACACTAATACACCACACTCACAGGCTCAGATACAAACGCCCGACATATCCACTCCCTAGATGGCGCTGTCGTCGGAGCACCACCTCACCAGAGGTCAGGAGCGGCGGTGTTTGAGCGCTGAACCAGACTGGAAACTGGTCCTCGAGGCCAGTACACGCTGTCCTCACTAGGTGTCGTCGTTCGTTTGGCGGGGGTTTCGGGAGCTGACCCACAGATGGCGTGTTTGTCACTGCTCCAGGCTCGGACGTTGGATCCGGGTTCGTAACAATGTACTAGCTCTATCTATAAATCCATCAACATTTTGTATCTATGTATGTACTTTACCTGAATAAATATTTGTATTTGTATGTGTACCTCTTGGCCAAGATTGCACTAAGACAGCACCAAACCCCTCTCCACCTAAACATAAAACCTGGGAATGCAATGTGTGATAAATGTATGGATTTTGATGATGATTCAAATATTTTATATGGGCAAAAGTACATACATACATAGGACACAAGCAGATTGTAGGATTCATAGGAAAGGCAAGTACAATGCCCAAAACCACTAATACTCATACTGTGGGAAAAAGTTTAAAATTTATAACTAAAACTGGACAAACTGGAGGAATGGCCCAAGAATCTATACACCAGTTGATTGACAATTGAGACACGGGACCATAGAGCCAATCCTCAACCCCTGCAAACACAACTAGGTGTGTACAAGTTTTGTACAAGTTAATGAAGAATGAGTTTTGATTTCCTGTAGCAACTGTATCTGGAGAAAGTCTGTGTTTCTTCTTCATTTTTTCAAGGACTTATACTCTTGCTCTACATTCTTGCCTTTTGCTTCACTGATCTTCCTATTTTGATTGCTTCCCTCTATAGCATTATACAGTATTGCTTGACATTTTCCCGAGTGTGAACTGAAAATAAGGAAAGCCTGAATAAAATATATACTCATTAAACAAAAATTGTGTTTCTCTACAGCTGCAGCCACCGATAACACACAGCTACTCTACTTGAATTTATGCACATGCTACACACACAAACACACACATACAATAGTTCAAATCTACAAAAGTGGCAGCAGAGAAGACCCAGTCAATTATAGACCTGTATCATTGACAAGTGTAATAGTCAAAATATTGGAAAAAATAGCAAAAACTAAATGGGTAGAACACCGGAATAGAAATTATATAATATGAGACAGACAGAATGGTTTTTGATCTGGAAGATACTGTATATCGAATTTACTCAGTTTTTATGATTGAGCCACAGAGATTTTACAGGAAAGAGATGGTTGGGTTGACTGCATCTACCTGGACCTAAAAAAGGCTTTTGATAGAGTTCAACATAAGAAGTTGTTCTGGAAATTGGAAAATATTGGAGTGGTGACAGGTAAGCTTCAAACATGAATGAAAACTTTTCTGACTGATAGAAAAATAAGGGCAGTAATCAGAGTCAATGTATCGGACTGGAGAAATGTCACAAGTGGAGTACCACAGGGCTCAGATCTTGCACCAGTGATGTTCATTGTCTACATAAACAGTCTACCAGATGGAATACAGAATTATATGAACATGTTTGCCGATGATGCTAAGATAATAGGAAGAATAAGAAACTTAGATGATTGGCATGCCCTTCAAGAAGACCTGGACAAAATAAATATATGGAGCACCACTTGGCAAAGGGAATTTAATGTGAATAAATGTCATGTTATGGAATGTGGAATAGGAGAACATAGACCCCACACAACCTATAAATTATGTGAGAAATCTTTAAAGAATTCTGTTTTAGAAAGAGATCTAGTGATGGTTCTAGATAGAAAAGTATCACCTGAGGACCACATAAAGAACGTTGTGCGAGGGGCCTATGCTACACTTTCTAACTTCAGAATTGCTTTTAAATACATGGGTGGCGAAATACTAAAGAAACTGTTCACGATTTTTGTTAGGCCAAAGTTAGAATATGCAGCAGTTGTGTGGTGCCCATATCTTAAGAAGCACATCAACAAACTGGAAAAGGTGCAAAGACATGCTACTAAGTGGCTCCCAGAACTGAAGGGCAAGAACTATGAGGAGAGGTTAGAGGCATTAAATATGCCAAAAATGGAAGACAGAAGAAATTAGAGGTGATATGATCACTACGTACAAAATAGTAACTGGAATTGATAAAATTGACAGGTAAGATTTCCCGAGACCTGGAACTTCAAGAACAAGAAGTCATAGATTTAAACTAAGTACTGATGCAGAAGAAAAATAAGAAAATTCACTTTCACAAACACAGTGGTAGACAGTTGGAACAAGTTAGGTGAGAAGGAGGTGGAGGCCAAGACCGTCAGTAGTTTCAAAGCGTTATATGACCAAGAGTCCTGGGAAGACAGGATATCACACGCGTAGCTCTCATTCTGTAACTACACTAAGGTTAATTACACTCACTCCACACATTCTCTTGCACTACATAATTGTACAAAAACTTTTTTCTAAATGATAATCCGGAGCTGAAATTCTTCCTGGCCATGTAATAGAACCCCAATAAATAAATATATAAAAATATATTTAAAAATTCTTTGATAAACAGATGAGACTTTGTTGGGTAAAGAAGACATGAGCTTCAGGTTTTATATATATATATATATATATATATATATATATATATATATATATATATATATATATATATATATATATATATATATATATATATATATATATATATATATATATATATATATATATATATATAGGTTAGAGGCATTAAATATGCCAAAAATGGAAGACAGAAGAAATTAGAGGTGATATGAGTGTATATATATATATAAATATATATATATATGTGTGTGTGTGTGTGTGTGTGTGTGTGTGTGTGTGTGTGTGTGTGTGTGTGTGTGTGTGTGTGTGTGTGTGTGTGTGTGTGTGTGTGTGTGTGTGTGTGTGTGTACAGTGGCACCTTGACATACGATTGCCCCTACTTACGATAATTTCGAGTAACGTTGTAAATTTCATCGAAAAATGCGACTCGACATCCGATGGTGTCGTCGACTTTCGATATTTGTTGGTACATGTTCAGGTCGACCGAGCGCGTGGTTCCTGGTTACGTGGCCGATCTGCCTCAGTTTACTACAGCTGCCCTCTTAGTGACGATCGCTCCTATAAGAAATTCCGCTTTTGTGGTGATTTTTTGCATTTTGAACATTAAAGTAATTATTATATATCACGCCATGAGTCACAGGAAAGTCAGTGGTAAGACTCAACATATGAAAACCCATGTAAGGATGGCCATAGAGCAGAAACAAGAGTACAGAATATCTCTTCCTCAACAATTAAGAAAATGTGTGCAGCATGGGAAGAATTGCAAACCTTTGCTGAAACGACTCACCCAAATCAAGCTGCAGTAGGTCGTTGCCTTAACCTATTCAATGACACTGTGATGCATCTCTACAGACAAATGTTAAAACGAAGGGAAAAACAAATGTCTCTTGACAAATTTGTAGTGAGACAAACAAGCACTGAACCACAACCAGGTCCTAGTGGTGTTCAGGCAAAACGAAGGAGAGAGAGTACCCCCAGACAAAACATCACTGCCTGATATGATAATGGAAGGGGGACTCCCCTTCCAAACAGTAACAACTCTCCTCCTCCCCCCTCATCACCATCTTCCATACGCCATCAAGAGCCTTCCATAAAGGCAAGAGAAACTTAGGTACTGTATTGAAGTTAGAAAAAACATTGTATTCAGTATAAAATGTATTTGTATGTTAATTTAATTAATATTTTGGAGGGTGGGGTACGGATTAATTCAATTCCCTTTATTTCTTATGAGAAAAATCGCTTCAACGTACGATATTTAGACTTACGATCCGTCTCTGGAAACGGATTAGCATCGTAAGTCGAGGCCCCATTGTGTATGTGTGTGTGTGTGTGTGTGTGTATATATATATATATATTTTTTCTTACATTCTTGAACAGACACTAGCATGCATAGCTTTTTGGGCAAGTCCTTAATCCTAATTTCAACACACACATTCCCAGGAGGCAGCCCATAGCAGCTGTCTAACTCCCAATTACCTGTTTCCCGTTAGGTGAATAGGTGCATCAGGGGAAACGAAACTGGCCATTTGTTTCATCCTCTTCTAGGGATAGAACCCCGACCCTTAGGGCTACAAACCCAGAGCGCTGTCCACTCGGTCGTCAGACTCTATTGTTAATTTTAATATTACTGTTAACTAGAATGCACGAAAGAAAATTATAAATTTGAAATTTGAAAATTTTCTTGAATTTTTTTTTCCTAAAAGTTATGATAATTTGGGCTATCATAAAGTATGCAATATGATTAAAATATAGTACCGTGATAAAGAAAACCTAATCCTAATTATAATAAAACTTACTTGGATTATTGGAATCCATTGTTGCAATGTTTTCTCAGATATTCGACTGCATGAGAAACAATATCACTGGTTGAAATTGATGTTGGCCTGCTGTAAAATTTACCTAAAAAGTACAAAATTATTTAATACCAGGCATAAAATAGAATCCGTTTAGATTAATTATATAAAGCTACAAGAACAAGGTAGGATGCATACTTGCACCACCATCCAAAAACTGCAAATGAGAGTTGTGACATGCAAATCTCATAGGCACTTTTTTGTTTACATATTAACTTCTTGGCGTTTTTTTCAGTAATTAAACTGCGATAAAAATAAAATTAATACATGTGAAAATACAAGCAAAATATAACTGAAATTTGTACAATGAAACTTTACAGATGGTACAGAAGACACATGAAAATTGGCACTGTAGGAGACATTGAAAAAACATAAATAACATGATGTTTAACAGTGATAATTTACAGGTGATGAAGTATGGAGGAAACGAAGAAATTAAATGAAACAAGGCGTACAGGACACAATCAGACCTACTCATAGAAGGAAAAACCATGTAAGAGATCTGAGAATTACGACGTCTGACGACTTGACATTTTGTGAACATAACCGAGCAAATATAGTGGCAGCCAGAAAAATAATGGGATGGTTTATGAGAACGTTAAAATTCAGAGACCCCACCCACAGTGATGCTGATACTATTTAAATAACTGGTGCTGTCCCATCTTGAGTATTGCTCGGTACTCACTCCCCCTTTCTGAACAGGAGAGATCTCTGAATTAGAGGGAATAAAGAGACCATAAACAGTAAGCATAGAAATGATAAAACATCTAAATAATTGAGGCCGTCTCAGCTCTCAATATTGTACTCTTTGGACAGGAGACAAGAATGGTATCAAATAATAAATATATGGAAGATACTGGAGGGCCAGGTACCAAATTTGCACAGCATAATATAACAACATACTAGAGCTAAAGATACAGAAGGAAATTAATAATAGCAACAGCGAGGAGTAGAGGTGTCATAGGTACAATCAGCGAGCAGTCATAACAGTAGGGGGTCAAGGGCTGTTTGCTAGGCTAGGCAAGGGTAGACTAGGTTTGGCTAGTGTTGGCTAGTTTATGCTAGGAAGAAGTAGGCTAGGCTGATTTACTCCACCAGTAATTTGGGGGGAGAGGGAAGGGGGAATCTCAATATAAGCCTAACTTGTAGCTTCCTGTTCCCTGACACAATGATTTATTTTGTCAGGCTTTCAGCACAGCCGCATCAAAAACCCTGGTTATTTATTTATAAACAAGAAGGTACACTGGGAATTAAGAGAGAACATAGGAATAATGATGATTTTACAATCTTGTAAAGCACCTAGCACGCATACCGTTTCGGGCAAAACTCTTGAGATCTTTTACCTACTCAAAAGCTGGACTGGTTGTGTTGATTTAGGGGCGACGTCGATCGTGGGATCGTATGGTCAAACAAATAACAATTAGTAGTAGTTAAATATTACCTGAATAATTGGAGCACTGATGTATAGTAAAGAATGACTAACCTGAGAATAAGAAATCCTAAGCTATGAATATTTATGATAGTACACTGGTTGTTTTTATTAATTTAGGGGCGACGACATCAGTAAACTGGTTATGTTGTGTTGATTTTGGGGCAACGAACTGGTTATTACACCATGTTGATGTTGTTGTTGAGTTAGGGGCGACGACGATTGTGGGATCGGATGCGCCCCGGCGTACCCGTGAAGGGTGAATCGCGAAGCCAGGAAAGGCAAACGGCAAGCCAAAACGCGAAACGAGTGATGCCAAGCACTAGAAACTAATATGCCACACTGCAAAGAAACCCACAAAGGGAGAGGTAGAAGCACATAATATAACAGGGCAAACAAACAGCCAGAGGGGCACACAGCATGTCATAGAGCAAATACACAGGAAATCAGAGCATATACTTGTCCGAGAACCTGGCCCGCGGAAACCGTACATTGAATGCCTCCCAGAACACCCATTGCAAAAGGTCCCGTCCATCTACCGGGGACGCCATAACATCCGGAACCGGGGCAACAAACACCTGCAAACTGGGGACCCAGATGTTAGTACTCATGAGGCGAGAAGTCGCTACTCCCCCCCAAAGGAAGGGAACTTGCCCACCATGAAAGTACTCCGGTCTGTCAGACAGCAGTAACTCAGCAATCTTCGACCAGTGACCCGGCGGCATCACAGACACCGGCAATACGTCCCCCAGGGCCCCAACGCGCACCCGCACCACAGGGGTACCCGAGGCCCCAGGTACACCACCAGACGACAGCAGGGAACCCGGACGGCGCGCATCCTTCCGTAACGTCACCACCAGGCCACGCCCAGCACCAGAGTCCACACCATCCCTGGCAGCGGAAGCCACCACCTCCCACTGCGGAGAGTCCCCCGGCAGAGAAAGAACCGAAGCCACGTCCGAGACACAGGCAAAAGCACCAGCAGGCACATGGACCTCCACCACCACGAACTGTGGAGACATCGACGTATCCGTATCCACACCGTCAATACCCGAAGACCCACAGTCACTGAAGTCACCAACGCCAGCCCAGGCAGAAGACGAACGAGAGGAACGTTTGGGCACCGGCCGGATATCGTCAGAGCCGGTAAGAGACCCAGAAACACGGGTACCACGCGCCACATGAACCGACGCCCGACACAGAATGGCAGCAGCCTCTACCACAGGGGGAACCGGGCCACATACAGCAGGAGGCTCCGCAGCCACCCAAGCACCCAGCACATCCGGGACCCGAGTCACGGACACAGGGCCAGGCGCCGCATCAGTAGACGAGGGAGAAGACAGCAACGTCACACAGTGAGCTCCAGGAAGGCCCATGGGAGCAGCTGGGACAGCGACAGGATCAGGCAGACCAACCGACGGTACAGCAATACCCGGAGGAGGGACGGCAACAACCGGAGGAACGTCAAGCGCCGCCGGGGGAGCTGCAGCAGCAAACGGGACGCGTACCACCTAATCATCATCACCGGAGACTGCCTCCATTAGGAGCGGCGGGAAATCTTCGTCTCGGAACAAGTTGACAGGAGCAGCTGGGGCCTCAGAGCACCCGGCAGCCTGATGCCCCAACAGGCCACACAGGAAACAGGTACAAGGCTGCCGGGCATAATACACCCGGACGTAGTATCCCATAAGCCGGACAGAAGAAGGCATATCCCACCGCAGCCGCATCCCCAATGTGCGAATGTTTGTTCACCTCCCAGCATACCGCCCCGAGGAGAGCGTGTTCACCCGCACGCTGACAACAATATCAACCCCCCCGAAGTAATGCCGGAGGAGGTCATCAGGGAACTCCAGGGGTGCACCATGGACACTGACATAAGTCAGGGCACCACTGCGGTCCGAAATCGCCACAGAGCCGGCATCATCTGGCAACGGCAATGTACGCCCCCCGTACCGACGGAGGAAGTCCCGGTACTCCTCCACCCTCACGAACTTAATAACAACCTGGTGGGCCGTAACTAGCTCCACACCGTAGATAGCTTCCACCTGGATATGAAGCATGTCACAAATCACCATCTCGATGGTCGTATAACCAGCCTTACAAGTGAACTCCAGGCCCATGGAGTTCACACGCTGAACAGGAGGAAGATGGCCCCCCATGTCAGAACCGCCACGTCAACACAGCCAGGCAGGCAACAAAACTGGGAGGGCAGAGACGCCCACACCACCCAGCGAACAAAACGGCAAAAAACCCCAACAGCCACGGAGGGTCGGTAAACATCCTCACTCCAAGGCTGCTAGCAGTCCTTACACCATGTTTTGTACATAAACAAACACAAGGTGTAATCTTTTAATTATAATAATAATAACGACAAAAAGTTAATAATTACTGTACTTGTTAAGCAAAATTGGCAAAATCTTATTTTTCTTTGGGGGGAAAAAAATTAAATATATTTGGAAAGAGATATGTAGACTATGTCTTACATTTTCTTCTGTGTTCCTCAAGGGTGACTCTGACGGGAGTCATGAGAATAAATATTTGTATAAATTCCAATTTCGATCAGATCTACTTGAGGATAGTTTAGAAATGTTTGCCATGAAATTTACGTTCTCTCTAATAGCCGAAGAGGTTATTTGAGAGAACGGCATGGCACTGAATCATCGTGGTAAAACAATTGTATTATTGACACGACGAGTATGATCGACGTAGTTTTTATATTTGTTGCCGGTCGAAACGCATCCTTATGTGACGTTTTATACTTATGTTCTTCTAGAACATTCTATTGCGAACACATTGGTACAAAAATGAAATACGTACATCAAAATATAATGTCAGGACAGTGAATTGAATATACACTTTTCAATGCAGGTTTCGCCGATATGCCGCCACGGGTAACACTTCGGTCACTTCCCACACTCTTCTGTGTCGGTTGCGACATTGGTTATATATTTATATGCATATGTCCGTGTAGATAATTTTATTGCAATTTCAGTGATAACAAAATTAACCTTGTAGGACAAGTGTGGAGTTGACAACCCTGAAGATAGTAGAAACATTTCGTTGCTGTCTGGCGCTCACGGCTAGTCATCGACGTAGTTTTTTATTTGGTGCTGATCTAACTTATGTTTTGGTGACATTTTATACTAATGTTCTTCTAGAACATTCTATTGCGAGCACATCGGTGCAAAAATGAAATACGTACATCGAAAATTAACGTCAGGACAGTCAAAAGAGTATGCACTTTTAAATGTTGCCGCTCGATCGCCGAAACGCTAATTTCAGTTGGGCAAAGTTTTTTTTTCAAACGCCGTTTCGCGAAAGTGGCCAATTACTTATATCTGATAAAAACGTTCCAAAAGAAGTTTAGGATGAAGTAACATAGTACACATTTTAAAAACAAACAAACTTTAGAATACATTAATACCTAAACAGTTTGTATATACAGTGATAAATTGTGCCAAACATTACACAATATTATTTACCAAGAAGCGTATGACAACTCCAAACGGCATGATTTCAACATGATTTTATAGCTGTCAAAAAAATCTTGATTATAATTATCAAGTATCTGTCACAATGTCTTTTACATAATTATGAGGCAGTTGAGGCATGATTTTATAGCTGTCAAAAAAATCTTGATTATAATTATCAAGTATTTGTCACAATGTCTTTTACATAATTATGAGGCAGTTGAACCACCAAATTGTTCTGTATTATAAATGCATAATGCTAAATTTCTTTATACATAACAGTAAAATAATAACCACCTGCATTAAATGATAACTAGGAAATAGTAACTAGAAACTTTATCTGAACGAAAACACAATACCAATTTGTTTAGATGAGACTTCGGCTAGCAGCCGTGGAGTGAGGACGTTTCTCGACCCTCCGTGGCTGTTGGAGTTGTTTGCTGTTTTGGTCGCCAGGTGGTGTGGGCGTCCCTGCCCTACCAGTTTTCTTGCCTGCCTGGCTGCGTTGACGTGGCAGTTCTGACATGGGGGGCCATCTTCCTCCTGTTCAGCGTGTGAACTTCGTGGGCCTGGAGTTCACTTGTAAGGCTGGTTATCCGACCATCGAGATGGTGATGTGTGACATGCTTCGTGTCCCGGTGAAAGCTGTTTACGGTGTGGAGCTAGTTACGGCCCATCGGGTTGTTATTAAGTTCGTGGGGGAGGACGAGTACCGGGACTTCCTCCGTCGGTACGGGGGGCGTTCGATGCCGGCTCTGTGGGATTTCGGACCGCAGTGGTGCCCTGACTTATGTCAGTATCCATGGTGCGCCCCTGGAATTCCCTGATGACCTCCTCCGGCATTACTTCGGGGGTTTTGGTACTGTTGTCAGCGTGCGGGTGAACACGCTCTCCTCGGGGCGGTATGCTGGGAGGCGTACAAATATTCGCACGTTGGGGATGCGCCTGCGGTCGGATATACCTTCTTCTGTCCGGCTTATGGGGTACTGCGTCCGGGTGTTTTATACCCGGCAGCCTCGTACCTGTTTTCGGTGTGGCTTGTTGGGGCATCAGGCTGCCGGATGCTCTGCGGCCCCTGCTGCTCCTGTCAACTTGTTCCGCAACGAGGATTTCCCGCCGCTCCCTCTGGAGGCAGTCTCCGGTGATGTTGATTAGGTGGTGCGCGTCCCGTCTGCTGCTGCAGCTTCCCCGGCGGCGCCTGCCGTTCCTCAGGTTGTTGCCGTCCCTCCTCCGGTTCTTGAGGTATCGTCGGTTGGTCTGCCTGATCCTGTCGCTGTCCCAGCTGCTCCCGTGGGCCTTCCTGGAGCTCCCTGTGTGACCTCGCTGTCTTCTCCCTCGTCTTCTGATGCTGCGCCTGGCCCTGTGTCCGTGACTCGGGTCCCGGATGTGCTTGGTGCTGGGGTGGCTGCGGAGCCTCCAGCTGAGTGTGGCCTGGTTCCCCCTGTGATAGAGGCTGCTGCCGTCCTGGCGTCGGTTCCTTCGGCTCGTGCTACCCGTGTTTCTGGGTCACTTACCGGCTCGGACGTTATCCGGCCAGTGCCCAAACGTTCCCGGCGTTCGTCTTCTTCCTGGACCGACGTTGGTGACTTCAGTGACTGTGGGGCTTCGGGTGTTGACAATGTGGATATGGATGCGTCGATGTCTCCGTGGTTCGTGGTGGCGGAGGTCCATATGCCTGCCGGTGCTGGTGCCTGTGTCTCGGACGTGCCTTCGTTCTTTCTCCGCCGGGTGACTCTCCACAGTGGGGGGTGGTGGCTTCCGCTGCCAGGGATGGTGTGGACTCTGGTGCTGGGCGTGGCCTGGTGGTGACGTTACGGAAGGATGCGCGCCGTCCGGGTTCCCTGCTGTCGTCTGGTGGTGTGCCCGGGGCCGCAGGTACCCCTGTGGTGCGGGTGCGCGTTGGGGCCCTAGGGGACGTGTTGCCGGCGTCTGTGATGCCACCGGGTCACTGGTCGAAGATTGCCGAGTTACTGCTGTCTGACGGACCGGAGTGCTTTCGTGGGGGGAAAGTTCCCTTCCTGTGGGGGCGAGTGGCGACTTCTCACCTCATGAGTTCTACCATCTGGGTCCCCAGTTTGCAGGTGTTTGTTGCCCCGGTTCCGGATGTTATGGTGTCCCTGGTGGATGGACGAGACCCTTGGCAATGGGTGCTCTGGGAGGCGTTCAATGTAAGATTCCCGCGGGCCAAGTTCCCGGGCAAGAATGTGCTCTGATTTCTTGTGTATTTGCTCTATGACATGCTGTGTGCCCTTCTGGCTGTTTGTTTGCCCTGTTCTATTATGTGCTTCTGCCTCTCTCTTTGTGCGTAGCTTTGCCGTGTGGCATATTAGTTTCTAGTGCTTGGCGTCACTCGTTTCGCGTTTTGGCTTAGCATTTCGCCTCTCCTGGCTTTGCGATTCACCCTTCACGGGTACGCCGGGGCGCATCCGATCCCACGATCGTCGTCGCCCCTAACTCAACAACAACAACAATTTGTTTAGATGTTTTTCTTAATATAAAGATCAACAGTAAGGAATCTTATTCATTATGGACAAATGAACGAAAAAACGATAATTTTCATTGAGGACCATATATTAGAGCATACTTAGTCACTTATATATTAAAAGTATTGTGTTTTTTGAACCATTGGGGTTGTAAATAAACAGAACGGCCTACCAGAAAAGTCGTAACATAAAAAGTTATATATGTTTGCTAATTTATTATTTGATAAATGATTATTATTAATTTTCGACGACTACAGAGGATTCCCATTAGTTAAATTACTGTAGTCTGAATAAATGCTACTACAAAACCAATATAAACCCTGGGAAAGTCACAATGACCAGCGACATTAAAGCATAAAGGGTTAAATAGTAACAGGCAACTGTCGGTGAACGAAAAATTCGTTCCCAAATTTATTAGATGTTTTCCTAAATATAAAGATCGATAGGCTGGAATTTTCTGGATTATGGCCTAATTAAGGCAAAAGTATATATATTTTTACTTGAAGAACAAATATCAGAGCATAGTCAGTGAGTTATTGAATAATAAGAGTGTGGTATTTTATTGTATAATCAGAGATAGCCCCTGGAAGCGAGAATAGACGTAATTCTACAGAAAATAACGTACAAAAACAGCCGAACAGGTTAATGTAGCACCATCAAATGTGCGGGATAATCAGAGGTCGCTAAATATCACCAAGGATGCCAATACGAGAACACAAACGCATAAGGCGAACGATATCAAAAGTATCTGAGTCACCGAGAATACTATCGAGAGACAAGCGACCGCAGGGGGCGGTCGGAAAACAAGACACACGCTCATCCCAGAAGTCAGGACATTCAACAAGGATATGCACGACTGTAAGAGGGACAATGCAATTACGACAATAAGGAGCAGTACGGTGCTCCATCAAGTGACCATGAGTTAAGCGAGTATGGCCAAGACGCAACCTCGTCAGAGCCGTTTCCCATCGCCGGTTACGGTAGCAGGAGGATGGCCACGAGGACACACAACCTCTAAGAGAACGTAGTTTGTTACCAGTAACAGACGACCAACAAACCTGCCAACGGGTAAGGATGGAGGAATAAATAACCGGGTACAAGTCAGAATAAGGAATACCTTTACGAGAGATGGGACAAGAGCGGACAGCTTCCCTGGCGGCAGCATCTGCACGCTCATTTAAAGAGACACCAATATGCCTGGGAACCCAACAAAAGTCAACCGACTTAAATTTACTGTGAACAAGAAACAGCCAATGCTGGATCTCGACCACCACTGGATGAACTGGATTAAAGGACCCGAGAGCCATGAGGGCACTACGAGAGTCAACAACAACTACAAAGGAAGATTGAGAGAGCAAGAGACGAAGAGCATAGAGAATAGCATAAAGCTCCGCTGTGAAGATGCTAGTCTCCGGAGGTAAGCGACACATATAAGTGTGATCAGGAAAAGCAACAGAGTAGCCAACACCGTCACAGACTTAGACCTATCAGTGAAGACGGAAACGGAGAGCGAGTGAGAAGTAAAGTGCTCAAGGAAATGACGTTTTAGAACCGTAGGAGGGGTAAAAGCTTTAGTGATGTGAGTCAAGGATATACAAAACTGCGAAAGGGGGGACTCTCGACGGGGGCAAAGAAGAAACAACACGAGGAGAAATATGAGAAATACGAACGGAAAGAGAATCTTGTAAGCGAGATAACCGGACAGAAAGAGGGATGTGGTGAAGAGGAACAGGAACCGCAGGATTGGTAAAAGTTAAAGCACGACAGAGGCGAGAGGAAGGATGTTGCAAAGATCGTGCAAGATATCGAGGGCAGTAGCGATCACGGCGATCCGGGAGAGACAGGAAGCCAGTGTCAACATACAAGCTGAGGACAGGAGTCGAACGAAAGGCACCAGAGCTGAGGCGTAACCCAGTATGGTGCAAAGCATCAAGACGGCGAAGAGTAGGAAAAGGAGACGAGTAAGCAGGGCAACCATAATCGAGCTTAGACAGGACGAGAGAGGAATGTAAAGCAAGGAGAGTGCGCCTATCCACTCCCCAAGACGTATGGGACAATACCCGAAGGAGGGAAGGGCCTTAGAGCACTCAACACGGAGGTAAAAGATATGGGGAGACCGAGACACACAAGTGTGAAAGAATAACCCCAAAAGCTTTGCAGAATCTTTGTACTCAAGGGGATGACCATAAAGTTACAAAGAGGGACGAAGAACGACCCGTTTCCGAGTAAAAGTCATGGCACAAGTCTTAGTAGAAGAGAACTTGAAGCCATGAACGGTGGCCCAAGACGACATGGCATCAACCGCAAGTTGAAGCCGACGTTGAAGGAGAGGCGAATCATCACCCTGACAGCAAAGGGTAAGATCATCGACATAGAGAGCGGAAAAGACACCTGAAGGAAGAGAGGAAAGAAAACCATTGAGGGCAACCAGAAAAAAGAGTAGTGCTCAGAACACTACCTTGGGGCACACCTTCGTATTCCTGAAAAGAGGCAGAGAGAGCGGTACCAAGCCTCACCCGAAATGAATAACGAGAGAGGAAGCTGCGGAGAAAGAGAGGGAGATGACCACGAAGGCCAAAAGAATGACGCTGGGATAGAATATGATAACGCCAAGTGGTGTCGTAAGCCTTTTGCAGGGCAAAAAGGACGGCAATAACGGAAGTCTTCGCAGCAAAAGCAGTATGAATATAGACCTCCAAGTTCACCAGGACATCTGTTGTGCTGCAGCACTTGCAGAAACCAAATTGAGAAGGGGAGAAGAGGTGATGGTGTTCCAGAAACCAAATCAGACGAACGTTAACCATACGTTCAAAGAGCTTGCAGACACGACTTTTGAGGGCAATTGGGCGAAAGTCCTTAGGGGATGTTCCCAGAGACACTGGTTTGCGAACAGGGAGGACAACCGCATCGAGCCAGTCCACAATGACTGACGGCGACTCCCAGATCCGATTATAAAGACTCAGTAAATACTGAGACGTGCACGGAGGGAGATGGCGAAGCATCTCATAATGAATCCCATTGGAGCCCGCTGCCGTAGAACCGCAGAGGGCCAGGGCAGAACGAAGTTCAGGGTGAAAGAAAGGATCGTTATAGGGAACTCGAAGACGAGTCCAGAAATCGAAAGGACGAGATTCAAGGACAGGTTTACGAAGAAGGAATGATTGGGCTAGATGAAGACCAGAGCTAACAGAAGAAAAGTGGGAACTCAGTTCGGTAGCAACTTTCAACGGGTCCGCCACAAGAGTACCATGGAGGTGAAGGACCAGGAACGAACTTACCCGCTATCTTGCGGATACACTTCCAGATCTGTGGCAGAGGAGTTTCGGACGTAATGGTAAAGACATAAGACGCCCAACATTCATGTTTAGGCGTACGAATGGCCCTATGGGCCACCACACTCACCTTCCGAAAGAAAAGAAAAGAATTGGCCGTCTGCCGACGGCGGTGTCTCTTCCAGGCTGCACGCTTACAGCGGACAGCCCGAGCACAATCTGCATTTCACCTGGGAACGCACTTCTGTGGACCCCGAGAGGAAGAGCGAGGAATAGAGCGGAGGGCAGCGTCGAAGACAGTGTCATGAAAAAGGAGGAGAGAGCGAGGGAGAGGCAGAAGGGAGGGGTCAGAGAGAGCAGCACTAAGGGTAAATAGGTTCCAGTCCGCTTTAGCAAACTGCCACCTAGGGAAGGACAGGGGAGGGTGAAAAGAGAAAAAGGTAACAAGGATGGGGAAATGGTCACTGCCATGGAGGTCATCAAGAACCTGCCACGTGAAATCTAAGTAAAGAGAAGACGAGCAAAGAGAAAGATCAAGACAGGAAAGGGTGCGAGTCCGAGAGTCCAAATGCGTGGGCTCACCAGAATTCAAAAGAGACAGGGAAGAAGAGAGGATAAATGACTCGAGAAGGCGACCTCGGGTGCTCGTCAGAACATCACCCCAAAGGGAATGACCACAATTGAAATCACCCAGCAGGAGCACAGGCTCCGGCAAGGAGTCCTGTAGGTGTTTCAGATCACGAAGAGAAAGCGGGACACTCGGGGGGGGGGGGAGATAAATGGAACAAACTGTGTACCATTTCCCCACAAAGATACGAGCAGCAGAACAATGGAGAGGCGAAGGAAAAAGTAAGGGGACAAAGGAAACATCAGAGCGAATCAAGAGAGCAGAAGAATTAGGAGCCGCAGCAACAGCTGGGGGGGGGGAGAAAGGAATAACCAAGAAAGCGACCAGGACGAGCACCAAGCATCGGCTCCTGGAGACATACACAAAGGGGCGATAACCGCGAAATCAGAAATTGGAGTTCAAGGAAATTGGCGTAATAACCTCGAACGTTCCATTGAAGAATAGACATCGACGAGAAGAGAAAGGACAACAACAGAGAACAAGGAAGAAACAAAGGCAAAAGAGCAACATATCACGTTAAAGAAGATCAGGGTCGGGATAAGGGTCAGCAAAGAAAGGATTAGGGGGCATGGGTAAACTGAGCAAAGATAGAGAGAAGGAAGGAAGAACAGACCAGAGGTGGACTGGGGGGGGGGTCCAGAGGAGGAAGAGGAGGAGCCAACCGAGAGGAGCAGCCAAGGACAGCAGCAAGAAGAGGGGAATAAGAAAGAGAAGGAACACACCTCAGCAAGGGCATCAACCGAGAGGGAAGCAAGGGGCAAACAAACCTCCATAGCATGAACAGGGGGCGCAACCACCGAAATGGGAGGGGAAGGAGCGATAGAGTCAGTATTAGGGGCCGAGGAAGAAAGCGAAGCCTTCTTACCCTCCAGGGAAGAGGAAGAAGAGGAGCCAGGCTTACTCTTCTGACTTAAAGAGACCGGCGTCCCAGCAACTACGTACCGCTCAACGGATTCCAGCATCTCAATAGGAGAAGCTGAACGAGAGCACACACGACGGCCGTTAGGAGAGCGATGGACATTAGCCCGCTTGACTGGGAGAGTCAAGAGATGGAGGAGAAGGACGGAAATGAGGATCAGAGGAAGACGAGGAAGAAGACACAGGAGACATGACAGACCGGGTAGAAAGAGGGGGAACCCCAGACAGAGGACCAGGAGGAAGACCCTGCGGGACAGAACTCAAAGGAACAGAGGAGGGGGCAGTGGGCGTATCAGGGTTCAAGGCCCGGAAACGGTTGCGAGTCTGATGAAGGTGGGAAGGACGAGGAGAGGAAGAGCGCAACATACGAGCATAAGAGATGTTAGTATAAGGCGGGAGCCGGTGAACCTGGCGCCTCGCCTCAGGAAAAGATAAACGCTCCCCGTGCTTCAAGTTGAGGACGGCTGCCTCAAGCCTGTAATGGATACACGCACGGGAGAAGGTAGGATGGGCCTGACCGCAGTTGAGGCAGCGAGCCTGGGGAGAAGTGCACTCCGACTTAGAGTGATCTTCGCCCCCACACAAAGGACAGAGAGAGACATGTGGGAACCGACCTGTGAGATTTATATTTATTTAATTTATATGAAATGGTTTATGATGGTAAAGTCCAAAGACTAATGTATTTAAGAATAATTCCCAGCAGAATAGCTGGTGAATTTATAATGGTATGTGCTGATGATATCCCGTTTTCTTTAGACGGTAATTCCACTACAAGTTACGTTTTCTATGGGTAACTTGTTTATACAATACAGCTATTATCTGTATGTATGATATTATTATGTGGTGTCGGATTTTCCGACATAATTCCCCAGGGGCTGCTCACGGGTCGAAGTCCTCTTTAGAACAGACGAACACCGATACTCCTCCTTCGAATTATTAGATTAATTTGATGTTAGTAGTTAGTAATCACACATTTGTGCGTCTGTTCGTACAGGACGGATGTCCCGTACTAGAGTTGCAGGGGTTATAAGTCTAATGCGATTTCATTTCCCTGTCAACACTTGAAAGGCTAATATTCAAGCCTAATTACATATTATTTAACCCAGAAGACTGAATGTGATCAAGTACTACAGTCAAGTATGATTCAGGGACTGCAGTGAGATCAGTGACATCAGATATAACTTGAAGTTTCTTCAGGTAACTGGTCACTGATATATAAACACTGAGGCCCATGGAATACATCTTGATTAAATAATAAATGTATCAAATCAGTCATCAGATTTATTGGGGTTTAATTTAGTTAATTGATTCAGAAGATTGAATAGCTCATCATTAAAGTAAAGTATGGTTCTGAGACTGCAGTGGGATCAGTGACATTGGTCGCAGTGACTTGTAGCTGTTTTAGGCTACTGTTCACTGATTTGCCACTGAGGCCTCATGAACTCATCTCCAGCTTTAAATGATGATACTAACATCAACCTCTGTTGGTATAGTCAACTGTAATCTCCTTAGTATAATGCTACTGGAGAAATATAATCAGCTGACAAATTTAGTTTCTATTGGTATTGTTTATCTGCAGGCATAGGTCTCCTCAGGCTTGATACTGGGCCTGAGAGTAATTTACCTCCTGCAGAGTTTAACATGGTTATACCCTGATATTTAGTAGGGCTACCGATGAATCGATGGCAATAGTCTGTCCCTACAAGGAGACCGAAGTCGGTGAGGTGATCAGACTTAATATTATCTGCCAATTTTATTCCTCTATTTCCCAGGAATTTGGCTGTTGCTCTCAGACCTTGAACTTGTAGGTCTACTGGTATTTTGTCCACCACAATGGCTTGTACTCGACAGATGTACCTGCCTAAACGTACTGATGGTTGTACCACCTGGTAGACTTGAGGTCCTGCATCTGTTACAAACCCTGAGATGTTGAATGACATCTGGGCTACAGGCCTTAATTGTAGTTCATCTGCCAGCTTTTTAGTGACATATGTTCTCTGGGATCCTTGGTCAAACAACCCACGGGTATGGACCTTGGCCCTCTTATTCAGGATGGTAATTTGGGCAGTAGGCAAAGTCGTATTACCTTTAGACTTTGCCGATTGGACACTCTTTGTTTGTTGCACCTTGCAGTACTGCACTGTGGTGGGAATGCTATCTTCCACCTTGGGGTTTGGAGACGTTGTTTTGGTGTCTCTGCACAATGCTGCATGGTGCTGACCTTTGTTACACCTATTACAGGTGTGTAATTGGGTATCACAGTCGTTGATGTTATGTTTCCTGAGGCACCTCGTGCAATGTTGCAAATCTTTGAGTCGCTCAACACGGGCGTCACTATCAGGATAATTAGAGCAGTGGTACATTGAATGTTTCTCATTGCAGAACAAACATGTTCCATAGCTTCCAGTACCCTTTGGTGTCACGTTCTTGGGTGACACAGTAACTATAGGCTTGGAGGGTCCCACTGCATATACGCCCACACTGCTACTGTTCCACTTTGGTGTTGAATTATATTGTCTAGATTGATTTGGAGTACCTTTGGTACTCTGTGGTTTACTATTATTGGTTTCTGAGGGTTTACTTGGTGGTTTTAATTTGTCATGTGTTCGTAATTGATGAACTACTGACTTTAAACCTTCAGATATTTCATTCATGGATAAGATGCTTTTATTGTAATGAGCACTCATTTGTCTCAATATGTCCCTAGGTATTTTCTCCTGGACAATTATTTTCAAGACCCACTCAGCCCCGTTTGTATCTGCTGTCAGGCTGAGGGCATTGATCAATGATTCTACCTCCAGCTTGAAGACTTGGAGTGAATCAGCTGAAGCCTCCGGTGGGGGTAAATGCAACAGCTCATGAACTAAATGTGATGTTCTTACTTCTGGATCAGCATAATTATCCTTGAGGAGTTGTACTGCCAGATCATAGCCGTCATTAGTTAATCTCAGATGGGATACTACTGTTTTAGCCTCACCTGATAATTGGCCTTGCAAATAAGAGAATTTACTACTCTTTGGTAAAGATTGTTTTGAGTCTACAAGGTCAACGAATTTGTTCCAAAATTCGTCCCAATCTTCCTCATCTTTTCCTGAGAAAGTGGGTAAATTAATTGGAGGGAGTCGAGCTTCTGCTTGACTCGTATTAGATGCAACTGTTGTTGTTGCTGTTGCCTTGTTCTGGGCAATTAATTTGACATAAGGCTGTAACGTGGCCTGAGTGTGATCTTCATAATTCGCAAGATCAACCATAATGTCGTCTATTTCTGTTTCTGATAAATTAGTGTTGGCAAGTTCAGCCACATATGTTGCTATTTGACATTTAATTTGCTCAAATTTACCTGCAGCTGCTTGATAATAGCTTTCCAGGTCAGCATAATCAACTGTTGATTGTTGTGACAAATCTTCACATTTCTTGATCTGTCTTGTTAAGTGGCCTTTAAGACCTGCAAGGGTTCTTTTCATTCTCCCTGCATTATCCATACTGGCTAGTTGGTGAAGCCTTGTGGGGCTTGTACTTGGGCTGCTCATACTTCTGAACAAACACTAATGGTAGCCTAGGGTAAATGCACTCACTAGGCAATAATCCTACCTCTACTAGAGGTTAGCACTTAAAATTAATACACATTATATATATACAATCATACACACTAATGATTTGAGTGATAAACCAGTGTCACTGGAAATACCTTTAGGTTAGCTCTTCTATATCACCCTAAGATGGTAGAGACACTAATTAATCACTCAAAGGTGTAATGATCATAAGTAAATTATTATATACACAACTCAACTCGAGTTGTTAAAAATTACACCCAAAATAGGGTCTGCACCATTCATTAATGGTGTTAGGTTATTCAATATAGTACAACTGACTATGGTAATAATGGGACTAGGATGAACGATAATAGTTCAACTAGTCATATCCTACCCTGTTGTGGGTTGGCAATTAGTAAATATTATACTGTGATCACTAGTGCAATTTATATTAAATGATTCTCTATTTTGGAGAAATAATATACACAATTATTGATAATAGCCTCTTAATTGCCTCTATGAAACTTCTAATATTATCTAGAAGTATTAAATATTATTAGTGACCTCGCGAAATAAACTCCACAAAATTCGTAGATAATCTCTCGCGAAATGTAACACCACGAAATCCGTGAACAATCTTGCGAGGACACAGCCACTAATTTGGCTGGCTTCAATATTAGCGCTCTCATTTCACGAAATAACACACCACCAAATTTCTGTGGGTGTGCATGAAACCGCTGACTAAGGCTGATCTGAACTGAGCGGGGCTCGTGAACTCGCACGAGTCAACGCCGCCGTCATGACTGCTGGCTTTGTTTAAATCACACTGCACCAGATATTTAAATGAATCCACTGGTTAACTGGTTCATCCGGTACTAAGATGACCAAATGTGGGTTCAAAGGATCAAATAATCCGTTATCCGGTTCGAAGGACCAAATAATGTGGGAACCGACCTGTGAGATTTATATTTATTTAATTTATATGAAATGGTTTATGATGGTAAAGTCCAAAGACTAATGTATTTAAGAATAATTCCCAGCAGAATAGCTGGTGAATTTATAATGGTATGTGGTGATGATATCCCGTTTTCTTTAGACGGTAATTCCACTACAAGTTACGTTTTCTATGGGTAACTTGTTTATACAATACAGCTATTATCTGTATGTATGATATTATTATGTGGTGTCCCAGAGCACCAGAGGGCACCATGCCCAAACCTCCAGCACTTGTTACAGAGCCTAGGAGAAGGAATGTACTCCTGGACAGAGCACATGGCACCAGCAAGAATGACAGAGGATGGAAGGGTCCTACCATCAAAGGAAATCTTCACAACCCAAAGGGGTTGACGGCGACGACCACGAGGGGGACGAGTAAACGAGTCTACCTTGAGGACAGAATGGCCTTCGGCATCAAGGATATGCCGAATATCATCGTGGCAGTCCAGCAGATTCCGAACACCGGTCGCAACATGGGGCGGGAGGAGAATAGTGCGAATATTGGCATTCAAACGAGCATTCTTTGAGACCAGAACAGGGATCTCGCCAAGGCAGGATAAGGCAGCCAAGCAGGAAGCTGCATCCTGAGAAGGAGCAGAAACTAAACGTGTACTGAGACGAGTGGGGTTGAAGGTAACAGAGGCATCCACGGAATCAACAAAATGCTGATGGAGGGAGAAATCGTCAAGAGGCGCAGAATCAAGAGGGAGGAAATCAAAGTATTTGGCCCATGAAGCGGGACCAAACAAGGCCTGATACGCATCAGTACGGGAAGGAATCGAGCGAGTGCGGCCGTGGCGCAGACGGCGTTGAGAACCCCAAGAGGGAGAGAGAGGGGTTAAAAGGCACAGGAGTCACAATGAGAGACTTAGCCGCACCAGGGGACGAAGTGGTCACCACTGGGGGCTTGAGGCTCAACCAAACCACAGAGGAGGGAGGGGAGCTGGGGCAGGAAGTCAGGAGGGTCAAAGGAGGAGCAAGGTCGGGGTCCAACGCAGCGGGGGCTACAGAGCCCGGTCTTCCAATACAGGCCGATTCGGGGGCATGGTCCCCCACCCCACGTGCCTGAGAGGGTACAACAGAAACATTCAACGACATACAGACGAAGAGTGACAAATTCATCCACAAATGTGCCCCCATACCCACCATGGAGCCACAGTTAGAGGCAGGACACCCAACAGGAAGCTATCGCCAATCATGCCAGGGCCCCCTAGGGGTGCGTCGTGAGTATACGCCCCACAAACGCCACCTTGAGAACCGTCAGTCCGTCGAGATCGGGTTCAGCAACGAAAGGGGGATTGACAATAAAAGGTTCCCCTCGCTCGAGACGTTGGGTACTTCAGTTCTACGGGTGCAAGAGTATGCCTCCTCAAGCACCCGGGTGTCAAAATAGAAGAAGTCCAAAGGAATAATCAAAACAAGCAAAAGGTGGGCAGGAAACGACAAGCAGATAGGAGAAGAGGCGGGAAAAAAACGAAACAGAAGGAAAAGGAAAAGTCGTTCAGCACAATTAGAGAGGACAGCAGCAGGAGCACAAGGCCACAAAAGGACAGAGGACTATCCCAAGGAGCGTCACACTGCGGCAGCCGCCCACTAAGCCCCCCTCATGGCATCAACGAGCTCAACTGGGAGGGGGGCTCCCCTAGCCCAAAGGTCAGTCCAACTCAGGCTTGCTGTGCTAACACTCTGAACTAGCTCCAGCACTTGGGCAATATCTGACTTTGCTTCCTCGTATCTACCAATTCAACCATGTATATTTGTGAACTTTGCAAGGCTCCTAAACTAGGACCATTCCACCTGTGCCAGACTAGATATGCTGAATGCAGGATACCCTTCACCGCCAATTCTCGGCATCAGTGTATTATTTACTGTATGCAGTGCAACCTGCGCTTAAACCAATCAAGGGACCCCACACTCGATATTAGTTTGCAATAATAGTTTATAAAAAATAGCTCACATTCTAGTTTTTTATACATTAGCAATTATGAAACACTGTAGCTAGATATAGTACTATAATCCGCAAGTAGTTACCGTACATCTGGCATATCAGCAGATTTTTTTTTTACTTTTTACTTTTTTTTAAACAAAGTAAAAACAGCATACATCAACCATATAAAACAGTAAAGCACAGAATAACAAAGAACACAGAATGACAACAACACAGATAACAAGTAACATAGAGCAACATAACAAAAAAGTGAAAACAAAGAACAATAAAAAAATACATAGGAAAGTACATTATATACACATAAAAACAGCTAGGGAAAACAGCACAAACAGTGATCCATAAAGCACAAACAAACATGAGAACAACAGAGAAAGGAAATATAAAACAGAAAAACAAATAAACATACAACAGGAAACATGAAAAAGACACAGAATGACACGGTACAAAATAAATAAAAATCTAGTAACACAAGCCAGCCTGAAGGGCTACACAAGCATTACTACATGCCAAGACATACAGGAAGTCATAACTGGAACACACAGGAACCGGCAAACAAACACACATACACACACAAACAGCCCTAGAAACAACACAATCAACAGAACACAAAACACACACAGCACAGCACATCACAACCAAAAAAAAAAAATGCACTGGGAACACACACACAAGCACACCGCCCAACAGGGCGAAACCGAACACGGAGACAAAACAGACATAGAACCTCAGACACGGGACAAAATCACACACAGAGTAATACAAGCAAACACAGGCACTAACGATATTTGTCCAGAAACTCCTAATTTGCAGGGAAGCTCAAGCAGTACACCTCCCAGACCAGCTGGACGTCTTCGGACACCGGTCAACCAGGAGACACACACGGCCGAGGCATCCATTCAGGCACCCCATAAATAAACCCCTTTAACCTCGGTACCCATATAGTCGACGAGCACCACGGGCCCTCACGCACCCTATCGTCCCAAACGAGGTCCAAAACCTGTGACTGATGGACAACGCCCCCGTCGGCCGCGAGCACAGGGAAGGGGTCCACACTAGGTGGTTTCGCACTGGAATCACCACTGGGAGATGCTCCGGGTGCCGCACAGGGCTTTGTACAGATCGGCACACGAGGCTTCTCACGAGGCCTCTCGCGAGGCTTCACACTAGGGGAACCCGCAGAGGACACGAGGACACAGACGAGTCACAGCCCCCGTCACCGAGCATAGGAGCAGAGGCACCTGGGCGCACAGCCTTCCGTAAGACCACGACGAGGTCCCGGTCGGCAGGAGCAACCTCCCACCGTGGGGAGTCATCAGCAGTAGGCATAGGGGGCGACTCCGGAGGCAGCACAGAGCCCCCCCCCCCCAGCACTGCCAACCTCGGCAGGAGACGCTGGATCAACGTACTCTTCCACCTTCCACCCACCACGAAGGGGAGACACACTCGGGACCCGCCTCAAGCGCTTGGAGATGGGCTGCCGGTCATCTGAGCTATCACCCCCCATCATCCCGTAACACAGCAGAACACTTCGATGAACACGCCTTCAAGGCCCGGCCCCTGAGAACCGCAGCCTCCATGGCCGGGGGCACCGGACCACACACAGCAGCAGACTCCTTGCCGCGTACATCCAAAGAAACAGGAGACGCCACATGCAGGAACGGAGCAGGCATGGGCGGCCGAGACGGGGCGGGCTGGGGCGACAGAGGCAGGGACGTCGGAGGCGGGGAAGCCGGTGGCTGGGGCAGGGCCGCCCCAACCCCCACATTAACATCCACACCACCATCCAACACCGGGGCAGAAACCAGCAGGGAAGCAACACACGGTCCATCACGTTGAGACAGATCCGGGGCCGACAGCGGGGGAAAATCCTCCTCCTGGAAGAGGTTAACAGGGGTGACTTGGCACTCCTCACACCCCGCGGCCAGGTGACCCGGAAGGCCGCACCAGAAACAAGTCCGAGGTTGTCCTACGTGAAAAACACGAATCGGGAACCCCAACTGCATGATGGAAAACGGCACAGGATCATGGAGGCGAATGGCGAGAGTGCGGGTCCCACACGGGACCCCCTTCCATCTCCCGGTAGGGACAGCATTCAACCTCACATGTAGAACCCGCCCAAACCGGGCAAAATACCGACATAGGAGATCCTCAGGGAACTCAAAAGGCATCCCATGCACATACGTCGTGACTCCACAATGGTCGGAGAGGGTTACCGACCCACCATCTCCAGGAAGATCGAATGAGCGCCCATCATAGCGCGTGACGAGATCTTGATAAATCGCCGGGAAGTTGAACTTGACTATCGCCCGCCGTCCGGCAAGCAGCTGCACACCACATTCAGATTCCACTGGGACACGTAGCATATCAATCATTACCACCTCTACAGCGTGGTAGGAATTAACAATCCCAGAAAACTCCAGGCCAATGGAGGCCTGCCTGGTGACAGGGGGCACAGGCCCCCCCATGATTGCACACCATGTCTCCCCCATGGGCCCCCTCAGCAAAAACACGGGACACAAGCCACGTCAGCAGCTACACCCAGGTCCTCACTCCTCGCCGGGTCAACAACAACTGCAGTGGGAGTTGTGTGGTGACCGCCGGCCGGGTCGGACGTTCCTGAGGTCTCTCCGCACTGGCTAGTGTTTACATTGGGTGATCGCTTGTTTGCCCTGCTGGTGGTTGGTGGATTGCCACTGACGGGGTGACGTTTGCTTCGCCATGGGGACGTTTCGCCCTCCATTGCAGAGGACGCTGTCAGCTGGTCTGGCGTTTACGGTGCCGGTGGACCATCCATTGGTTGGTGTCGCCCTAGTGGACGTGCTGCATGTGCAGCTGTCTGACCTGGTGGGCATCCAGCTGCTTCAGGGCCACCGTGCTGTGGTCAAGTTCCGCCTCCAGGCTGCCTTTCAGGCGTTTCTCGAGCGGTGTGAGGGGCGTGTTTACCCTCTCCCTGATACTGCTGGCTCCGTTAAGGTAGTGAATCTTAGTGTCGCCTTGACGTCTGTGACGGTGCATGGTGCCTCCTTCGAATTTCAGGACGACTTTTTGACCTCCTGTTTCGAACGGTTTGGGACAGTGTTGAGTGTTCGTTGGAACAAGGTCGTTGCCGGGCACTGTGTTGGTATGCTTGACGGCTCCCGCACCCTGACGATGTCGCTGAAGGGTAGTGTACCGTCGTCGATGTCCGTGTTGGGATACACGCTCCACTGCCAGTACCGGGGTCAACCGCGCACCTGTTATCGGTGTGGTCACGAGGGTCATCTGGCTGCTGCGTGCGACGTGGGAGCGACTGGTCGTGTGCATGTTCTTCGTGCGGAGGATTTTCCGCCCTTGTTGCGTTCGGGCGGTGTGGGTGCTGTGCCTGAAGCGTCTGACTGCCTGTCTGCTGCTCAGCCTGTTGAGGAGAGCTCTACGGCCTGTGCGACACGTCTAGTGACAGCTGTGGCCCCTGGGGTTGTTCAGCCGGTGTGTGAGGGTGTCGGGCTGTCGCCTGAGCTGTGTGTAGTGAAAGGTGTCCCGGTGTAGGTTCATGTTCCGCCCCCGCCTGTGGATGTGTTACCGGCTCCCGGGGACGCGGGTTCTGCCGTTTTGGAGGGGGTGCTTCGGCGTGGTGAGGTGCCTGCCGTGCCTGAGTGTGTTGCCTCCTGTAGTTCTGCCCTTCCCATTCCTTTGCAGAAGCGTGCGCGTCGGTGTTCTGAGGCTGTTTCCGTGGATGATGTAGAGAGTGTGGGTGATGTGGCCTCTGTGGACTCTTCGGACGGTGCGGGTGTGGCCTGTGTGGATATGACGGTGGAGGCTGTGCCTGCGGCGGGGCCTGCTGGGCGTGGTGTGGTGCGGCCTGTCTCGAAGCGTTCGCGGCGGGCTCGGAGTGTCTCCCCCCTTCGTGGTGTGCCTTGGGAGGAGGTGGGGGAGTATGGTGCTCAGCTGGCGTCCCCCGCCGAGGATGATGGTGCTGTGAGGGGCTCCGACGTTGCTACCTGTGCCCTCCCTCCTGCGTCTCCTGCTGTTGGGTCCCCGCAGTGGGGGGTTGTCCCTGATGGTCGGGACCTCGTCGTTAAGTTGCGGAAAGATGTGCGCCAGGGAGCCTCGGCTCCTGTGCCCTGTGGTGGGGTCGCTGCCGCGCCTGCAGTTCCCCCTCCTTCCTTGCCCCGGTCTGGGGGCTGCCTAGTCCCGTCTGCTGGGGTCGTGCCCTGTGAGGGTCCGGAGTTGGGCCCTTATCGGGATGCCCGGGTGCTTCCGATCCCGTGGTGCTCGTCCACTATCTGGGTGTCGTCAAAGAAGGAGTTTGTTTATAGGGTGCCGGATAGGATGTCTCAGCCGAGGGTACTGCCTGATGGCCGGCTGCCCGCCGACCTGTGGGTGGTTTGGGAGGCGTACCGCTTGCGCTTTCCGTACCGTAAGTTTCCGGAGAAGTATTAGTTCCCGTCTTGCGCACACCGCTACGCCGTGCCTGGATCAGCTGCCACCGTGACCATGACTCCCCGCCCCCCGGTGCGGGGAGTCTCCCTCTGACGTTCGCCTCTGTTTTCGTCGCCACTCCTCTCTCTACGGCCCATCACATCTACCGCTTTTGACTTTCTTCTCCTCCTTACCATCAACACGTCTCCTTACATCTGTCCTGGTGCAGTCATCGGGAGGGTTACCCCTTCATGCAAACTGCACCTATTCTCCAGAAGAAGAAGAAGACAACTGCAGTGGCCGGACGGAACAACCGTACCCCACAACAGTTGAGCAGTTCATCTCAGCGGATTAGTAACCGTGTTCATAGTCTAGTCAACTGTCCTCGCATCCATCAAATAGCTATCCAAATGTCGCACCGCAATTTATGCTATACAAAACCCTAAAATGTATTTAAGAGCAAGATTTCAGTAACCACATAATAAAACACATGCACATTTACACTCAATTTAGCATTTTAAACACAAAGCGCCAAGTAATCTTTTTTGAGGAGATGGGAGGCAATTAATTTATTGTTTTTCTTGGTGAGTTTGCGATCTTCGGTATTTAAAATGTGTTTGCTGTAATCAGACAGCAGATCAGTAGAAATATTAGCATGTGACAGGGTTAAGGGTAAATCAGTGTATCGAGCCACCTCAGGTGTGACATGCATAGTATCACACATGACCCAATAACCCTTATCCCCATCACATGTAAAATTTTCCAATCCTTGTTGGAGCATTCAGCAGCAGATAATTTACGGATCCCGCCTTGAGGAAGCAGTTCTGTCATCAGGTGGCGTATAAGCCATTAAAACCAAAATATATAATATATTTACCATTGTTGGAAGGATCAGCACCCGTACGCTCATTCTTTACACACAGAAGTAAATCCACAAATTAAATTTCGACGCAATACATCGTACAAATGGGGATCAGAAATAGAGTCCAAGACAACTTGACTCTTAAACAAGAAAGCTTCCCACGCAAGACTAGATAACGAGACGGGTGCAAGGGGTAGTGTGGGGTGCCAGGGTGTAAGGGGTAGTGTGGGGTGTCAAGGTGTAAGGGGTAGTGTGGGGTGTCAAGGTGTAAGGGTTAGTGTGGGTTACCAAGGGGTAAGCGGTAGTGTGTGGTGCCAAGGTTTAAGGGGTAGTGTGGGGTGCAAGTGTTTAAGGGGTAGTGTGGGGTGCCAGGGTTTAAGGTGTAGTGTGGGGTGCCAGGGTTTAAGGGGTAGTGTGGGGTGCCAGGGTTTAAGGGGTAGTGTGGGGTGCCAGGGTTTAAGGTGTAGTGTGGGGTGCCAGGGTTTAAGGGGTAGTGTGGGGTGCCAGGGTTTAAGGGGTAGTGTGGGGTGCCAGGGTTTAAGGGGTAGTGTGGGGTGCCAAGGTTTAAGGGGTAGTGTGGGTGCCAGGGTTTAAGGGGTAGTGTGGGGTGCCAGGGTTTAAGGTGTAGTGTGGGGTGCCAGGGTTTAAGGTGTAGTGTGGGGTGCCAGGGTTTAAGGGGTAGTGTGGGGTGCCAGGGTTTAAGGGGTAGTGTGGGGTGCCAGGGTTTAAGGGGTAGTGTGGGGTGCCCAACCCGTTCTCACACAAGACAGCACATATATGACTTAATGCTTAAAGTCAATATGTTGAATATGAATTAGTAAATATGTGATATATTCCCAGTTACTTTTTTTACCAAGGCCCAAACTCTTCCTCACGTACCAATTTACGTGTCACAGTACCCGTCCGTCAACATAGATAGCAGAATATTCGTGATTGGTTCAATTATAAGGAAAATTGTAGTTTTCAGGTCCCACATGGGTTGTGAAATTTACCTTCTGTTGTCCATGCTCTTATAATATTACAGATCAGCTATATCCTATTGAAGGCTCGTAGTTTTGTTTTGAGAAATATTAGTTGTTCTTAGTAAATTATAATAAGCACTATAAATTATTACATAGAATAACAGTGCTTCACCAATCAATATTATATACCATAGTTTGGCTTTAAAAATCTTTAAAGAATGTTTTGTAGGAACGCTAACAGAAAACGATGTTACATTTGAATGTCTATGGGGTAAACTACTGCAAACAGGACGGTATTGTGTCTACTATACCAACTATAGCTCGGATGGGTATATTGTCACCTACCGCCTGTTAGGTGGGAAAGGGGTCCAATACCACCCACAGGATGGGTATGAGGGTCACATCCACCCACAGGATGAGTATGGGGATCACATCCACCCACAGGAAGGGTATGGGGTCCAATACCACCCACAGGATGAGTATGGCGTCCACTACAACCCACAGGAAGGGTATGGGGCTCCAACCACCCATAGAATGGGTATGGGGCTCCAACCACAAATAAAATGGGTATAGGGTCCAATAACACCCACTGGATGTGTATTGCGTCCATTGCCGCGCGTCGAGCTCGAAAACCGCAGCATTCATCTCAGAACCATGCCTATTTCACACAGATTCCTTAATAAACGTAAGAGTTTTATATGTCACAAGAAAGATAGAAATATAAGCTTCATTCTAAATACCTTACCATGGGCATATTTAAATTTAAAGCGAAGATACGTGTACTTTTATAATAGCCGAGCTTTAACCCCGGACAGATTGATCGACCGAGCAACTCTCTCTCAGAACAATGTTTATTTCACGTGAATTCGTTAATAAACATATATGTTTTATATGTCTCAAGAAAGGCAGACATATAAGCTTCACTTTAAACACTACCATAGACATATTTAAAGTTCTAATGAAGATACATGTATTTTAAAAATTACGGAGCTCCCACCCCGTACAGACTGAACGACAGAGCAACTCTCTCTCAGATCAATGTTTATTTCACGTAAATTCGTTAATAAACACAAATGTTTTATATGTCTTAAGCAAGATAGAAATAAGAGCTTCATTTTCAATACATTACAATAGACATATTTATAGCTCAAGTGAAGATACATATGTTTTTATAGTAGCGCTCAGTAGCTTGTCGGGCATGGAGTGCAGACGCCTACGCACTTGCCGATATATTGTATAATTATCAAAGATACGCTAATAAAGCCTAAAATCTTATATACCTCCAGAAAGACCGAGATATGATTATTATTATTTCACCAAATGAAATATATCATGTTCGAGAACAAAGATATATCAATTTTAAATTAAGTTTCGACTCTTGCTCGGGCGAGAGAGAGGGAGCGACTCTCGCCCCATCTATTGGAGATTCTGTCCACTAAAGACCCAAAGCTACTCAAACCCTCCTAGCATTATTTAAGTAATGAAGTAATATGGTATATTTACTATAATGTGGGTGCTGAATGCAGAACATGAGAAAACATATATTTACTCCAAACTAATATAATTTCATTATGAAATAAGTAAATAAGTAGCATCAAAGGAAGTCGACGGTCCAAGCGTCAATGTTGTGGAACGACTTATCCAAGATATATCGTTGTTTGGAAAGTGTTTGTTGACATATCCAGTTGTCGCACTTCTCTGCACAAATTATCACAAATTTAAATTATAATGTTAACAAGTAGAATACGTATTTTTAATAAAATCTAACATAGCTAGCCAGAAAACATTTAACATTTATTAAAAAAATATATGTTTGGAAGTTAAATCGACTTCATAGGACAATAGTGTTGTTATATATACTCGTTATTCGTTGACATGCGTTCGCTACTTAAACTACCATGTACTGTACTTATGTGAAATCTCCCATGTCTCTTCGCTCATCTCACCGAACCCTACAGGCTCTGTGATATATTGCTTAATTAATTGAGATTCACAAATAAAGCTTATAATTGTATATGTTATCAAAAAGGCAGAGCTTATTTTAGTTCATTTATTATGCACCCCATACCCATCCTATGGGCGATAGTGGAGTGTTACAGAGGCGCATAATGGGCTCAGGGACTGAGCCCCACAATTCATATAGCCAAGGAAGTTATAATCTTGATAAGCTAGTTACAAAAGTCAATGCACATTGTCACATCAACAATGGGCTCGAGACCGACCACAAGTACAGTTTATAATTTAAGCAACTGACATATATGGAGGGCTAGTGTCACAATTGATTTGTTTATCCTACACATAACCCCCTCTCCCCCATCCAATGGGCAGCGGTGGATAGGTTACAATCAAGTCGTTTTTTGCGTTTTATTCAGAGATTAGATTAGATCAGAGATTATTATTGGGTGAGGAAAGATATTCATATTTTAAAGAAGGCTTCTTGGCTGATGCTCTCCATTGATGGAAAATATACAACCTTTTGAAAATCAATGTTAGTTTGATCTAGATATTGTAATTAACGAAAGTATTTATGTCACCTGAAAGGTAGAAATATAGGCTACATCTAAAATCCTTTGTCATAAATATAACTGAAGTGAAAACGAAGATATATGCGTTTTGATAGTTACTTGATGGCTAGCTCTGAGAGTGTGAAGCCCTGCACACCAGCCAATAAATTGTATAATTAGTTTCCATATATTTTAATTAATCTTAAAAATCTATATGTCAGAAGAAAGGAAGATGTAGCCGTTAATGTGACAACATTTAAAAATATATATATCTTAAGTTAAATAAATAATATCACCTTATCGCCGGTGTCCGGACACATAAAAATTACCTAGGTATCAGTATCCAGCCAGGCGGGGATCACAGGCTGCACAATACTGATAAATTATGTAATGCACTACTTGTGGTCCATCTCGAACCCATTTATGATGTGACGACTTATAGTGAATTTTGTAACTAGCTCATCAAGATTGTAACTTGCTTAGCTAAATGATTTGTGGGGTTCGGTCCATTCATTTTCTTTCTTTATTATGCACCCCATAATACACATCCCGTGGGCGGTGGTGTAAAGGATTACAGAGGCACATAATCGGTTCAGGAACTGAACCCTCTAGTTCGTTTAGCTAAGCAAATAACAATCTTTTGACGCTAGTTACAAAATTATTAATGTACACATACTTATGCATACATGTACATATTCATACGTATACATATATACATACACATACATATTTAATCACCACCACAAATACACACATCAGTAATCTTTTGTGTCACAAGTGATTCAACAAGAGGCTCACAACAGTCACTATACAAGGCACTTTACATTTATGGTGAGTCACACAGTTACTAGTCTTGCTGCACACCCACCCAACTGGGCGGCAGCTTTACAGTCATGTGCTCCACACCCAGCCAACTGGGCGGCAGCTTTACAGTCATGTGCTCCACACCCACCCAACTGGGCGGCAGCTTTACAGTCATGTGCTCCACACCCACCCAACTGGGCGGCAGCTTTACAGTCATGTGCTCCACACCCACCCAACTGGGCGGCAGCTTTACAGTCATGTGCTCCACACCCAGCCAACTGGGCGGCAGCTTTACAGTCATGTGCTCCACACCCAGCCAACTGGGCGGCAGCTTTACAGTCATGTGCTCCACACCCAGCCAACTGGGCGGCAGCTTTACAGTCATGTGCTCCACACCCAGCCAACTGGGCGGCAGCTTTACAGTCATGTGCTCCACACCCACCCAACTGGGCGGCAGCTTTACAGTCATGTGCTTCACACCCACCCAACTGGGCGGCAGCTTTACAGTCATGTGCTCCACACCCACCCAACTGGGCGGGAGCTTTACAGTCATGTGTATGCATTACCTACAGCAAGCAAATTTTGGATACTTCGCTAAGATTTCGGGCAGCACATCATTATGAATGAAGTACTTACACATTTCTTGGACACTATTGATGTTGTTATCTTTAAATTCCGCTATTTTTCACATTCCATTATATAATGACTCAAAGTATGCGAATAGTTCTGCTGACAGAGTTTACATTTAGTCAAATCTAGATCATCAGATGTTACAAACTTCCAGAGGTACTTGTAGCCGAGCCTAAACTAGCAGTGGTAACATCTAGAAGTCTGCTAACATTATTGGATGACCCATAGACGAGCGATTCATCAAAGTTTATACAATATTGTGAAATTGAGAGTCAGTGTAGTAACATAAATTGGTAAATAATAAATATTGTAAGTTAAGAATCTGATGCATGTGCGTGTGTTGGGGGGGGGGGGGCGGGGGTTATACCCTTGGTAAGCGAGAGTGGAAAGTAACCTTAGACGTACTGCGGTCAATGTGGGGGGGGGAGGGGGAGGGAGGGTGGGAGAGTCAAATCCACCCTCCAACATCTGGACATAGTACCAGCAGCCTCCACAACACTCCATCAGCCTCCAGCTGATGCTTGTAGATGCCTCATCTAACCTCACTTATGTCACACATTAACCTACAGTTCCTGTGATATTTAAACTCCTCATCACAGTTGCGTCTCACCAATATAAACTGTATTGGATTTTGTCCCGAAATAGCTATATGCTGACTGGACGTGTGTGTATGTATGTATGTATGTATGTATGTATGTATGTATGTATGTATGTATGTATGTATGTATGTATGTATGTATGTACGCATGCATGTATGTATGGATGTATGTATGGATGTACGCATGTATGTACACATGTATGTACGCATGTATGTACGCATGTATGTACGCATGTATGTATGTATGTATGTATGTATGTATGTATGTATGTATGTATGTATGTATGTATGTATGTATGCATGTATGTATGTATGTATGTATGTATGTATGTATGTATGTATGTATGTATGTATGCATGCATGTATGTATGTATGTATGCATGTATGAATGGATAGATGGATGGATGGATGTATGTATGTACGCATGCATGCATGTATGTATGTATGCATGCATGCATGTATGTATGCATGCATGTATGTGTGTATGTATGTATGTATGTATGTATGTATGTATGTATGTATGTATGTATGTATTTATATACGCATGTATTTATATACGCATGTATTTATATACGCATGTATGTATGTATGTATGCATGCATGTATGCATGTATGTATGTATGTACGCATGCATGTATGTATGGATGTACGCATGCATGTATGTATGTATGTATGTACGCATGTATGTACGCATGTATGTATGTATGTATGTACGTACGTACGTATGTATGTATGTATGTATGTATGTATGTATGTATGTATGTATGTATGTATGTATGTATGTATGTATGCATGCATGTATGCATGTGTGTATGTATGTATGTATGTATGTATGTATGTATGTATGTATGTATGTATGTATGTATGTATGTATGTATGTATGTATGTACGCATGCATGTATGTATGGATGTATGTATAGATGTACGCATGTATGTACACATGTATGTACGCATGTATGTACGCATGTATGTACGCATGTATGTATGTATGTATGTATGTATGCATGCATGTATGCATGTGTGTATGTATGTATGTATGTATGTATGTATGTATGTATGTATGTATGTATGTATGTATGTATGTATGTATGTATGTATTTATATACGCATGTATTTATATACGCATGTATTTATATACGCATGTATGTATGTATGTATGCATGCATGTATGCATGTATGTATGTATGTACGCATGCATGTATGTATGGATGTACGCATGCATGTATGTATGTATGTATGTACGCATGTATGTACGCATGTATGTATAAATGTATGTACGTACGTACGTACGTATGTATGTATGTATGTATGTATGTATGTATGTATGTATGTATGTATGTATGTATGTATGTATGTATGTATGTATGTATGCATGTATGCATGTGTGTATGTATGTATGTATGTATGTATGTATGTATGTATGTATGTATGTATGTATGTATGTATGTATGTATGTATGTACGCATGCATGTATGTATGGATGTATGTATGGATGTACGCATGTATGTACACATGTATGTACGCATGTATGTACGCATGTATGTACGCATGTATGTATGTATGTATGTATGTATGTATGTATATATGTATGTATGTACGCACGCATGTATGTATGTATGTATGTATGTATGTATGTATGTATGTATGTATGTATGTATGTATGTATGTATGTATGTATGTATGTATGTATGTACGTACGTACGTATGGATGGATGTATGTATGCACGCATGTATGTATGTATGTATGTATGTATGTATGTATGTATGTATGTATGTATGTATGTATGTATGTATGTATGTATGCATGTGTGTATGTATGTATTCCCAATCACGTTAAAGACTCCCCCTCTATCATCCAGTTAAAGAGAAAAACAACTATGTACTAAATAATCAACTCCTTGTAACTTTAATTATGCTGACCTTCCTATCTGTATTCAGCTTGAGCCTACCATCATTATAGGTGATTATAACGCTAGACATAGGAATATTGGTAATTCGCAGTTCAGTAATCGTAACGGCAACCAACTGGTGTCACTATTAGGTAGTCACGATGATGCACAGATTGTGGGTGACCTTGAACCGACGAATATCTACGGAGGTATTCTTGATCTATGTCTCGGTGTCAACGTCTCCCACACCGTGTGCGCCTCGTCAATAGTGCCAGATATGGCGTCTGATCATCTGCCCATATTAGCCACTGTAAGCATTGGAAGCTCTATCCTCCCCGGCGGAATGTTCAAGCGGAAGAGGCTGGCTGTGCCCATCGACCAAAGAAACAATTTTGTTGCTCATGTGTCAGAATGGTACAGTTCATCTGAGCCTTCATCAGTTGAAGATTTTAACAATGAGCTCACAGGTACTATCGAGCAGTTTATAGAATCACTTGATTCATCGTCCAGGCCACGTAACCCAAATTACACTGGTCATAGCACTTATGCTTATTATAATGATTCTAAATTGCATGCACTAAAACGCACTGCCAGAATAATTGGACTAGCTTGTAGAAGGACCCGCACTGCTGAAATGCTTCGGCTCTATCAAGCGGCTCTGGCTAAGGCCAGGGAACGTATGGTGGAGCTGAGGCAGACAGACTGGGAAACTTTTGTCCGTGGTCTCAATTCTCACACGCCACTAAGTCGGGCATGGAAGGATATCAACAAGATCAAAGGGAAAAATGCTGCAGAGATCTCGTACCCTAATCCTCTGCACAGAGCAAATGATCTTGTTGATGCTTGGGCCACGACTTCCAGCTTTGACAGTCTTCCTCTACCCACACAGAATGAATTAAATGATAGATATACTGATAGGGCAAGGCTCCTTGACTTCATGCTTCATCAAGAGGATGACTGTGACATGCTTTTTACTGAATACAAACTAGATTCTGCTCTACATAAAGGCAAAGCTACATCACCCGGGGAGGATGGAGTTACTTACGGCATACTGCTTATGCTTCTGCTAGTTCCAAGGAATACCTTTCTTCAATTGTATAATATGAGCTATGTAACTGGGGAGCTTCCTAAGTCATGGACCAACAGTGTTATTATTCCCATTCCTAAACCTCACCAGCCGAGTGCTTTATGCCCAGTCTCCCTCACTAGTTGTCTCTATAAGTGTCTTGAGAAGATGGTTCTCAACCGTCTCCTTTACAAAATTAATAATATGTTGTCTCCCCAGATATATGGCTTTATGCATGGAAAGAGTGTACATCACTGTATTACCACATTCCTCACCCTGCATACTGATAGGTCATATACCACTTTCCTAGATCTTAAGTCAGCCTTTGACATTGCTAACCCACACGTCATTATGAGAGAACTTGCTAAAATGAATGTTGGAATGTTAATGTTAAAAATTGTTCAAACTGAAATAAATATATAACACTGTACGGTACAGTTGTGTTTAATTATGTTTTGCGATTCCTATGGAAAAGGTATTTGTGCACCAAGTACTACTAGGTCATTATGAGATATGCTGAATGTTGTCAATATACCATCTGAATACGCTTCACTTTGCGTTAATCATTGGACGTCCTAATGATTAAGGTCCCCAAAAGGACTTAATCAGACCTCAGTGGATAATTTTACTCTCCCTCTCTCTCTCTCTCTCTCTCTCTCTCCCTCTCTCTCTCTCTCTCTCTCTCTCTCTCTCTCTCTCTCTCTCTCTCTCTCTCTCTCTCTCTCTCTCTCTCTCTCTCTCTCTCTCTCTCTCTCTCTCTCTCTCTCTCTCTCTCTCTCTCTCTCTCTCTCTCTCTCTCTCTCTCACTCAGAGCATCCCCTTATGTGTTGTATGTGGGTGCTGAAGTTCAGTCTCTTGTCTATGTATAGGTGAAGGAACTTTCCATAATTGTTATTGCTAATGTTTACTTGTAATACTGGGTATACATCCGGTGTTCTTACCCTCGACCGCGGCGAGGGTAAGCCGTGGCCGTATGGTCTGAAACCCACAAATATTTACAATGGGGGTGGGGGGGGGATAACATTTCCTCTTCAAGCACGCGCACACAAATGAACTATGTTACTTAACTGGAAGCACTCGTACAACATAATTTACACGATTTCTCAGGATAATTATACTTCTTACCAGCATATATACAGTATAGTACCTAGGAGGTTCTCTTCAATGATATCTAAGATAATTAAAAGAACCCAAGCAAACCACTGTGGAAATGTGCAGGACAAACATATCAATTGTGACACTAGCTCTCCACTTATGGCATTTGCTTAATTTAGAAACTGTACTTGTGGTCGATCTCGAACCCATGTTGTTGATGTGACGATGTACGTGTTATGAATTTTGTGGCTAGCTCCTCAAGATTGTAACTTGCTTAGATAAATAAATTGTGTGTTCAGTCCCTGAACCCATTATGTGATAAATTAACTAAACTAAAAACTAGTCTGGCGACGAAGCCTGAACTGCATAATGTAAATAGGGATTAACCAGAAAAAGATATAGGTCAAAAATAACATCAGGTAACTGCGTTAATTACAATATTAGATCAAACTAACATTGATTTTCAAAAGGTTGTAGATTTTCCATCAACGGAGAGCATCAGCCAAGAAGCCTTCTTTAAAATATGAATATCTTTCCTCACCCAATAATAATCTCTGATCTAATCTAATCTCTGAATAAAACGCAAAAAACGACTTGATTGTAACCTATCCACCGCTGCCCATTGGATGGGGGAGAGGGGGTTATGTGTAGGATAAACAAATCAATTGTGACACTAGCCCTCCATATATGTCAGTTGCTTAAATTATAAACTGTACTTGTGGTCGGTCTCGAGCCCATTGTTGATGTGACAATGTGCATTGACTTTTGTAACTAGCTTATCAAGATTATAACTTCCTTGGCTATATGAATTGTGGGGCTCAGTCCCTGAGCCCATTATGCGCCTCTGTAACACTCCACTATCGCCCATAGGATGGGTATGGGGTGCATAATAAATGAACTAAAATAAGCTCTGCCTTTTTGATAACATATACAATTATAAGCTTTATTTGTGAATCTCAATTAATTAAGCAATATATCACAGAGCCTGTAGGGTTCGGTGAGATGAGCGAAGAGACATGGGAGATTTCACATAAGTACAGTACATGGTAGTTTAAGTAGCGAACGCATGTCAACGAATAACGAGTATATATAACAACACTATTGTCCTATGAAGTCGATTTAACTTCCAAACATATATTTTTTTAATAAATGTTAAATGTTTTCTGGCTAGCTATGTTAGATTTTATTAAAAATACGTATTCTACTTGTTAACATTATAATTTAAATTTGTGATAATTTGTGCAGAGAAGTGCGACAACTGGATATGTCAACAAACACTTTCCAAACAACGATATATCTTGGATAAGTCGTTCCACAACATTGACGCTTGGACCGTCGACTTCCTTTGATGCTACTTATTTACTTATTTCATAATGAAATTATATTAGTTTGGAGTAAATATATGTTTTCTCATGTTCTGCATTCAGCACCCACATTATAGTAAATATATCATATTACTTCATTACTTAAATAATGCTAGGAGGGTTTGAGTAGCTTTGGGTCTTTAGTGGACAGAATCTCCAATAGATGGGGCGAGAGTCGCTCCCTCTCTCTTGCCCGAGCAAAGAGTCGAAACTTAATTTAAAATTGATATATCTTTGTTCTCGAACATGATATATTTCATTTGGTGAAATCATAATAATGTTCATATCTCGGTCTTTCTGGAGGCATATAAGATTTTAGGCTTTATTAGCGTATCTTTGATAATTATACAATATATCGGCAAGTGCGTAGGCGTCTGCACTCCATGCCCGACAAGCTACTGAGCGCTACTATAAAAACATATGTATCTTCACTTGAGCTATAAATATGTCTATTGTAATGTATTGAAAATGAAGCTCTTATTTCTATCTTGCTTAAGACATATAAAACATTTGTGTTTATTAACGAATTTACGTGAAATAAACATTGATCTGAGAGAGAGTTGCTCTGTCGTTCAGTCTGTACGGGGTGGGAGCTCCGTAATTTTTAAAATACATGTATCTTCATTAGAACTTTAAATATGTCTATGGTAAAGTGTTTAAAGTGAAGCTTATATGTCTGCCTTTCTTGAGACATACAAAACATATATGTTTATTAACGAATTCACGTGAAATAAACATTGTTCTGAGAGAGAGTTGCTCGGTCGATCAATCTGTCCGGGGTTAAAGCTCGGCTATTATAAAAGTACACGTATCTTCGCTTTAAATTTAAATATGCCCATGGTAAGGTATTTAGAATGAAGCTTATATTTCTATCTTTCTTGTGACATATAAAACTCTTACGTTTATTAAGGAATCTGTGTGAAATAGGCATGGTTCTGAAATGAATGCTGCGGTTTTCTAGCTCGACGCGCGGCAATGGACGCCTTAAACATCCAGTGGGTGTTATTGGACCCTATACCCATTTTATTTGTGGTTGGAGCCCCATGCCCATTCTATGGGTGGTTGGAGCCCCATACCCATCCTGTAGGTTGTAGTGGACGCCATACTCATCCTGTGGGTGGTATTGGACCCCATACCCTTCCTGTGGGTGGATGTGATCCCCATACTCATCCTGTGGGTGGATGTGACCCACATACCCATCCTGTGGGTGGTATTGGACCCCTTTCCTACCTGACAGGCGGTAGGTGACAATATACCCATCCGAGCTATAGTTGGTATAGTAGACACAATACTGTCCTGTTTGCAGTAGTTTACCCCATAGACATTCAAATGTAACATCGTTTTCTGTTAGCGTTCCTACAAAATATTCTTTAAAGATTTTTAAAGCCAAACTATGGTATATAATATTGATTGGTGAAGCACTGTTATTCTATGTAATAATTTATAGTGCTTATTATAATTTACTAAGAACAACTAATATTTCTCAAAACAAAACTACGAGCCTTCAATAGGATATAGCTGATCTGTAATATTATAAGAGCATGGACAACAGTAGGTAAATTTCACAACCCATGTGGGACCTGAAAACTACAATTTTCCTTATAATTGAACCAATCACGAATATTCTGCTATCTATGTTGACGGACGGGTACTGTGACACGTAAATTGGTACGTGAGGAAGAGTTTGGTCCTTAGTAAAAAAAGTAACTGGGAATATATCACATCTTTACTAATTCATATTCAACATATTGACTTTAAGCATTAAGTCATATATGTGCTGTCTTGTGTGAGAACGGGTTGGGGGTGCCAGGGTTTAAGGGGTAGTGTGGGGTGCCAGGGTTTAAGGTGTAGTGTGGGGTGCCAGGGTTTAAGGTGTAGTGTGGGGTGCCAGGGTTTAAGGGGTAGTGTGGGGTGCCAGGGTTTAAGGTGTAGTGTGGGGTGTCAAGGTGTAAGGGGTAGTGTGGGGTGCCAGGGTTTAAGGGGTAGTGTGGGGTGTCAAGATGTAAGGGGTAATTTGGGGTGCCAATGTTTAAGGGGTAGTGTGGGGTGCCAAGGTTTAAGGGGTAGTGTGGGGTGCCAAGGTTTAAGTGGTAGTGTGTGGTGCCAAGGTTTAAGGGGTAGTGTGGGGTGCCAGGGTTTAAGGGGTAGTGTGGGGTTCCAGGGTTTAAGGGGTAGTGTGGGGTGCCAGGGTTTAAGGGGTAGTGTGGGGTGCCAGGGTTTAAGGGGTATATAGTGTGGGGTGCCAGGGTTTAAGGGGTAGTGTGGGGTGCCAGGGTTTAAGGGGTAGTGTGGGGTGCCAGGGTTTAAGGGGTAGTGTGGGGTGCCAGGGTTTAAGGTGTAGTGTGGGGTGTCAGGGTTTAAGGTGTAGTGTGGGGTGCCAGGGTTTAAGGTGTAGTGTGGGGTGCCAGGGTTTAAGGTGTAGTGTGGGGTGCCAGGGTTTAAGGTGTAGTGTGGGGTGCCAGGGTTTAAGGGGTAGTGTGGGGTGCCAGGGTTTAAGGTGTAGTGTGGGGTGTCAAGGTGTAAGGGGTAGTGTGGGGTGCCAGGGTTTAAGGGGTAGTGTGAGGTGTAAGGGGTAGTGTGGGGCGCCAATGTTTAAGGGGTAGTGTGGGGTGCCAAGATTTAAGGGGTAGTGTGGGGTGCCAAGGTTTAAGCGGTAGTGTCTGGTGCCAAGGTTTAAGGGGTAGTGTGGAGTGCCAGGGTTTAAGGGGTAGTGTGGGGTGCCAGGGTTTAAGGGGTAGTGTGGGGTGCCAGGGTTTAAGGGGTAGTGTGGGGTGCCAGGGTTTAAGGGGTAGTGTGGGGTGCCAGGGTTTAAGGGGTAGTGTGGGGTGCCAGGGTTTAAGGTGTAGTGTGGGGTGCCAGGGTTTAAGGGGTAGTGTGGGGTGCCAGGGTTTAAGGGGTAGTGTGTGGTGCCAGGGTTTAAGGAGTAGTGTGGGGTGCCAGGGTTTAAGGGGTAGTGTGGGGTGCCAGGGTTTAAGGTGTAGTGTGGGGTGTCAGGGTTTAAGTTGTAGTGTGGGGTGCCAGGGTTTAAGGTGTAGTGTGGGGTGCCAGGGTTTAAGGTGTAGTGTGGGGTGCCAGGGTTTAAGGTGTAGTGTGGGGTGCCAGGGTTTAAGGGGTAGTGTGGGGTGCCAGGGTTTAAGGAGTAGTGTGGGGTGCCAGGGTTTAAGGGGTAGTGTGTGGTGCCAGGGTTTAAGGAGTAGTGTGGGGTGCCAAGGTTTAAGGGGTAGTGTGGGGTGCCAGGGTTTAAGGAGTAGTGTGGGGTTCAAGAGTGTAAGAAATATATCCAAGGGGAACCTCAGTTGGTCAGAAATTTTCATTCCAATCAGTAACTCAACTCAAGTTAAGTGATGACCCAGTCAAGTTATAATATTATATTATATATATATATATATATATATATATATATATATATATATATATATATATATATATATATATATATATATATATATATATATATATATGACAATGTCAGACCACGGAGGAAAATGAAACAGGAATTTCCTTAAGTACTTTCGTATATTAAATACATCTTAAAATGTAGAATATCGCAACATAAATACTCTGTAAGACATGGCCAATTGTCTAATGCATTGTTTGTGCATTTGTCCGAAAAAGCTCACCAAATTGATTGGGAGAGTGCCTCTTCAATAACAAATTGTAAAAGCACCTATAACAGAAACATAATTGAATCTGCTTTGATACAGATCACCAAAGAAAGTAATTTGAATATTAGCAGTGGTCTATATAACTTAGATCCATTTCTAATAGATCAGCTAAAGGGCGATTTAAGTAGGATCATTGAAAAACATTTGTCTCACTAATTCATTGTATATATTTACCTCTTTATGTTATAATTACCTATGTATTGTGCTTGTATGTCTGTTGTATCAGATGGGCCATTGGGCTACATAGGATGGGCCAATTGGGTGCATCTGATGGGCCAATGGGCCGTCTGCGTTGTCCAAGTATTGCATCTCACCTCACTTCACCACTCTCTCCTGCCTATTTATACCCATCACTCGATCTGTAAAATCATTCCTTCTGAAGATGTATTTAATATACGAAAGTACTTAAGGAAATTCCTGTTTCATTTTCCTCCGTGGTCTGACATTGTCACATTATTAATCACGTGTTTATTTTCGTGATATACACACACACACACACACACATATATATATATATATATATATATATATATATATATATATATATATATATATATATATATATATATATATATATATATATATATATAGACTAGATATAGGTGTATTTGCGGCGAGGTGGTGGCTGACAGGTACGGTCACCATGGCCTACTCTGCCAAAGCACAGGGGGATGGCACTCGAGGCACAGTGAAGTTAACGACATCATCAAGAGGAGCCTCACTACAGCTGGATGCCCAGCTGAAAGAGAGCCCCGTTACCTAACGCCCCGTAACTCTGATGCTCTTATTGGTCGCCCGGATGGTATCACAGTGAACCCCTGGAAGAATGGCAAGCAGTTGGTATGGGACTACACGTGCGTATCAACCCTGGCTAACACCTACATTAACCTCAGTGTTGCACAACCAGGTGGCGCTGCCACCCACAGGGAAGCAGCCAAATCCCGTAAGTATAGAGAACTGGATCACCACTACAATTTTGTCCCCATTGCTTCTGAGACGCTCGGCGCCTGGGGTAAAAGTGCTACCAGTTTTTTGAAGGAACTGGGTTCTAGGCTCATTGAAACAACAAGGGACCCGAGAGCTGCAAGCTTTCTTTTCCAGCGCCTCAGTGTGGCGATACAGAGGGGAAATGCGCACTGCATCCAGGGTTCCTGCCCGCCATCTGAGGAGCTGGAGGAACTCGACAACCTATGACAACCATCTTTGTAACCCATATGTAACTCCTTTTTTGTAACAAAGTTCAAATAAAGTAAATATATATGTGTACATACAAAAGAATGGGGGTGGTAGGAGAAGATAATATTAGTGTTCAGTGAGAGACCACAAGGTCTCCTCTGAATACTTTTTATTTTCTTCTCCGAGGCTATGGGTCCCCACATTGGCACCAGAGGTGGTACCCTCACAAGCTTATATATATATATATATATATATATATATATATATATATATATATATATATATATATATATATATATATGTCGTACCTAGTAGCCAGAACTCACTTCTCAGCCTACTATGCAAGGCCCGATTTGCCTAATAAGCCAAGTTTTCATGAATTAATGTTTTTTCGTCTACCTAACCTACCTAACCTAACCTAACCTAGCTTTTTTTGGCTACCTAACCTAACCTTACCTATATATATAGGTTAGGTTAGGTTAGGTAGGGTTGGTTAGGTTCGGTCATATATCTACGTTAATTTTAACTCCAATAAAAAAAAATTGACCTCATACATAGTGAAAAGGGTAGCTTTATCATTTCATAAGAAAAAAATTATAGTAAATATATTAATTCAGGAAAACTTGGCTTATTAGGCAAATCGGGCCTTGAATAGTAGGCTGAGAAGTGAGTTCTGGCTACTAGGTACGACATATATATATATATATATATATATATGTCGTACCAAGTAGCCAGAACGCACTTCTCAGCCTACTATGCAAGGCCCGATTTGCCTAATAAGCCAAGTTTTCCTGAATTAATATATTTTCTCTAATTTTTTTCTTATGAAATAATAAAGCTACCCATTTCATTATGTATGAGGTCAATTTTTTTTTATTGGAGTTAAAATTACCGTAGATATATGACCGAACCTAACCAACCCTACCTAACCTAACCTATCTTTATAGGTTAGGTTAGGTTAGGTAGCCGAAAAAGTTAGGTTAGGTTAGGTTAGGTAGGTTAGGTAGTCGAAAAACCATTCATGAAAACTTGGCTTATTAGGCAAATCGGGCCTTGCATATTAGACAGAGAATTGCGTTCTGGCTACTAGATACGACATATATATATATATATATATATATATATATATATATATATATATATATATATATATATATATATATTATTAAATATGACCGAACCATATATGCACAGGATATGCATATCCTGTGCATATGGTTTATACTTTTATAAGGAATTTCTTAAATAAGAAGTTTCACCCATCGTGTAGGATTACTACAGTGGAAAGGGATCTTAAATATATTAAATTACCATTTTATGGCAGTATTAGCTTCTCTGTAAGGAGTCGTTTGAGGAGACTGTTGCAGCAGTGTTATCCTCAAGTAGACTTTAGATTTATTTTTGTCAACACAAATACCATAGGCTCTTATTTTAAATTTAAAGATAAAGTGCCTACCCCCTTGTGCTCAAATGTCGTATATATGTATAATTGTTCCAGCTGTAATGCTGGATATGTCGGGAGTTTCATTCGGAACTTTAAGATTAGGATACTTGAGCACCGGGGATTATCTTTTAGGACTGGATTACCATTGTCTAAACCAGCATTTTCGGAGATTAGAAACCATTGTTATGAGTTTGATCATTCTCTGCTGAAATCTGATTTTAAATTCTGGACACTTGTATGAATGGCCAGTCAGATTTGAGAGTAATGGAATCCTTATATATAAAGGAGCTGCGGCCTCTGTTAAATAGCAACCTTTCAGCTGTTCAATTGTACACTGTATAGTGCACAGTAGGCCCTGTAATTTGATTTTTAGTTTATTTTGGTAGTTTAATTTTGTTTAGTTTACCATGTCTTTGCCCTTTCTTACTTATTTCAAGTCTTAACATTGTACATTAATATAATCTTTTATTTGGGATATATAATACATTTTTTGGTATTTAATTTTATTTAATATTTGAGTTTTTTATAAGATTTTGGTTAGTACTTTATAATTGTCGTTTATTCTGTTTGTATTTTACATACATTTTTTGCAGATTTGTAGTCATTATATAAATATTTGTTATAGTGTTTAGTATCTATGTGTTAGGTATCAAGTTTCACTTCTGATCACTTCACGTAAGTTTAATGGAATGGTTTGTTTTAGTAGTTATAAATTTCATCTTGTAGTTTAATGGATTTTAAATTAGTTTTTAATATATGTGACAGTTAATAAGTTTTATTGTATTGATCACTTTAAGTGCGCTTAAGTGTTTTGTTTTTTAAGCATTTTCCTTTCTTTGATAGGCAATTATATTCAGTATGAGTTCTTTGTTTACCAGCTATTTGATTGTGATTTCTGTTTTTTCTTTTAGATCTGATGATGAATACGAGAAGTATTCGAAACGTTATGTTTTTTAAAGTAAAGATTCTGATACAAGATGTTCAGTATATCCTTGGTTTTCCTATTCATGTTATATATATATATATATATATATATATATATATATATATATATATATATATATATATAATATATATATATATATATATATATATATATATGCAAACAAGCCTGAATGGTCCCCAGGACTATATACAACTGAAAACTCACACCCCAGAAGTGACTCGAACCCATACTCCCACAACTGGTATGTACAGGGACGCCTTAATCCGCTTGACCATCACGACCGGACAAAAGGAAGTGATAGCCGAGGCTATTTGAACCACTTCCCCGCCGGCCCTTTCTTACTTATTAAATGGGTTTTGCCTAATTTGATAAAATGCTATGCCCAAGATTACCATCCGAGTGCCGGCGGGGAAGTGGTTCAAATAGCCTCGGCTATCACTTCCTTTTGTCCGGTCGTGATGGTCAAGCGGATTAAGGCGTCCCTGTACATACCAGTTGTGGGAGTATGGGTTCGAGTCACTTCTGGGGTGTGAGTTTTCAGATATATATATATATATATATATATATATATATATATATAATGTCGTACCTAGTAGCCAGAACGCACTTCTCAGCCTACTATGCAAGGCCCGATTTGTCTAATAAGCCAAGTTTTCCGGAATTAATATATTTTCTCTAATTTTTTTCTTATGAAATGATAAAGGTACCCATTTCGTTATGCATGAGGTCAATTTTCTTTATTGAAGTTAAAATTAACGTACATATATGACCGAACCTAACCAACCCTACCTAACCTAACCTAGCCTATCTTTATAGGTTAGGTAGTCGAAAAACAATTAATTCATGAAAACTTGGCTTATTAGGCAAATTGGGCCTTGCATAGTAGGCTGAGAAGTGCGTTCTGGCTACTAGGTACGACATATATATATATATCGTACCTAGTAGCCAGAACGCATTTCTCAGCCTACTATGCAAGGCCCGTTTTGCCTAATAAGCCAAGTTTTCATGAATTAATTGTTTTTCGACTACCTAACCTACCTAACCTAACCTAACCTAACTTTTTCTGCTACCTAACCTAACCTAATCTATAAAGTTGGGTTAGGTTAGGTAGGGTTGGTTTATTTTCGGTCATATATCTACATTAATTTTAACTCCAATAAA